>NW_004955484.1:3993540-4029128 GCF_000276665.1 Chinchilla lanigera
GGCATCTATTCTACTAATTATGTAGGCTCATTATAAGAAGATTGTCCGGTTCCCGGTACCGGAGAAAAACCAAAAAAAAAAAAAAAAAAAAAAAAAAAAAAAAAGATTTTCTTCATAGTGTATAATCACATATATCAACATTTGCAAGATCTGTATTACTCAGTGAACCAATGTTTGCAAAGTGATGACTTTGTGGTGTTAAAAAATGACATATGGGTAAATGATCCATCCAAAGTGCAAGACAGACCAATGGATTTTGATGTAGCACTGTAGAAAAAGTTCAATTGCACAGCTTAAGATTCTTCATTGCAACCAACTTTTAAGAAGATACCATCTGTCAAGTTTTGATGTAGCATCGAAGAATATCTGTAATTATCTAAAAAGATAATTTAAATTACTCCTCCTCTTTCCAACCACATACCATGCTAGGACAGATTTCCTTAAGTATTTCAACCAAAACAATGTACTGCAACAGACTGAATGTGAAATGAGAGTCCAGCTGTCTCCCATTATAAGGACATAAAAGATGGCAAAGATGTAACCGATGCCATACCACTTCCTAAATTTATTCTGAAAGTTATTTTCTTAAAAATGTTATTTATAACAACATGGAGCACCTGCCTGGCAAGTGCGAGGTCCTGAGTTCAATTCCTGGTAACAAAAAACAAAAAACAAAAAACATGGAGTTGTTTATTGTTACCTTCAAATTAATAAAATTTAAAATTGCTCTCAACCTCTAAAATGGAAAATACCAATTAATATAACTACCGTATAAAGGTGCAATAAATTTTGTGAATAAAGGTCTCCTAAGACCAAAAATTTCTAGATACTCTATGCTATAGACATGTCCACTGGTTAGGATGATGTAGAAAATATACAACATGAAACTGGCATATAACATGCCAGAATGTATGGAAGTTATCAAAGACCACTGAATTATGTTTTTAAAATGACATAGGTACAGTATGAAGAAGCCCTTCCCCTACTGATATGAGCCAAAACTGAGTAATTTGAGCACGAAGAACAGTAGTTATAAATTATCAAAATACACTAAATATATAATAACTCATAACTTCCTAGATAATTTATAACCCACCAACAACTCCAACAAACATTCTCATTGGTCATCTTTTCATGTTGCTAAGACACCAAATTATTTTTCAGAAAACCAATAAATTGTTTTTAAAAATTAACCCCAGATTTCCTTGAGCAAACTATTTCAGAATAGTTGATAATTTCAAATGCATCTCCATAAAAGTCCAGTAAACACAGGGAAGAATATGGTTAGAAAAACATTACTCTGCAAACACTAATAAATGGAGCTAGTTTCAATATACATGATCACTGATTGTGGTTTGATAGCTTGGCTTAAGAACTGCCTACCAGATTAGTAAAGTTCTGGCTTTGTCTGTGGATAACTGACATGTAGGCCACAAACTGAGGAGGGAAGACCTACCCCAGATATAAATGGCACCAACCAATAGGCTTATAGCCTGGATAGAATTAAAAGGAAGAAAGTCTGCCCTTTTCTTTAAAAGTTCTGGTCTTCACCATTTCCTTGAACTGTTGGTCTCCAGCTCCTTCAATCTTCCAGCAAGAGTCTTCAGCCATACAAAACACTTTTTGACCTGACACAGATTCACATCAGTGACTTCACACATGAGCTTCTGGGCCTTTGCTCTTCAACTGGTATTGGGTCATATGACTTTCTTGTGCACAGGCTGCCATTTTGGATTCTGCCTGATTCCTACAGATGGCCTTCAGACTCCTCCACTTCTGATCCTGTAAAGTTACTAATAAACTCTGTATAATTATTTATATTTTACATTGATTCCATTCCTCTAGTGAACACTAACACACAATAGATAGTAAAGCTATTAAGTGAAAGATAATTGATGGATTGGGCTGATTTCCGAACTCTGAGCAACTTTAATGTCACTGAGAGAGGATTACTGTCCATTTTGCATTTAACAAATTGATAAGATAACACATAATTTAGGAAGTATTATTGCCCCACTGTAATCAATCCTCAAGGTCTAACGACCAAGTCATATATAGGAAAGCTGTGGAATAGAATTATAATTAAAAAGTAACCACAGGCAAATAACCAGTCACATCCAGAATGTGGAAAAGGCCACAAACAAATATCCAGTTGTTTAGCACTTAAGATATTGCAGAAAATGTTGGAATGAGGGCATGAGAGGAACTCTTTAATTCTGAGAGGCATATTAAGTAAGTGGAATGTGTAAAACTTACTGAGATTCTTATTAGAACAAACCAATTATGAAAGGGCATTTTTGAAACAGCATGGAAAATTTGAACAAGGATTGGGTATTGGGTGATACGGAGTAATTTTGTGAGGTGTGATAAAATGTGATTTGTTACAGACACATGAGTATATATTTCATGAATTTAAAATACTCCAATGGAAAAAGGTGTAGGAAGACAAAACAAGTGCAGTAAAATACTGATAAGTTAACAAAACTTCCGTGAAAATACGTGTTTGCTATATAATTCTAAATTTTTATGTTTAAACATTTTCTATGAATAAAAGGAAAAACAGCACTTTAGATACTTGTATAGATGCTAAGGCACACAAAATACTTCCATGTACTCAGTGAGTTTATAATCTTTGAAAGAATGAGAAAATGAAGTACTGCTTGTGAATAATTCAAACAGTAAGTGCAGTAACTCCATGAAGAGTTTAAATTACTAATTACCAGATAATTGCAAGGATGATGTTTACCTTAATAAAAGAAATCTATTAGAAAATATTTATCCTTGTTTTAGATTTTCTAAGCTCATCTAATATAGAAACTGAGTTTTCAATCAAAAACACAGAATACAAAGTCTTAAAACTACAGACAGAAAAACACATCTGTCTTGGTCAGGAAAATACTCTGATATTAAAGTACAACCTTAAAATAGCAAAAAGATAGACAAGCACCTAAAATATTTATCTACAATGATCCACAGAATCTAATCTCTTCAATTGAATGGCCAGAGGAACAGTCTCTACAAATGCTTTCCTTAAATTACAACGATCAAATTTAAGCCATTCAAAAATATGACTGCAACACTAAATATTAACTACTACTAAACGTCTGATAACAGGCTAAACTAATGCTGCTGCACTTGGTATAAATGAACTTAGGATGATTACAACTAGTTGATCTATTAGGACACCCTGGAAATACACAATGTTCATCTCAAGAAAATTAGAGAAATATTATTATGAGTAAAATTTGAACGCGTAAAATCTATACATGAACACAAGCAGATGGAACTTTAAAAAAAAGAACGTTTAGTTGACTGAAATTAAATGCTAACCATGCTTAGTGACACAGAAGTACTAAATCTTTTCACTGGTAAAGAATGGTTGCATCTTCATTTATCTATGGTCATTAAGAAGCTTCATCTCTTCCCTAACCATTTCAGTATAAACTTGTACTTACGGAAAGATATCTTCATTTTCAGTACTGCCCAAAAGTAATAAAAAGCAAACACTAAACTTAAAACCAGAGCAGGGGAAAAATGCATTAGTTAAAAGCCTGAAAAAGGAAACAACTCACTATATATTTGGGAGTTGTTTTAATGACTTTTAGTTTGTTATTTGGGGCTACCTACTGGCCCAACTCTAAAACAACATTTGACATCCAAATAAAAATTCATTTAAATGTCAATATTGAATTTTAAGTATGAAATATTTTATCTCAATACAAAAAAAAGTGTAGTCCTGTTCCTATGACCATCCTGAAATGGATTTCATTCAGTAAAGAAAATGGTGAGAGAAGTCTATTACCAAATGATTGAGTTTCAACAGTAAACACATTTTTGAGTCAGGTCATGCATATATGTATCATCTGTGTATAATAATGTCAATACTTTAATATGGAACATTTACAATGCCTACATTCAAAATATATTAAGATTACAAAGGAAACTTAATTAACAGCTAAATGTATCAATATATTTAATGTCTATTTTTAGAACATAAAAATGAGGGCTGGGGATTTAGCTCAGTGGCACAGCGCCTGCCTGGCAAGTGCAAGGTCATGAGTTCGATTCCCAGTACCGGAAAAAACAAAAAAACCAACCAACCAAACAAAAAAACCAAACAGAACATAGAAATGAGCAGAAAATTGCACTTGGGAGGCTGAGGCAGGAGGATTGCCATGAGTCTGTGAGGCCAGCCTGGACTACACACCAAAACACTGTCTTAAAAAAAAAAAAAAAAGAAAAAGAAAAATTTCTGTGGTTTGTTTAAATCTTTATAATTAGGTAGTTTTCACAAAAATGATAATCACATATTGCTTAAATGTACTTTTTTTTAAGTAGAGCCTTCCCACTGAGCTACATACTCAGCTTATTTTCCAGACAAGGTATCACTAAGTTGTGCAGGTTGTCCTTGAACTTGCAATCCTTCAGCCTCCTGAATGGCTGGGATTACAAGTGTGCACAACTATGCCCAACTTACTTTTATCTTAAAAAGGGAACAATGAACACTAAATAAAATGATATAATGGACATGGTATTTAATGTCAATGAACCTAATATTTAAACAGATTTTTTTGGATTTAAAATCAACATTTTCATTTCCAAAAATTTAAGGAATTAGCTGATTTTATATACTCAAACGTGGGATTGCACTGTAACTCATTTAAAAACTATGCAGCTAATGATTTCATCTGGAAATGAAAGATAAGGTTTAAAAAGTTATGCACCATATAATGTTTGTCAACAACAGGCCACATATGTGACAGTGGCTTTAACACATAGCTTAGGGGGATGTATACCACCATCTATGTTTGTGTAAATACTCTGATGTTCACACAATAACAAAGTACCTAGCAACATATTTACCAGGATGCATCTCTATCCCTAAGCTACACATAACTACATTTTTAAAGACCTGATATTCTAACCAAAGATAAGTAAAACAATAATAGCATGAATATACATTTTTTCATCTTTTCTACTATTTTAACTTTGCTTCTTTTATTCCATTCAAAATTGTTGGAATAGAAAAAAACTAACATAATCTCTTTGAAAACAACAGCAATTTTAAAGATGAGAGTTAAATCTACAAATTAAGACTTTAAATTTATTTCAGAAGTTATTGCCACTGCACTTAAATATTTAATTACACCAAAAGCCCAATACATAAAACTTTCTTCTTAATGCAACAAAAATTAATACTGAAGAAATGAAAGTTTCTAGGAAACACATTTGTGAAGTTTAAATTTTCAGCTAAAAAGTATTTTCAAACTGCATCATATCACACTTAAAAAATCTCAAGACTTATGGAAAAAATTTTAAAAAGAATAACTTGATAAGCAATACAAGCCTCTCACATTTTGCTAGCCTCCTACTTTTCCGTTGAATTTTTGGATAGCATTTCTCCTCTCCTCTGGTCAAAAAGCAATTCCTATAAATACTGGTATGTATCATCTACAACCACGTCAATCTGAACCTGCCTCAAGTCACTTATCTGACCTCTAAGGCAAACTGAATTCAATAAATCAGATGAACAGTAACTGATTTCAAAAGCCATGTTTAAAAACAAAATATATTATATTCCACTGGTTAATATTCCAATGAAAATTGTTGTTTAAAAAATACTAAGCATTCAATATTTATTTAAGGAGCTTAAATAAAAAGTTTTAATTATCAGCCCTAGACCTAGGCTTTCAACTTCATTCTTGCTAACTGGTTAAAATAAGTAAAGATTATTACTAGCAAGGTATGAAGAATGTCATGTGCAAAATTACTTTCTAAGAGTTTTTTTTTCTTTTGGTAACCATTTCTATCAGACTTTCACCCTAGAAAAACTAAAACTACTTACATAAAATCACTAACAGGAAATTAGATTTCTTTCAAAATTCTACCTCTAGGCCTTCACACACTCCCATTCCCAGCTCCCTAAGTACTTAAATTTCTCTCATGAAATTTATTCCAGTATACATAAATATTACAGTATTAAGGAGTCAATGTTAATGAATACAAATCAAAGGAAATGAAGGAATATTCACTACCATTCAAATCTCCTTGTATGTTTCCAAGTTATATTTTCAACTTCCCTCATGATTGTCTTTAAAAAAGATGAACACAAAATTTTTCTGTTGAAGACTTTATTCATGAATCTATAATAGAATTAAAAATAGCAAAGAACAAGAAAAGTTTTCAGATTAATATTTACTAACTAAATACATCAGAGAATATTTCTACTTTTCATATAACAAAAATGCCTAAAAATGTACATCTGAGAATATAAATATTCTCTACTTTGTGGAATAATAAAGGTAGGCAACAAAGAATTTCTTAGTACAGTTTGCCAGAAATGTTTATTATACAGTTAAATACAAATCAAAAGAAATCAAATACAATTGATAAAATAATCATTTCATAGCTAATCTTTTGGTAAAGTGCTATTTTCATACTAAAAAAATTATAAAGGCTAAAAATTTTGAATGTTGAGTCATCATCCTGAAAGTATTAAAGTTTTTCTTCAATATTCACTATGTTATCACATTCATATGTCCTCAATATGAGACTATAAGTGAAACCTTAAAACTTAAAAAAAATCTTTTTATTCACTGATTATTTCCTGGAAGTTAAAAATGACTACAGCATTTCTAAATGAAGCTTTTCATGATACAGGCGTGTACTAGACGTAATTTTTCATTGTTTTAAGACTGATCTTTAGGAAAAAAAAAATGATCTTTGGTTTGAAGCTGCCTTTTTTCTAACTGAATGGTTATAGTTAGTAAAATATTCACAAAACAGCACACGTTTAATGTGAACCATAAGAGAATACTGGGACAACAGTCAAAGGCAGTGAATGCCATATATCAAGAGTTTGAGGGTGAGTCCCCTGAAATCTGTAACAGACACATCAAGTGCTACAGGATGTGTCCATACTGTGGACGGACTCACTTCTTTTCATGAATGACCCTCTTATCAACTCATTAACAGCATTAGCCAATGAGAGAAAAATAGTCAAAAAAACACCTCTGAATAAAGGCACACAGGTGCAAATTTTAAACTGATAAATAAGATCAACTGAATTATATATGCAAGCATGAGTATCCACTCCAAGCACTCACACACACACACAGGCTCAACACCATTACTGCACAGATGAACTCTATGCCTGTGGCTGTATATATCCTGGAGATTTGAACTAGCTGGTAGTTTTCCACAGTAAAATTCTGAATGATCGAAAGTTTGCCTTTCCTCAAAGTGAAAGGTATTAAACTAACAGCAAATATGCAATAAGACTGGAAACTATCAGTCACAAAAAATTGAATCTTAGAAAGGACATATTGAATTTCATAACAGAAGGTTACTGATTTCTTCTCTCTCCCCTTGAATAATCAAATGTAAATGCCTTTTAGCAATGGCACCATTCAAATCCCACAAAAAATCAAGTAGTGCTCCCTTAAGGAGCAACTCCATTGGCACAAACTGTAAAACCTGCTGGGGTGCATCAGAGTTCAGCAAAGTGCTCAATAATTCATTCATATTCTGCAGATACTGGAAAACTGAATTTGGAAGATTCTGATAACCAACACATAGTAGGACTGCACAGGTCCTCAGGGGCTCAGAAGACATGGGACAAGAAAATGTGATGAATCTAAAACAACTGTGGAGTATAAAGATCAAGCCAGCCATAAATCTTGTTAAACAAGAGAGTATAGGCAAAATCATAACGTCTCCTCTATGAAGCTGCTGTAATGAATGCAGAAGGCAGTCCAAAAACAAATGCTGGTAATGTGGATCTCCATCATGAAGCAGTGAACAGCTGAAAGTTGAGAGTTCAGCAGATTCGAGGATTTGAACTTCCAATGGTATATGCATTCTGACATCATGGAGAGCTGGTAAGCCCACAAACAGGCACTTTATTTGGTTGCTGGGTTCTACAACCTCCTCATCCTGAAGGCACTGGGTAAGACTAAACAACTCAGAAAGTAACAGTTCTTCTGAAAAAATAGGACAAGAACAATAATACTGCTGTTGTGGCCTAACCTTGGAACCTAAGTTCAAAGCTTCTCCTAAGGAATTTTCAATGGCTTCATTAAGAGTCTTTACAATTTCACCATCGCAGAAAGGAGAGCACTTTACCTTTGGCAGTTTCTTTCCTTCTATAATATGCCATAAGTCACATTCAAGATTGGAAGCTGTCCCTTCTAAAAAAGAATTCTGTCCAGGATGATACACAGCATGCTCTTCTATTAAAGTATTAAAGTATCCTTTGGCTACTTTATCTTTCCATGATAGGGTTTCCAGAATCTTCCTTTCATTATAAGTTTTAAAATATCTGTTTCTCTGCCCAAACCACTTTGTATTGGTACTACAACCAATATTATATTTTTTTACTAGCCAGTTATTTCTGGAAAGAGGCTTAAGTTGAAATTTTTGCATAAAATACTGTACTGCACAATCCCTTAAATTGTTCAACTTCATTTGTTCCTCTTTTCCCATGCATTCAAATAGACGAATGTTCTCAGAAATAGTCTCTAACTGATACTTATGAAAAAAAGCACAACATTCTTCATGTCTTTTAAGAAAAGATTCAGGAATCACATGATGGGGAAAGAGAGCTTTCCGGGTCATTTCAGTTCCAAAATTCAGCACCATCTTAGACAACACAGGATGGATGGCCTCTCTTCCCTTATACTGCAGACATACCACATAGACTTCTGAGTTTCCTGCCTTGCTAGTTGCAGGTTTGAAGACATGAACTTGGTCAAAGGAACAGTTTAACAAGTACATCAGGTTGATGGAACAATGTTCAAACAAAGTAAACATTTTTAGAACAAAAGAACCACCATTTCCAAGAGTAGTCAGAGCAGTGACAACTTCACAGTAATGCAAAGAAGACACTAAAGCTTCTTGTTCACCTGGGTTTCCTTGGCAATCAAAACTCCCATCTGCAGTGATCAAGTGAATGGTAGCCATGCTACTCAGGAAATTCTTAAGTCCAGTCAGATATTCCAGGGTCATGATATCACCAGTGTTATCTGGACCAAAGTACCACCAATGCAAGGTATTTGCAATGAGCCGGTCATCCATGATCATTGAAAGATTGTCATTTGCTTCATTGTATGGATTCAGAGTATTAGCTACCCAACTCCAATCACAAGGGAACTGATGGGATTTTAAGTAGTGGTTAAGACTAGCTATAAAAGCTCCAGGAGCTTCACAAAGGTGAAGAGAATTCAGCTTTCCATTCTGAAAAGCCTCCTGTGGAATAAGTGGAAAGCTACACAAAATCTCATGGAATTTGCACCACGCTTGAGTACAAAGTTCAGCATTCACAGATTTTTTCACATGAGAAATGATTTTTCCTGCTTTATTAGTAAAAGCAGTGTGTTCATGCCACTCATCCAGTTTCTTATCACTCAGGAGGTTTTTCACTTCATTTAGTGAGTTCTTCAAATCAAGAAATGCATTAAATTCTGTGTGGTCACAGATGAAAATCTCACTAGGATCTGGTAACTGCCACTCATTATTAAGTGGCTTGCAATAAGAAAAGTTCTTGGCAAAGAGTTCAACAATGTCATCAAGAACATCTGGGCTGAATGTCTCAAGACTTGCTAACTGCTGAACTGGTGGCTTTCTGCACTTGCTCATTTTCAAATCAAATTAAAATCTAGGAGAGAAAAACATTAAATTAATAAAATTTATTAGTGAACAGAGTATCATCAGCAATAAATCTAATAACACTCATAATAAACCCCATAAAATAAGACGGTGCATACACCAAAGAATATTCCTCAGTGAATGGCAGCTTTTATCACAGTAACACATCTACCTCCCCAAAGTTCTCTACCTACACCTGTGCACCACCCACACGGCTGCAAACACCCATTTACATTTACAGATTCATCCCTGGATATGACTTGGGTCCAGTTCTAACAAGCAACTTTTAGCATTCTTCAAAAATTCCCTTAACACCTCACCCCCTTCCAGAGGGGGCATCCTATACCTGAAACTGATACTTAATCCTACTATCAAGCTCCTCCACCATCACCCACTTACCTACCTACTAGGATCACGAAACACATCTTCTGCCCAAATTTCACAGAGTCATGTACTTTGGTGGTATCAGTCACCTATACAGGCCACCAAATCACATTCGTTGGTACAGTTTGGATATGTGTTAAAGGCTTGGTCCCTAACCTGTGCTGCTACTGGGAAATAATAAAAGCTTTAAGGGTGAGGCCTTGTAGAAAAAATTAGGAATGCCCCTGCAGAGGATACTGGGAGTTCTCTCTTTGTGTGTGTGTGTGTGTGTGTGTGTCTCTCTCTCCCCCTCTCTCTTTGCTTCCTGACCACCACTGGGTGAAGAGCCCTCCTCCTCTATGCACCCCCTATCATGATGCCTGGCAATTGGTCAAGTGACCATGAACTGAAGCCTCTGAAACTATAAGCCAAAATAAACCTTTCCTCCTTATAAGTTGTTTATCTCAGGTATTTTGCCACAATGATGGAAAGGTGGCTAATACATTCATCATGATACTCATAAACTGTGTTGTACTTCAGTGATTAACCTTCTCCTGCTTAGTGCTGAAACTGACCAGTTTTCCCTGGCATGTCTTTAACTTACAGATTCCTGCCTCTAATATGATTGGTCATACAGTTCCATGCTTGCATTATAATATCTCATTATAACATTTCTGCTTGCCACTAAAACTTAAAACACTTTGGTAGCAGAATTTTTACATGAAAAAAATAAAGCCTTACCAAATATAATTATAAACAGTTACTGTATATTTTGTGTTTTAAAACTGCCCAGGAAACCAAAAACATATCTCTCCTGGGAAGAGAAAATAATATAAGAGAAAATAGCATTGCATAATGACATAATGTTGGGAAAGTTCTAAATTCCAATAGAGCAATAAGTATTACAAGACACCTGTTAGTGCAATTTAACAGGTGCTTTCACTCATGAATTCTGTATTTAATTTACCATATTCAATGCATTCTAGAACTAGTTTTGTAAAAAACCTAAATTTGTCAGATGTGAAAAAATTGACAACTAGATCACTATCCCATAAAAGGCAGATGTTCAAAGATTAAAATGAGAAATAAAGGTGACCTACTGTCACAAGAAGTACAATAATACCCAGAAGACTTCATTCTATTAGTGTTTACTTTGTATTGTTCTTCTGGCACACTTTTTTATTCTTTTTATGTTTGACTTAACAAGTTTATTGACTCTACCACTTTGTAAGCTCCTTGACATAATGGGTTTCTTTGCAGTCATTTGTTTTTCACAGTGTATTTATAAATTACACGTAGGTTAACAGTCACAAATACTCATCAACATTTTTCCTACCTTAGATGGGTTTTTTTAGTTAGAAACTACAGACAAACCTGAAGGGAAAAAGAAGTTGATTCTGCATTCACTGAAGTCCTAAGTAAGGACTTAAAATTTTACTACAACAAGCTCTTCTGTATTAATTCACACTGTACTCACTAAATCTACAACCATGTTCAAGTCTCAGATATTTCCTATTTCAAGTCTGATTTCAGTCATTATTTTCACAAACTAATTAATAGCTGCAGTCAAGCTGTAAAATCTTACCTAAATTAAATAGGTAATTACCTCTATGCAAGGACAACTAAAGAGATTCAAATACGCTACTGTTCTTCCTAACTATACTTCAGCTATCCTACCAGGCAACTTTTATTACAACTCCCATTACTCATTCCACTCCAGTCACACACCTTGCACTGAAGACACCACACACCTTCCACGCCCAAAACCTTTGCACTGGCTGGTCTCTCTACCTGAGATGCTTTTCCTCATGTATCTGCAAAGCTAATTTTCTCACGTTCTTCCAGTAGTTGCTCAAATGTTATTTTCTCTGTAATATCCATAGGCCCTGACATACTTATTTAAACTTGTATCTTGCATTCCCAATACCCCTTACCTTGCTTTCTTTTTTCAATGGCACTTATTTCCTTATTTATTTATTTATTTATTTACTATTTATTTATTTACTATTTTACTTATTTACTTAATTTACTGTATTACTTATTTACTATTTATTGTTTGCCTTCCACAAACTATAATGTAAACTAAACAGGGCAGGGATTTTTGTTTTGCTTACTTATATATCATGCTGAGATTTTGGAACGTGCCTACCTAGTACAAAGTAAAGGACTCAGTAAGTATTTACTGAATATTTGGATATCATACATTGCACAAAAGGCTCTTCTCTGATCACTGACTGAGTCATAATAAGTCATTTTATTTTTACTCTTATTACTTCAACGCATGCACAAAAAGAGGCAAAACAAAAATTTGTGGTTTTTAGATCGCATGGAAATTTTTTCCAGTATGTCATCCTTGGTCACTTTCATTAAGCACTCCACAGAGCTTTGTGGCATCATAATCCTGCTAGGTGGGTCAGTATTCCCATTCTTACATTGCAGACTCGAATAAGAAATTATGTAGCTTTCTGCAGAAAGGCACTGGGCATACTTGTAGAATTCGGGAAGCTAACATAAAACCCACAAGATCTCAACAGTTCGTATCTCTCCATGTAACACAAAGGAGACTTAGAAGTATTTCTGACAACTCCTCCAAGCAACTGTGTAAAGAACAGTGTTTATCTAGCGCTTACTTTGGGCCAAGATGGCATTTCACCTTTGTGAAAAAGAGTCCCAAGCCCTCCATCGAGCGACCTGGCTCTGCCCTGAAGGAAACTCAGTCGTCCCAGCCCCTGCCTCACCCTTCGGGAAGTCCAGACCCAAACTCACAACCGGGCCTGGATTACCTTCGCTCACGCCCACCTGAGTCCCACGGTCTGGGGAGACTGCGCTTCACTCGCTCTCCTCACTCAAGGGAGCCATTCTCCACCTCACTTCCCTCCAAGGTCTGCTTCCTGAGCAGGTCGCTCCTCTGGGTCCGCGGCACCCCCAGCCACAGGGAAGAAAGGTGTTGGGGCTGAAGGCAAGGAAGGTGGCCTGGACCCGCCCTCTTGGCTCCTGCACCAGAGGTCCTTCTCCAGGACTCGTCCTCACAGAACGCCCGCCTACGGCAGCCCGGAGGCCCTGACAGTCTCACTGCGCACGCGCCCGGCTGGCCTTGCGTCGCGTACGCTGACGTCACGCTCTCGGGCGGCGGTACCGTGGGTTTCGTTTCTCGGCGAGAGACTCCAACTGAGAGACACCAGCTTCCCGCCTCTCGGGTGCTATGGCAACGGAAGCTGCTTGCCCTTGGCTGAGAGGTGGGGTGGTGGGATGGGGTGGAGCTGACTTGTGCAGAATTGCTGGCCCCGCCCCACTGGCCTCAGAAGATTTTCTTTCCAGCGGAGTTGAGAGTGGATTGAAACTGAAGCTCAAAACACAAGTCGTTAAAAGCCAAACTAGGAAAACTGCTAGATAATATTGTTACATTGTCACTATAAGTAGGGAGATATATTTATTTTATATATATATATACATATATATGTATATGAGAAAGACCAACAGCAGAAGAAAAATGAAGATTAGAATAGAGTCCCCAAAAAACCAAATAGCCAATAAAGCTATATATACAAGGTTATTTAACCTATTGTTAAAAAAGAATTGGAAATGCTTCATTTTGCTTGGATTAAAAAGATTGAAAATGGCCACTATTGGTGAGATTATGGAGAAATGGGTTCATATCTGTGAATGGGAATGTTATGGTTTATACAGAGATTTCTCCCCCAAAATCTCCCACTGGTAGGTGGGGTTTGGGGATGGTGATTGGACCATGGGGATGTGCTGCTCATCGGTAGGCCTGAATTTATAGCTAAATGTGATTTGGGAGGTGAAGCCTGGTTGGAGGAGGTGGGTTACTAGGTCCTGGCCTGGATGGGTATATCTCCCTCCCTCCTCCCTTGAGATCTCTGTCTCTGTCCCTCTTCCCCTCCTCCCGCCTTCTCCCTCTTCTTTCCCTCATGCTATGAGTTGTTTTGAATAATTGGACTAAAGAGTGTTCATCAAAACACACCATCAGGAGTGAAGAGGGAATGGGAAAAATATTATGTATACATATGTATACTTCTATACATATACACAAGATCTCACCAGTAGTTGTTGCCTGCCCAATTTAACACAAAGGAGAATTGCATTACTTCTTAGTTGTGTTAATTGCGCATTCTCAAGTCCGTGTTTCAGAATATGTAACTCCCACAAAGAAGATATACCAACAAAAAATGGACAGACACTTCAAAAAAATAATATCCAAGAGGCCAGTAAACATAGAAAATATGCTCAAATTCATTAATCTTGGAGGAATGCAAACAAACCACAAAATACTATATTACCCATCCACTAGAATGGCTAATGTGGAAAATAAGTGTTAGGAATCATGAACCAGTGGATAGCTGTTTGAAAGAAAATAACCTTACAAACTGACTAGTTGCTTGCCTGTGTGCTCTCCCTTCCTTCCCCTCCTCCCTCTCTCCCTCCCTCCCTCCCTTCCTTCCTTCCTTCCTTCCTTCCTTCCTTCCTTTGTTCCTTCGTTCCTTCTTTCCTCCCTTCCTCCCTCCCTCCCTCCCTCCAGTCCTTTCAGTATGCTTGGATCATAAGTGTTCTATTCAACCACTTAACAAATGATTATTGAATATTCTAGGAAGTTCCCCCAAGCTTTCCAATCAGTCTCCCACCTTCAAGAAGCCACTGATCTACTGTTTATCGCCATAATTTAGTTCTGCCTATCCTGGGATTTCATATAAATTCAGTAATTGCAGTTGATATATTTTTGTTTCCAGTCCCTTTCCATTTGGTCCATGCTGTTTTATATACATGAAGTTTGTTTCTTCTTACTGCTAATTGTTTTCAATTTGGGATATTATCAGTAAACCTACTGTGGGCAGGCTACCTAGCATGGGACCTTTTTATAAATCTGTGTTCTTGTTACTTTTGGGTGAATGACCAAGTGTGTAGGGGCTAGGTTGTTGGATAGATCAAAATTTTTCAAGTGCTGTCAATAGTTTGAAAATTACTGAGGCAGATGGATATGTACCTCTTTCTAAATATCTTGAGATAGAGTCTCACTATTTAGCTAAGTCTAGCCTCAAACTCACTATGTACTCCAGACTTGGCTCAAACTCAAAATCCACTTGCCTCAGTCTCTCAAGTGCTGGGATCACAGGTATGGGTCATCGACCCGACTGAATGTGTAACTTTAGAAAATTTTCTGTTTTCTAAAGTTTATACACGATGGTAATGGGAAAACTGCTTATCTACATGCCAAAGCATCATACTAGATCCATATCTCTCACCCTGTACTAAACTAAAATCAAAATGGATCAAAGACCTAGATATAAAAACAGAAACACCAAACTGCTGGAAGATAAAATAGGAAAAACGCTTGAGGACATGGGCATAGGCAAAGACTTTCTGAACTCCAATAGCACAAGAAATAACACCAAGAATCAACAAGTGAGATTATATTAAACTAAAAAGTCTATTTGTGTTTTTTTGAGGTCTAAAGAAAACAACAGAAGGAAGGGGCAACCTTCAAAACAGAAAAAATAATTGTCATCTACTCTTTGAGAGAGGCCTAATATCTAGAATAAAGAGCTAAAAAAATTCGATCTCACAAAAACAAATGACCCAATTTAAAAAATGGGCAAATAAACAGATATTTCTCAGAAGAAAAAGCACAAATGGCCAAGAAGCATATTTAAAAAAATGTTCAACATCCTTAGCCATTAAGGAAATGCAAATCACAACAACTCTGAGATTCCATTTTATACCAGTCAAAATGGCTCATCAAGAACACACGAAACAACAAATGCTGGTGAGAACGTAGGGAAGAGAAACTCTTCTACATTGTCGGTGGGAATGCAAACGAGTACAACCACTCCTCCAAAAACTGAAAATAGACATCCCATTTGACCCAGCTCTCCTGGGTATTTTCCTGAAAGAGTTAAACACATGATACTATAGAAATACATGCATACTAATGTTTATAGCAGCATAATTCACAGTTGCCAAACTATGGATCAGCCTAGATATCCAACAGCAGATGAATGGATAAAGACAATGTAGTATGTTTACACAACTAAGTATTATTTGACTATAAAGAAGAACAAATTCATGTCATTTGTAGGAAAAGGGATGGAATTTAAGAGCAAAATGTTATATGAAGTAAGTGAGACATGGATTATCGCATGGTTTCTCTTGTATGAGAAACCCAATATAAAACTAAAAGAGTTAGAAAAGAAAGAAGAGAAGATAGAAAACAGGGAGATAGATTTCATAGAGATGAGGAAAGGGGAAAATGGAGGGCAGGAGGAGGAAGAAGAGGCACCACAAATTATGAAAATGTATGTATGTACTAATTGCCACAAATGAATGTATTTGTGTAGGGCAAATATATACCAATTAAATAAAAAATAAAATTAAATTAAAAACTGATGCATTATTTTGCAGCCCTCCTATCCAGTTCATTAGAATTCTGGTTGTTTCACATTCTTATCAACTTCTTATATTGCAAGTCTTTTTCATTTTGGTCATTAGAAGGAATAAATTGCTTCCTCAATGTTATTCTTAATAAAAATGTAACTATAAGGGTATTGCTCTGTTTGTGACTAAGGGGTAGATTAAGAGTATCTAATTTCTTAAACAAAATCACTGTGTTTCCTGATGTTTATAAATATTATTATCAACCAAACAGCAAAGTTTTTACTGAATCAACTCTGACAAAAATTAAAACATTACCTAAAATTTATTGAATATAAAGTGTATGCTCAGGACTGTGATATTGTGTTAACTTTTTAATCTACTTGATTCCAAGAAATAGGTACATTTATTGCCCCTATTTTATAAACAGAGAAATTAAGGATCAAATTGATTAAGCAATGTTTTGAAGGTCTTGCAGCCAACAGGTAGCAGAGTCAGGATTTGGATTTAGGTCTTCCTGATTGAAAGGCCAATTGATTATGTGGAGAATTCCTACAAATTGCATCCAGTAATTTAAAGATATCTTTATGGCTCATATTCTTGGCCACAAATATGTTAGTAGGCTGATAATTTTTTAAAAGAGGTGAATTTTAATTTGTTATAGAAGAAGGCTATGTTTTTGGCAAGGTTTTGGAGAAGATGAAATGTCATGCATCATGAAATTAGTATCTAACACTTTTAAAAGCCAAAAGAAAATAACTCAGCCTTATGCTAACAGATTTGCAAATTTGGATAAAATTTGCAAGTTTGGTAAAAGCATTTAGTATCAACTCTTAAGTACATATTTAAGTAGATATATTTTAATAAAATACCTATACAGTGTCTGATTGGAAGGTAAGGATAATTCCTTATACTCAGTTGGTATGACAATGAGAATGTAAGTAGCATCCAAAAATTAAAGCAACTGGCTCCCAGCTTTTATTTTGATTCTGTTTCTCTGTCAAAACAAGAGAAACTTAGCTGCTTCTGTGGTTACCATTAATTAACTTTCTGAATCTTTACTTATATCCTCAGATAGATACTGTTATGGGTTGTATCTCAATGTCCCCCCAAAGCCTCATGCACTCATAGATGGACCTTCGGGAGATGGCTCAATTACAGGTGTGTGATACTAGGATTAAGGGTGGTGAACTAAATTAGTCCACTGATTGGTCTAGCAGAGTTCTGGATGTGGATAATGGGGTGTGGGTGGCACCAACCAATAGGCTTATACCCTGAATGGAATAAAAGAAAAAGAACTATGAGAACTCCTTCTTAAAATTTATTTCCCATCTCTGAGATAGCAGGGTCTGTGGGAGCAGAATAAATCTGCACTCTGTGCTCTGCACTTCCTCCATTATCTCTGGAATAGCAGGCCTGTGAGAGGAGTATGAGTCCACCCTCTGTGCTTCCTCCATTGTCTTGGAGACAGGAGGGTCTGTGAGAGGAGCATGAGTCTGCTCTGCACTTCCTCCATTCTCTCTGGGACAGCAGGGCCTGTGAGAGGGGTGAGTCTAGGCTCAGCACCTTCTCTGTTGTCTTGGGGACAGCAGGGTCTTCAAGAGGAATGTAAGGACACAAGGCTTTGTCAAGTAGACCAATTGGAACCCCAAATCCTGATACCCAGGACAACAGCTGGACCCAGGTGCAGAGGCGCACATGCACCTTTGGAGGGCAGAGTAATTAGTGAGCTCAGAAATGTGGAAGTGTCTGAAGCAGCAGAGAGAAGCCAGGAACTGTACTCCAGAGAGCTCCACCAACAGAAGTCCAGTCTAAGCCCCCACACCCAGAGGCCAAGATCAGGTCCATACCCAGCACATTTCTGGGATTAAATATACTGACTATTACAGAACTGTAAAGACCAGATGTATTTTGCTACTTTCATCCTCCCTTGTTTGTCTGATTGAATATTCCTTTCCCGTCTGGTTGGATGTCATCTTGTTTTGTTCTGTATTCTGTAATTATTTTTGTATTGGGGTTTTTTTCCTTTTCTTTTTTTCTCTCCTCTTTTTTTCTCATCTCCCTTTTCTTCCTATCTTCTCTTTTATCATTTTCATTCTTTCTCCATCTCCCTTCTTTTTTTTCAGTGTTTAGGTTTCTTACCTTTTCTTTTTATTCTCTTCTCTAAGCCCTCTTTCTCTCTTCCTCAACTACTTCTTGAATTTAAACTTTCAAATGAGTACACAGTGTCTCTGCCCCTTCTGACTACTCCTTTGTATTCTATTTCATTCTTTCCCTCTTGTGCCCTCCAGTTTCCCAAAACTCGGGTGATCATCCTTTAATCTCCAGCCTTGACTGTACTATATTTGACCTCTCTCATCACTTTAGCCTATCTCCTACCCATCCATCTTAACCCTCTGCTCCACAGAGAAGGGTAAAGTCACCTGACTAAGGGGAAAAATCAGTGCAAACAAGTGCACAGTATATCTTTGATTTTGCTATGTAATTTTAGAGTTTGTTTCTGTGGTCAGAGGCAACAGGTTAATGGTTACCATAGTTTATCAGTAGTTACGCTGTACTTGAAACCATTGTTATTACTAACTGTACTACTTTAGCCATGTTGTTATACATGTTATAAACAGTTTTTCTCCCCTATATGATAACAGTGTGACTGTATGAGGACATAATCATCACCATAGCCTAGTACTAAAGGATTAGGAGCTGAGTCAAATAGTAATCTGCATCCTTCACAAATTTGGAAGCTAGGGTCTTGGGATAGCTATAAGAAACCACTGACATCTAGAAGACATCCCTGAAGAACAGACATCTTCTAAGGAAACTTCAATACTAGTGATAAAGCAATGTATCATAAGAAATCAGCAAGTATCAACATAGAAAACAAAATTAAAAAGAGAAAATTGAAAATGATAAGACACAGAAGCAAAATGAAACCCCAGACCCTTAGGCCACCCAGGACAAGCCAGAACTCAAGGAGATAGATGAAATTGGACATCAAACACTGGAACTTTCTGCAATGATAGCAGCAGAAATGAAAAAACAAGGGGAAATGTCTATGGAGAAAATAGTCTCTCAGGTAGAGAAGGAAATGATGCTTAAAATCAAAGATATTAGAGAAGACACAGATAAAAGAATAGGTGAGCTTAGAAAAATGATGGAAACAAAAAATGCCAAGCATAGGAAAGAAGTGGAATCCATGAAACAAATCCAAATAGAAATCCAAGAGATTAAAATCTCCATTGAAAGTATTTGCAACAGGTTCAATGAAGGAGGACAGGATTTCAGATCTTGAAGACAGAATTGCAACTAGTAATAATAAAAAGAAAGATATCTTAAAAATAACAAGAGACAATGAAAAGTCAATCCAACATCTACAAAATGAAGCAAAGAAGAATAACATAAGATTGATTGGGGTCAATGAGAAAGCTGGAGACAGCATAAATGACATAAAAAAAAAACTCTTCACAGAAATAGTGGCAGAGGGCCAGAGATATAGCTCAGCAGCACAGTGCCTGCCTGGCAAGCCTGAGGTCACGAGTTCAATTCCTGGTGCCACCAATAATAATAATAATACTAATGGCAGCAAACTTCCCAAGCATAGATAACGAGTTTGACATACAAATAAATGAAGCATACAGAACTCCAAACATGCATGACAAAAATAAAATTACACCAAGGCATATAATAATCAAGGTTCCAGAAATTCATCATAAGAATAGACTATTAAAAGCTACTAAAGAAAAGAAACATATCACCTATAAAGGAAAGCCCATCAGAATCACAGCAGTCTTCTCAACACAAACCCTCAAGCCAAGAAGAGGGTGAAGTATTTCAAGTCCTGAAAGCAAACAACTTTCAACTCAGATTGAAGTACCTTGCAAAACCATCTTTCAGAATTAATGGAGAAATAAGATACTTACATGACAAAGAACAACTGAAGAGACTTATGAACACCAAACTAATGCTACAAAAAATACTGAAAGATATTCTAGACAGAGATAAGAATGACCACAATTCCAAGAACAACAACAGAAAGAAACCACAAGGCAGGGCAAACAATTAAACAGAGGGAAAAAATAGGGAACCATCAGCTGGAAAACACCATGACCAAGATAAGCTAATATCAGTTATAACCATCAATGTAAATAACCTTAATTCACCAATCAAAAGAAACAGGCTGGCAGAGTGGATGAAGAAACAAGATCCAACAATATGCTGTATACAGGAAACACATTTCACTGAAAAGGAAATCCACAGACTAAAAGTAAAAGGTTGGAAAACAATCTTCCATGCAACAGGAACCTAGAAAAAAAGCAAGGGTAGCTATTCTGTTTGCAGACAATGTCAACTTCAAACCAAGAATGATCAAAAGGAATAAAGGAGGTCACTATATACTTGTTAGGGGAAAACTTCAAGAGGAAGAGATAACAATCACAAATATGTATGCACCAAATACCCAGCTATATATATGACAATTATTAATAGACATGAAAAATCAAATAAGCAATAACACAATTGTAAGGGGAGACTTCAGTATCTAATTGTCACAAAGAGATAGATCAACTAGACAAAAATCAGCAAAGAAATAATAGAACTGAGCCAAACTTGTGAACAAATGGACTTAGTAGATGTTTTCAGACTTTCCACCCAGCATCATCAGAATAAAAATTCTTCTTAGCTGCATATGGAATGTTCTCTACAATAGACCATATACTAGCCCACAGAACATGCTTAAGTAAATGCAAAAGGAATTGAAATTATCCCTTGCATATTATCTGACCATAGTGCAATGAAATTAGAAATTAATGGCAATAGAAATTACAAAAACTCCATAAACACGTGGAAATTAAATAATACCCTCCTAAACAACCAATGGGTCACAGATGAAACAAAGGAAGGAATTAAACAATATCTACAATTAAATGAGAATGCAGATACAACATACTGGAACTTATGGGATGCAGTGAAAGCAGTCTTAAGAGGAAAATTTATAGTGGTGAATTCTTACATCAGGAAAATAGAATGAGCACAAATAAACAACCTAATGTTACACCTCAAGCATCTAGAAAAAGAACAGCAAGACAAACTCAAAGCCCACAGAAGGGAGAAAATTATAAAAATCAGAGCAGAAATTAACACAATGGAAACCAAGAAAACAATACAAAGAATTAATGAATCGAAGAGTTGGTTCTTTGAAAAAACAAATAAAATTGATAAACCCTTAGAAAACCTTATCAAAAAGGGGGAAAAAAAGACTCAAATTCATGCATTGAGGAATGATAAGGGTGAAGTCACTGCAGAGCTTGTGGAAATTCAGAAGATCATCAATACCTATTTTGAAAAGGGTAATGTAGTCTGCACAAAAGGGATGAACAGTTAACAAAGATCGAAATGCTATATAGGTAGTATCTCAGTCAGCTAAGGTGCTGTAACAAAATACCATGTGGCTGGCACAACAGATATTCATTTTCTCACCATCCCAGAGACTAGGAAATCTGAGATCTGGGCTGTCTTTCTGACTTGCAGATAAGCATCTTCTTGCTGTGTCCTTGTATGGCAGAGAGAGAAAGCAAGCTCCTTGGTCTCTTATAAGGATGCTAATCCCATCATGAAGACCTCACCATCCTGACCACATCTAAGCCTAACTACCTTTTAAAGATCCATGTCCAAATACTATCAAATAGTGGGTTACAATTTCAACATATGAATTTGTTGACAAAATTTAATCCACAGCAGGTACTAAGGAGCCAGAACATAGAGAAACATAGAAGCCAGACTTTGGCACCAGATCTGTTGCAATAGGACATGGCCAAGAGAGAAAGAAATAATTAAGTTTGGTTCTTATACCATTAGGGACAATAATGGGATACTTAAAGGGAAATATCCAGAGGGAGTTAGAAATCAATGGGTGGCTGAAATTCAGGTTAAAGAAAAGAAGAGAAAGAAATAACATTCAACCTTTGAGAATTTTCAGGTATTATATTACTATTTATTACAAGCAATCATTTGTATATGTTATTTCTAAGTGAAGTCAATACTCAAGTTGTTAAAGCACCAGCCCTGGGAACTCTTAACTGTTAAGAGCTCACTTAACACTGTGGCCCCCTAGGATCAACTTGGCTTCTCAGTTTTAATAGTGAAGCATACCAGGTCTGGTATCTCAGTGCCTCGACCAAGCTCTCCACCTACTAATTATGCGACCTTGGCCAAGGAAGACCTAGAGGGTCTCATTGAGTGTTAGCGAATGAAAGCAAAGAGCTTAGTCCAGGTTCCTGCACCTGGCTGGTATCTGGTAAATGTTAGCTGCTTCCAAAAAATGTCTAGTTTTTTTTTTTTAATAAAAGGGTGCTGTTTCTTTTTATATTTAAAATCCTACAGAGAGCAAGAAAGGAAAAGAGAAAGAGGTGAAAGACAAGGCAGGGAAAAAAAGAGAAGACAATTGAGGCCAAATGATTTCATATCTGCTGCTGAGAAGCTGTCAGATGTATCTGCTCACTGTCTTCAACAATTTGGGCTGGTTTCAAAGAGTAGAAATGCACAAGCTGCGAAATGAATGAACACATGCATCTACATGGCTGCGTTTCAAAAAGAGAGTGAAGAGATAAAAGCAAGTTGCTGGGCAGTTTTACATTTCCTCAGCATTTATGTAATGTTTAAAAATACATAAATAATTCTGTTTAGTGTGTATTGGTACAACATAGAAAAAACATGAAAACATAGGTGAGGAAGATACACACCAGCCTCTACAGTGGTGTCCTCTAGTACGGTCAAGGGAATTAGGGATGGGAAAAAGGTGCAAATGGACCCCATTGTAGCTGTGATGTCTCTATTCTCTTTTACCAACCTGAAGCAGTGGCTAAATGTTAGTACTTTTTAAGTCTAGGTAGCAGCTACATGGGTGTTACATTTTTTCTCAACTGAATGCTTGAAATATTTCCCCAAATTTTTAAACATACAAAAAGAATTACTACCCTCTTCCTAAATCCATCCAAATTCCACACGTTTTAGAAATTCCTTACTTGCTCAGCTATTTCATACATACAATGACGTTTCAGAATGAGCACACGTCTCAGATTCAACTCAAAAGAATACAGTGAATCTACTAAAGATAGTTTATATGTTTATATTATATTTACATTACCAAAATATATTTCAAATTCTGGAACATCTGAGTTGAATCACTCAAGCATCTGTTTTTGATGTTATTTCATATCGTCTTAGTAATGATGGATAGTAATACCATGATACCTTTGGAGGATGATTTATAGTTAACAAATTCCTGGTAGTGTATATACATGAAGATAGAGGACAGTCAAGGTTTCATCTTGGAGCCAATTCCAGCTGATGGATGGTGGCTGCCCACAGTACTCTGGTGAGACAGATTGTGGATCCACATCTGGACACAATGGAAGGGTAATGATAGGCTGGAGCAGGGTAAAGGCGGGGTGTTGAGGTGATACCCTGGTGTGCATTCTGCCACTCTCATTGCTCCTTTTCCATCACCCTTCACTTGGCCCTTCTCTCTTGATATTTTCCAGAACCGCCCCCTCGCAGTTAGCTTTGGTCTGTACTCAGTCACGACAGTCACTGACTGATTTCATCCCCAGCCGCATGATGAGCCCTTCCCAGCCGCATTCAGCTAGGTGCCAGCCCTCCCCTTCAAGCCCCCTGCGCACACGGCATTCATCTCTAAGCATTCTGTTTGCTTACCCATCTGTCTCTGCTATTAGACTGTGGGTTTTGAAAGGACAAGGTTAGATCTTATTGATCTCTGCACACTCTGATTCTGGCACATAGTAAGCAATCAATAAACGTTTGCTAAGTGAAAGAATGATTTAATGAATGGTGTGCTTATTTCACAGAAAAAGAAACATACTCAGAAGTTGGGATTTTCACGAGGGTATCCTTTCTCCAAAACTTTCCTATCTTTCCTCTGGAACAGGGATTGAGCAACATTTTCTCTGAAGGGCCAAGGTATGGTTTGGCTGTGATTTGTCCCCCTGGGGTTCATGTGGGAATCTTGATCCCCAGTGTGGTCATATTAGAGGTGGTGAGACCTTTAAGAGATGAAGCCTGGTGGGAGGTTGTTAGGCCATTGGGGAAGTGCCCGAAGAAGGGTTTAAGGTAGTTCTCATGGGATCCTGAATTAATTCTTTATAACAGCTATATCTCTGAGTCCTGCTGGTTTCCTGCTTTGCCAGGTGATTGGTTCCTCTTGCATGCTCTTTCACCATGATGCTCTGAAGTCAGGGGGCCCTGGCCAAAGTCTGTACTGTGCCATTTAGATTATCAGCTTTCAGAACTGTGATCTAAATACATTTTTCTTTGTAAGTACCCCACTTGGACATTAGATTATTGTGTAATAGAAGACAAATACAAGTCAGATAGTAAATATTTTCAGTTTTGCAGGCCAGTCAATGCCGATGTTACTGGAAAGAAGGTATAGATAAATGAAAACAACGGCATGTAAATGTACTACAGTAAAACATGACTACAAAACTAGGCAGCAGATTTGGCCTGTGGGCCACAGTGTGTGGGTTTTTGATATAGGTAAGTAGGCACTCCCACATGTCTAGCTTCTTCATTGAACCTCCTTTCTGCCTCAACCCAAATCTCAGGATCCTAATTCCATTCTTTCCACAAGTCTCTGTCGGAGCTAAGTCTATAATCTCTTCATAGTACCAAACCAAGGAATCGAAGAGGTTCAGAAAAGAACTGGCTTCTACAGTGAGATGAAAAGGAATAAGAAATTCGTGAAGTGTTCCATATTTTTGCATGTGTAAACATGGTATTGTCTCCCTGGTGTAAGAATCTGAAAGAGTAAATAAAATCTGAAAGGTACAATATATATTGTGAAAGGGAAAGAAACTGCTCAAAAGGAAATAACAACTGGGATGAAGGAAAGGAGAAAAAGAAAGCAAGAAGGGAAAATATATATATACACAGGATAGCTAAGATACACTTCATGAATTTGTGTGTCATCCTTTCACAGGGGCCATGCTAATCTTCTCTGTATAGTTCCAATTTTAATATATGTGCTGCCTAAGTGAGTATGATTCTTCTGTCTTTTAAGAGTTATTGTCAATAAATTTCTCCTTCCATCTTTGTAGGGAACCTGATCTATCAAATATCACTCACTGTATTCTCATCCTCTCTGTCTCCCCTCTTCCTGCTCCTCTCCTCCTCCCCATTGCATTCGCTCCTGTAAACTTTCTGTAGCTATGCATGACTCCTCTATCCTAGAAACAATTCTGTCAACACTAGATCTCCTTCCAAGTGTTACCCTACCCGCCCTTACCTCCCTTGTAGCCAAAGCTCTTGAAAGGGTTATGTTCTTATTATCCCCACTTCATCATTTTCCAATAATTTTTTAACTTATGACAAAATCTGTTTCTCCTCCATTGTATCCCTGAAACTGGCTAATTGAAGACTTCAAATAACCTCCTTGTTGCTACATGCAACTTAGAAGTCTTTGCTCTTTTCTTTGCTGAATTTCTTGCACTATTCAACCCTCTGATCATTCCCCTTGAAACATTCTCTTCTTGAAGCTTTGGTAGCAGTGCGATCTCCTGATTTTCCTCCGATGGTCGCTCTTCCTTAGGCTCCAATACCTCTACCTACGTATTAAACAAATATTGGTGTCCTCAGAGTCCTTTGCTAGGCTATCTACTCTACTATTCTGCTCTCCTGGGATATCTCATCTACCCTCTTGGCAATGTAGATTCCCAAGTGTACTTTTCCAACCTAGAATTCACTACTGAGGCTAAAGCCAGCTAGCTTGATAGAAATGAACTCTCTTCTCCTTTACTCACCACAAGCAGTCCTATCTTTAAAGAGAAATTCTCTTGACTCCAGCTGGCTACCACCCTAATACATTGCCTGTTTGCAATAAAACTTCCTGGAAAGCAGGTCTACACTTGCTGTTGCAACTCCTTTTCAATTGACTTCATAAAGGTCCTCCAATCAGGCTTTTAACTTTTCAACTCCACTGAAAGAGCACTTGTCAAAGTCACTCATGACTTCTTCATTGCTAAAGTGGGGAAGACCATTAGGATTTATCTCACTTTGATCTTTCAGCCATACAGTATTTGACATAGCTGATCTCTTGCTCCTTCTAGATACCAGCCCTTCCCTGGTTCCCAGATATCACCTTCTCCTGGTTTTCATCCTTCCTCACTAACTTTATATCTCTATTCTTTGCTCATTCTTTCTTTTCTTCCTGATTTCTTACTCTTGAGATAACCCAGGGCTCATTCTTTGGCCATATCCTCCACACTTCATGAGAGATCTCATCCAGTATTTAAGCGAACATTATCTATACAATGATAACCCCAAATGTATACCTTCATCCCATATCTAATATTTAACTTCTAGTCTCTTATATCCAGTTGCCTATTCAATATCTTCACTAGGGTGCTGTCTTGGTACACTTTGTGCTGCTATAGCAGAATAGTTGAGACTAGGTAATTTATAAAGAATAGAGGTTTAATTTGGGTTATGATTCTGGAGGCTGGGAGGTCTAAGAACACTGCACTGACACAGGCTTGGCTTCTGTTGAGAGCTTTGTGCTCCTTTTGCTCATAGTGGAAAACAGATGGACAAGCAGGAGCATGCGACACAAAGCATACGAGGGGCAATTTTGCTTTATACCAACCCATTCTTGCAATAAGTAACACAGTCCCATGAGAGACAAAGAAATCCTTCATGCAAGAGAAACACTAATCCATTCATAAGGGCTCCACGTTCATGCTCCAAATGCCTCCCACTACTCCACACCTCCCAACACTGCCACACAGAAGGATTGAGGCCCAACTTGAGTTTTGATGGGGACAAACCACAATAAAATCATAGAAGATGCCTCACAAACATCCAAATTGAACTGAAGTTAAATTCCAGTTGCCCGTATCACTTCCACCCTCAGTCTCTCACACGTCAATCACATAGGACCAAAACAAAATGACAACGCATGCTCCAAGTTGTGCAGGTCCAAACTGTGTTATCATTATATAGGAAACGATTTATTTTTGGTCTCTTTACTATGTTTTCTCCATTGATGCCTTACCTACCATACTTTCAAGGCATTTTGTTTCAGAGGAGTTCATAGGTGCCAGGTTTGGGTTTTTTTTGGTTTTGTTTTGGTTTTTGGTGATTTTTCTTTTTGTTTTTAGGTACCAGGAATTGAGCTCAGGAGCTTGTGCTTGCCAGGCCGGTTCTGTGCCATTGAGCTATCTCCCCAATCCTAGGTGCTGGGTTTGAACAACTTTAAAGATGTGGATTTGATGAATGCATGTGGTATTCATGTACTAAAGTGTCATACTGAAGCCCATTAACATGTACAGTTAATACATGTTAATAAAATTTTTTAAAAATGCAATGCATTGCCCTTATTCTCAAAGGACATTTATGCTTTTTTCCCTCATATGTTTGTAACAGTTGTTCCATGACTACCCAGGAATGAGGGTTGCATTAGGCCTTCTTTCCATGACCTCTTCATTCATCTTTTACTGTGTTGAATTTCATCACTGAAGTATTGTATATTGTTTTCATTTTGTTTTGCTTTTGACTCCTAACTCACTAAATTTATGTTCTTGGGAAGTTCCTAATCTAATCTTTAACTTAACTGTCTCTTATATTTTCAAGCTCTTATACCTTGAAGTAATTGGAAACTCTTCCTGAGTTCTTTGGGTTATTTTTTCTTGTACTCTTTCATTTTATTTACACCTCTTGTTCACTTAAGTCTTTCCTTTCACTTTATTCTTCTGCAGGTGCTCGCTTAGTTGCCGTGTTGCTGCTTTTCATCATGCTAATGCTCCAACTGGACAGCTCTGCCCAGTTCTTCTTTTTCCTCTGGAAGAAAGAAGGTGAATTCTTACTGACACCTTTCCAGTCTTATTGAGGACTTTTATTCCCTTCTAGATACATTTTGAGGTCTGGAAGTTACACTCTGGCTCATTTCTTTACAGTTTGAAGACTATAAACTTGAACCAACCCCAGCAAACTCCTTGAAGCCTTAGGTATAAAACTCTGTCTTCTAAGGGTTTGCTAATGTCCCTTTTTCTGGGATGGGGTAGGGGGAGAATTCCTCAGGCTTCAAATAAGTCTCAGGAATCAGCATGGGATCCTGACAAATGGTGACACATAGCAGATTTTCCTGGCTCAGCTGTGACACTGAAATCATAGGTAAGGACCTATGTTATTGGAGAGATTTCCTTGATTTTTCACTAAGTTCTATATTCTCAATTTTGTCCTCTTCTGTCCAAATTTGGGGCTGTGGCCAAGAATTTTCAAGGTTTTGTGACTCAGCTCCTTTCCTTCTATCACTTGTGGGAGAAGAGGTGATAAAGGAGCTGCAGTAAGTCACACTAAAATCTTCTAGTTTTCTCTCTCGAATACTTTTCAGTTTATAAAATGAGGACAGCCTCTATCTTTGTCTGATTATCAGTGATTTCTTTATCTCATTTTATTTCACTGAAGATTGGGGAGGACAATTCTGGAAGCAAATATATGAAGTACTTTCAAATAATCCTGGATCACGTATATGATGGTGGGCGTGTAGATTACATTATCTGGTAATGCCATAGCTGGCCCAGTTTGTGTAAGTACATTCTATAATGTACACACAATGATGAAATTGCTTAACTAGGCATTCCTCAGAATGTTACAGTTGTTAAGTGACATGTGAAAAAGAAATATATATATATATGTGTGTGTATTTTTCTATATATATATTTCATACATGCATGGAGAGAGAAAGACAGAAGGAGAAAGGAACGTGAGAAACTGGCAATTTTCCACCAGCCTCCTTAGAGAACAGAGCAGGTAAGGAAGAAAATGAAGTGTGGTGACCCCCGCAGACTGCAGATGACCCCAGCTTCACAGTGGTTCTCAGAGAGTCTGAGATCTTATGCAAGAGATATCTGGACACGTTATTTCTTGTTTACTCTTTCTGCCGCCTTTTGTTTTCTCAGTAAGGAGTAGAGCCATCCTGGACACAGACAGGGCTTTGGCTGTGCATGCCTGCAGGAAAGTAAACCTGGGGAGCTCTGGAAGCTGGCCCCCACTCAGCAGCCAGGCTCTGGAAGGAAGCAGTGTGCTGGGCAGGTAGGCTGAGCTCCTGCTGCCTGTAATCTAGGCACAGTAATGGTAGGTAGAAAATCCAGGCCTGAGCAGTCGCTTTGGATGGGAAAGATGGAGGTGAGGTGGGGTAAGAAACCTGCATCTCTCACATCTCCCACTACCACTCAGATCCACAGCTCCCAGTGAGAAAAAACAATATCCCAGGGAGGGATAAAAACATAGTCACCGAGCATTGTGCCTGGAATTAATAAGCAAATCCTATCAAACCCTTGACATCATGGGTTTTGGCCTCGCAAGGCAGAAACGCTTTAAGTGTCAATGATTATCCCTGTGTGCTGCATCTCCAGGCTGTCTCTGTGATGGATGGCCACCTGCATAGTGCCCTGGCATTTCCACGCACAAAATAATTGGCTGCGGAAGGTTGCTGCATGCCTTTCTCTGGAAGGAAACTTCAAAAACAACTTCTCTTTCATAAACTCAAAACATTTTTTGTATTTTGAATCTGAGAACACTAGTTCTGTTTTTATTTGATTTGTCCAGGATATGAAAAGTACTCCTTACTATATGATCACAATGAGTAAAATGAAAACAGTTTTCTATATTTTGCAGCTAAATATTCATTTACTTTAAGGAGTTTTTTTGATATTTTATGTCCCTTTTTATATCATTGCTGTAATGGCCATAGAACTCCCCAGACTTCTTTGAAGAAGACATTGAGGCACCACTGGCCCATGTGGATGGGATTAGCAGAGATATGAAAGCTCATTCATTAGTCTTAATTAACATTGGTTAATTGGTACATTAGTCAATAGCTAAACTAAGTGCAGGCACTGGGCTTATAGGAGCTCATTTAGTCCTCAAACCAACTGCATTATTACTGTTATTTCCATTTTGCAGAAGAGAATGGAATTTGCACAAAACCACAAAGCTGGTACATAGCAAAGAAAGGACGAGACACAGGCTCTGCCGTCAAGCCTCTCTGATCCTTAGTTATCCAGAGCTGCTGCTAACTACCCAAAATTCAGTAGCTTAGAGCCGGGAAATCTGGAATGGTGGAGTAAATGTGGCCTAAAACGACATCTGTAGTCTCACAGTTTCTATGGGTTAGGAGTTCGAGCACAGCTTAGCAGGGTGCCTCTGCCTCCAAGTCCTTCTCAAGGCTGCAGCCAAGGTAACAGCCAGGGCTGCAGTCATCTGGAGGCTCCCCTGGGGAGGGCTCCATTTCCAACCTCTCTCCTGTGGGTGTCTGAATTCCTTGCCCACACTGGAGCTGAGGCCTTCCTCAGCCCTTTGCCACATGGACCTTGCTGTACGACATACATAGCAGCTTCCTTTATCAGAGCAGAGAAGAATCAGAAAGTGCTTAAGTAACATGGATGTCGCCATCTTGTAGCCTAATTTTGAAAGTGGCATTATCGCATTGGGCATTGTCTGGTCACTCGAAGCAAATCCCTAGGTTCAGTGCTTACTGAAGGGGAGGGGACTGCACAGAGGTATGAATACAGGAAAATGGGTGACTGGGGATCGTTTCAGAAGCCACCTGTCACAGTACTCTTCTCAGACAAGTACCCAGCCCTACCACTCACAGAGGCAGCCAGGCGGCATGCTTGTATTCTGTGGACCACTAGCCACAGCTGACCCAGCCGGAGATGGGCACGGATTCATCCTAGACCAACGAAATTCTCTCCCTCAGAAATGTGAATTCCAGGTCAGAGACACTGGTTGGTTTCTACCACAGGCTTGAAATGAAATGACATTAACTGGGAGCTATCTCTGCTGTGCTCTGATACGTACAGATGGCTAGATATGAGCAGGAGGGAAGACAGAGACAGGGAGACAGACTGGCTGCGGCTCCTCCCTTGGGTTGGAGAGGTGCGATAAAAGCATTAGTATTCTGTCACTTCCAACCAGGGGTGAAATTCATAATATTTAATAACTAGAAAAGTCCAAACACCAACCAACTCCGAAGGAACTCATTGCTGGATGTGGGGTGTTCACCAGCTGCTTGTCCTCCACCACCCTGCTGTCCCTGGGGAGTCAGGCTCGAGGAGGTGGAGCTTAGGAACCTCCAGTGGCCAGGAATGGGGTCTCAGAGGTAGCCCAGCGCAGACACCTCTGTGTGATTGCAGTTTCTCTGTAGCCCACTGGGGAGTTGAGCAGACAACTCAGCGGAGAGGATTTGGTGACAATGTCCAGTGTTTTTCTGGATCATTCATTGAGATCCCTGGAAGAATACACATAAGTGTTTTAGACAAGAAGGAAAAGCTGACATCTGATCTGAGTGAGAAGGGGATGGAAAAATCTGTTCCTAAGTAATGGGATTTGGGAAACTTAACTACTTCCTCTAACACTGAACCTGTCATCCGGGCCCCCAGGGCTCCTTGATGAGCTTCAGGGACTGTGATTCCCTTGATAGTATGTGCAGAGTTTTATGGACATTTATAGTTATATGGCTGGTCGCACATATTCCAATGATAATGGCCACGATAAAACAAAAGCTCAAGGGCCAGTGTCCGGGGAAAGGGTCACGTCTATTTTTATTATTTTTTAAAATTAAATCGACTGAGAGTCAACAGAATGCATGAATGCTCACACAGCCCAATTCTTCTTGGGAACAAGAAGTCGACACAACCTGCCTCTTTAAATGGGGAAGAATTCCCACTTGACTCCCATCTTCTCTACAGTTTTCTTTCTGCACCAGGAACACACAATAGTAAGTGTGCTCTGAAAGCCAGCAAGGAACTGATCCCTGAAGTCTCTCTCTGAACATGAAACCAAACTCTGGTTTCCTTTTGAGGTCGTCTGTCGAGCTCAGCCTCTGCATGAGAACTGCATAGGCAATTTGGTTTCTCACTTCAGATGTTGTGGACAATTGCTCTGCTTCCTAGTTCAAAAAAATACAAGGGAAGTTGCTGCAACTCACAACACAAAGAGATTTATGCCCCTGTCTTACCATAGCGCACAGTGTGCAGTTCTCCTTTCCGAGCAAACAAGGGCAAGTTTAGTGCGTTATTAAAGTAGCGTCAAAACTTGTCACTTTAAATTGTAACTCACAGTCCAAAATTTTTGAATTGGGAATTTTATCCTAGGACAAGTTTGGAGTTAATGCAAAATGTTACTTTAAAAAAAAAATGAAGAGAAAATATGCATATAGCTATAATTATTTTTTCAAAGTTTTAGATGAATTGGTTGCAAAAATCCTGTCCTAGGTTACTGGTTGGACCTGCAGCAACCTCAGGGTGGTGTGGAGAGATGGTCTTTGGGGGTTTACTTCATCATTATTAGAAGGAAGCTTAACAATTATTGAGTGCTATGTGCTAAGCCCGTACTAGACACTTTATATATCCTATTTTATCCTCACAATACTCCCATCAGCTATTATTACCTCTGTTTTACAAAGAGAAAAGTGAAGCATAGACAGGTTTAGAAAGTTGGTCAGAGGTGAAGCAGGAATTTGGAACCACATCTCTTTTATTCCTGTTTCCTCTGATCCACCATGCACCAATCGCAAAATTTAAGACTGGGGAAACATCATTACTGCCTTCAATATTTGGCAATATAGTCAGTGAACTTCCAAATAGTCCTACCCTACTTACCCACCCTCCTTCGATCAGCCTATGTAAAACTTCTAGTGTATTGTAAAACTATAGCGTAAAACTATTTCACGTACCAACAGTTACAACTAGGCAGCACTAAACAAAAGTACTTACAATTGCTCACAAGTCTGTAAGAGTCAGCCCAGTAGCTCTTCTGGTCTCAGATGGACTTCCTCATCGACCTGAGGTCAGATGTGGGTCAGGTAGGTGGTTTTGCTGATTGTAGGCTAGGCTTACCCACCCACATGATCGACCTTGGTCTTGTGGCCTCAGGAAACTGGGTTTTGGTTCATATGATTGCCATGGGGTGATAACAAGCAAAAGAGTTCAGAGGCCTGGAGACTAGACTTGAAGTGAACACAGGGCCACTTTGGCCTCATTTTATTGGCCAAAGCAAAATCCAAGGCCAGCCTACATTCCGAATGAAAAGGGATTAGAACATCTCATCGCAAAGGGTGTGCTTACAAGGTATCATTAAATGGGGCCCATAGTGAAATCAGTCTTTCATAAAGCATAGCTATGAAAATAGTGATTCTATTATTTGGATACCAATAGTGATTTTGGCTGGTGGAGAATATGTAGCAGGCTCTCTCATTTCTCTATTAGAGACATGATCACAGACATGCCCTGCATCAAAGGAAACTGAGGTTTAAAGAGGTAACGAAAGCTGCTCTCAATTCCACACTTTTGAATAAAGGATGTAGTCTTAGCTTGTGTTGGCTTGGTCCAGCCAAATGAGCCCTGATTCCTGTTGGTGGCTTCTTTTCTTACAAGGCATAACGAAAGATCTATTTCCAAGTGGTCCCAAGTGCGTAGTCAAAGGGTTTAGCCCTTTGACTTCCCATCCTTTCAGTGGAGGGCTTAATGAAACTGATAGGCCCCCAGAGTGCATGGCGCCAAACAAACCCTTTTTCCGTTTATTGCTTTGGCAGCTTTTGCGCAGTTCCAAAGATGGGCAGGGCCATAGTGGAAGAGCAGCCTTCTCCACAGCAATAAACAATACCAACATCACCGTCAGCCTGCACGTTCCATACGTAGATTGGAGAAAAGAACGACCTCTCAAGACCTTTCTTCATCTGCAGAATCATCGCCCGACCCCATCTCTCACGGAGTACACTTGGGAAGAGGGAGGACGCAGTGGGTGGGAATGATGCGCTTTACAAAGACAAAAGGCGAGATGTGGGGCTCTGAGGAGGCGCCGAGGGGTGCAAGGAAGCAGAACAGCAGACCCACGGAAAGAGAACTGGCCCCCAGAGAAAAGTAAAAAGGTGGAGTACTCTGCTCAGAACCCGCGCAGACAGAAGCAGTTTAGGGTTGTGTGGACTCCCCTAGACCCTTGTGTGGAAAACAGACGACCCCTCACTCACAGGTAATGTGTTGGCTACACTTCCCCCTGCTGGTCATCGTGGGGAAGAGCACAAATACTGAAGAACCCGTGAAAGGAATAAACTTGGATTTCATACCTGCTGTAAAGGACTTCCTGGTTACCCCCAGTCCCAAGGCTGATCATTAGGTCTAATCTGGCAATACCTCCCTCTCCACTTTTTCTTTCTTTTCCCCAGGGATCCACAGAATTGGCATCTTTTCCTCTCTTAGTCTCTGCTACCATTCATTCTGTAACTTGTGGCTGTAACAGGGCATCTGGGCTTCCTCACCTCTCTATTCCTTGTAAGGACAAAGCCCTAGCATGTTTTTTTCTGCCAATTTGTTGATAATCACCATAAAGACTGGGGTGGGGGGGAGTTCATAATATGACCAAAACTGCAGCCATTTCACAAAAATCCTCGAATCTCACCAGGTCCTTACCTCCTGGTCTATTTCTCTCCCTGAAGTGTTGCCTGAAGATAAAAGTATTTTGATGTTCTCCCTTCTGCTTTTATTGCTGAGGAGGGAGGCACTTCTTCAAGCAGCTTCCTTGACCACCACAGGATTTTTATCCCATGGTACCAGGGCTCGCTTGTTCCTGATGGCTCTTTTCCCCAGCATCTGCTGTGATGAAACTCAGGCAGGCACTGAGGTGCCCTCTGGCTGAATTCCATGCTTCAAGACTCACTCATGCCTTGGGAACCCTGACTGAGGTGGGAACCTCAGCTTGAGTACTTGCTCCAGCTCATTTGGAATCAGAATCTGTAAGATGCTCAGAGGGCTTCATGTAAATGATCACATGCAGCAAACCCATGTTGAGTACTAACCTGGATTAAGCAGTGGGTTTGGATAGAAGTTGAGAAGAGTCTGTCCTCTTTGCAGTAGAGCCTAAAACATGGCTCCCATTCACCTGCTATGACTAATAATAATGATGGTGTTTACTGAATGCTTATGATGTGCCAAGCGCTGTTCTACATTCTGTGCATATTTCTAGTTCAGAAACCCCATGAACTAGAATCACTTCTCCTCCTCCCCTTCTCCTTCTTCTCCTCTCCCTTCCTCCTCCTCTTCTTCTTCTTCTTCTTCTTCTTCTTCTTCTTCTTCTTCTTCTTCTTCTTCTTCTTCTTCTTCTTCTTCTTCTTCTTCTTCTTCTTCTTC
>NW_004955484.1:4029238-4059998 GCF_000276665.1 Chinchilla lanigera
CTCCTCCTTCTCCTCCTCTTACTCCTCCTCCTTCTTCTCAATTTACAGATCAGGAAGTAAAGGCAAGGAGAAGTTAATGAAATTACTTGCCCAAGGTCACAAATTCCATACTCAAGAAATCAAGGCTTTGAATGCAGGTTTCCAGTGCTCACTTCGGCAGCACATATACTGATTGCAGGTTTCCTGGCTTCAACACTCACCTGCAAAACCACTGAGCTACACTGCCCCTCACTGCAAGTAATAGGACTGCTTTTGTGCCTTATGGGCTCTGGTAGTTGGACTAGTTTGAGTTTCAGTCCCCACCTTACCACTCTGTCACTTACTATCTGTGTAAACATGGGCAAAATACTTAACATCTTAAAGCTTCATTTTCCTCATCTGCAGAATAGGGAGAATAATAGAACCCACCTCAGATGATTGTGATGAAATAAAATGATGCCTGTAAATTACACAGCAAAGGGTCTGGCAAAAGTGAAACACTTAGTAAATGATAAATATATTTATATTTTTTTCAGTCATACTGAATCCTTTTGTTGTTGGTATTTTTGCTCCTGGCTCTTCCACTATCTCACTGCATGACTGAAGATTTAGCTCTCCTTTGGATCATTGCGTAACCTCTTTCCTACCTATACTGCATGCTTTTCCTTTGCCACCCTCCAGTGGACTATTTTCCTGAGACAACTAAAGACAAAATAGCCCTTTAAAAATGAGTATAGTGTTTTATTTTCCTGCTTAGATCATAATGGCTCCCCACTGCACAAAAAAACAAAATATAAAACACCATGACTTACAAAAGTGTACTTGATATGACACTGCCCATCTTTCCCATCTTAAATCTCTCTCATTGCGCTCCTATATTATGATCCAATCACATTGGCTTTCTTCCCACTCTTGAGTTTAACAACTTATTTGCACCTTGTTATATTTCTGAGAGAAGCAGCCAGAAACTTTTTCACCTTGAGCTTTACAAGGCTGGATTCTTTTTGTCAGAGCCCAACTCAAATATTATTCTTTATAGAGGTCTATTCCCTTATTCGTGGGTCCATTCCCTCTCCCAGTCACTCTTACAGTGTTCACCACTATCTCAAACTATCTGGCTCGTTGCTTTTTTGAGTGATGTCCTTCCCACCAGAATGCAAATGACGTAAGAGCAAAGAGTGTGGATGGGGGGACTTGTAGCCACAGTTTTGTAGTACTATGAGTTCAATTCCTGGCTTTTAGTAGATTTTCAATGCAGAAACGTTGAGTCAATGAATAAATGGGCTGGGCATAGTGGTGCATGCCTATAATCCCAGCATTCAGGAAACTGAATAAGGAGCATTGCAAGTTTCAACCCAGCCTGGGTAACTTAGTCTTTGCAACAGCTTGTCTCAAAATATAACATTTAAAAGGGGTGGGGTTGCAATTCAGTGCCCAGGACCTGGACTTAATTCCTATTGCCAGAAAGGAAGGAAAAGAAAGAAAGAAAGAAAGAAAGAAAGAAAGAAAGAAAGAAAAAAAGAAAGAAAGAAAGAAAGAAAGAAAGAAAGAAAGAAAGAAAGAAAGAAAGAAAGAGAACACAGTTAGTCCAATATTCATTTATGAAACAGGGTGATTTAGATTCAGTGATATCAAATATTTTTCCAGCTCTAAACTGCTAAGAGTCTTGGGGCATCTTGGCATCCTGAGTCAATACAGACAGAGGAAGAGAGAAGTCTGAATTGTGAAAGTCTAGGACATACTATTGAAAAATAATATTTGCCAGATCATGGAATAAGGCTATCATAATCTTCCATGTAACTACACACATTCAAATGTACCCAAAATTTCTCTCACTGTGACATTTACAATTTTTTCTTAGGTTTACATTTCTCTATGATTAGATCCTATGACAGGGAGAAGGACGTTATCAGAAAAGATTGTGATGATCAACTGGTTGATATAAATTTGCCCTGATCCACAGATGTATTTGTTGACTGACTCTCAGAGGGCTCATAAGTACCTTTGAGAATAATCCATCTGATATGATCTAGGAATACAGAAAAGGTTCTAGATGTGCCTGGGCTTTATTCAACATCTTGCCATAAGATTATCACTCAGATACTTGCCCACACCATTTTTAAAATTAATTCCACAAACATGTGTTTAGCCCCTACCATGAGCAGTCACAGGATGATCAAAAGAGATATCAGTATCAACTCTTATAGAGTATAAATTGATCAGACACTGAAGTGAGGTATTATTTGTCAATTATAATAAATATGGCAAAACATTCTAAGGAAAAGGATAGACTATTATCCTGTCCAGCAGGTAAGAGAACACAGCCTTTGCTTGCTCGTGGGTTCTAATTAGCATTTTGGACCAGAAGTTGAGGAACTATGAGGGCCTTAGCCTATCATTTCTACAGAGAAAATCGACTTCCTTAAAACCCTGATGTCACCACTTGCTGGTCTCCAGTGCACACATTAATCTGTCTTTCTCCATGGGGAATGCAAGGAGGAGTTTGCAGAAAGAGAGCAGAAAAACAGAAAGAGAAAGGTGACGCCTTCGGCAAGACCCAAAGCCCCGTAATAGGCAGCTCTGGGAGGGAGGAGATTGCATCAGCTTCAATAGCAGATGAAACTTGCTCTATTTTTCTTTGCTCATATAACCAGGTACTCCATAAATGTCAGGGGAAGGATGAGAAGAAGTAAACAGTTATTATGAAGGAAGAAGCGAGGGCATTGGGTTTCTGTCAGTCGTCTGGATTGTAAAATATCGCAGTGTCCAGGTGACCTTGGGAACGCTTGTGCTGGTATCATAGCAGCCATTTGTGTAGGTAAAGGAACCCTAGTTTAAGCCGCAAAGTATATTTATGGGGACTGCAAATATAGGTGCTGTTTGAACATGTGTGTTCTCTTCCTGCTCTCTGGAGCTGGCTGTGTTTTCCTTGGCTTAATTTCTTCTAAGCCAACCTATAGGCCTGTGGAAGGTATGTTTGCTGCTGTGCAGGGCCTACTGGGTTTAGCAATCCCTCATAGGAGAAGCATTTCTCCAGATGGCAGGGCCTTTGGAGTGCAGAGAAGTGTTTTTGGCTGTTGGCAAGGCTCCGTTGTCAGTGTTGGCCAGTCACCCACCCTGAGCCTCGCATGCAGTTGTGCTCTGTGACAATCCGCCAGAAGCTCTGGGCCCCGGGGCAAGTACTGTCATTTGGAAAGAAAACTAAAAATTTCTATGAGAAAGTAAACACTTTGCTCTGGAGTGGGTCTAAATTATTCAGCCCCCAGACTTACATAGCTTAAGGAGAAATTTTTATTTTAAAAAAAATTGAGGTCGGAAGAAGTCTGGATTTAAATCTCAACTCAACTGGACATAACTGTGCGACCTTGAATAAGCTATACAGTGTCCTTGAGCATCAAATTATTTGTCTAGAAAGTAGGGATGAGCATGTTGCTATTTCTTATAAAGTGTTATGATAAGGATTAAAGCACGTAATTTATGCAAAGTGCTCAGGGCAGTAACTAATGGCTAGCATGCAATTACTTGCACACGATTCTGCATTGGCACATCCAGCATTATAATCAGGGACTATTTTTTCAGGTGACTAAAGGGGGAAACACCACAAGAGTCCATCTTTTGGGAGCTAACTCAAGAGGCCTCAAGACGCTTTGCCTTGTACACCTAGTCAATGCTGTGGGCAGAGATCAGCACCGTGGACAGCCCCACAGGCAGCAACTAGGGCAGAAGGGGCTGGCTTTGAATTTGGATCATCTATTTCAGTGTTTTAAAACTGTGAGTCTATCGGTGAATGAGTGGCTAAAAAAAGGTGACATATATACACAGAGGAACTTTATTCAATCATAAAGATGGATGAGCTTGAGTCCTTTGTAGCAAAATGGATCTTGAGACCATAGTGTTAAAGAAAATGTCAGACACAGCAAGTCAAATAGTACATGGTTTCTTTCATATGAGATACCCACTCATATAATATAAAGGCAGGCTTTTGGAAAAGGTGGAGGGGATCCTGGGAACGGGTAGAGCAGGGAGGAGAAGAGGGTTGAAAATAATTAAGATGGTCAGTTTTTTCCTGTGAGTGTGTTTCATGTTTTGGGTGCAGAGTTCCTGTGCCTTGAGTTTTGCTCCTACCCAGAGGGTCTCTGAGAAACCAGTACTTAGTCGGGCATGGTGGCTCATGCCTATAATCCCAACTCGTGGGAGGCTGAGGCAGGAAGACTGTTGCAAATTTGAGACCAGCCTGGGTTACAAAGTGAGCTCAAGACCAGCCTGAACTGTATAGCGAGACCCAGTCTCAAAAAGACCAAAACAAACAAACAAACAAAAAACCAGTACTAAATCCCCAAACAAGAACATGAGGAGGAGCTATTTGTATTTCATTATCTGAGAAGTGTGTATCCATCTCAGCTGCTCATTTTTGGATTGGGTCTTTGAATTTGCAGGGGGCTGATATTTTTAAATTCTTTATATGTTCTAGATCGAAGCCCTTTGTCTGAGGGACAGTCAGCTAAATTTTTTTCCAAGTTTGTGGGTTTTCTTTTTACTCTGCTGGTGATTTCGAGGCTTTTATAGGTAAATGGTCACAACTAGAGACCATACTCATAAGTGAAATAAATCAGACCTGCATGTGCAAGCACTGCATTGTCTGACTAGTGTAAAACCTGACAGAGTTAGTATAAACTCGGAGGTATGATAGACATTGTGAAATGACAGGAAAACGCTCAAGCATAAAGTACAGCTGGGATGTGGGAAAAGAGAAGAGAAAGAAGGAGAAATTTTGTATGTATGTATTTATAGGATAGTTAACATAGTTGATGTACTGTCTTCTGTTTCTTTGCTGAAAGAAACTGTTAATGAGTCCTTGATTGATCAATATTGCATATTTGTCTCTATTGCAATATTGTCTCTATTTGTTTTCATGAGAAACCGCTTTGAAGATATCGATATGTAATACAACAAGCATTGTTGATTTCCTACCAGTCTGTTTGTAACTCTGTATTGTCTGTACTGTTCTTTTGCTATTTTGTAAAAGATTGTCTGTCTGTTAATGTTTTCCTCCTTTTCTTTTTAAAACTAAAAAAAAAGAACATGAGGAGCACTGAGGGTCATCAGGAAGGCCTACTGTAAAGGCGTTTCCAGCACATATTTGCCCTGCAGTAGAGAATTTTCCTGGGTCCCTACAGTTCCCATCCTCCCTGGACATTTAAGTCCTGATCATATTTCACTCAGAAACTACAAGAGCATGCTGAATGAGTGGTGGTCCTCTCCCCAGTGCAAGTAAGCAGGCCCACACAGGACACATGGTGCCCCCGACCCAAGGGTGAGAATATCCACCAGTTCCAAGCCAGCTCTTACATTATTTTGCTAACCCGAGGCATTGGGAAGCAGATGTGAGGACTAACCAACCAAGATGATCCTGAATGAGGATGCTGCCTGCAAAGAGAAAAGAACAAGACCCTGTAACCACAGTCTGGGGTGAATGGACAGAGGGGCCTCTGGTGCAGGGTGGGAACTTCAAAAACCCACAGGCCCTAAAGGTAGATGAAGAAAATCAGAACTGTCTGGGTCCTAAGACTAAATTTTTGAGGGAAAAACGCTCATTCAAAGACACAGAAATGGGCAGGGGATTTAGCTCAGCTGCACAGTGCCTGCCTGGCAAGAGCAAGGTTGTGAGTTCGATTCCTGGTACCGGAGAAAAACAAAAACAAAAACAAAAAAACACAAAGACACAGAAATGTTTTCTTTGACTCTGTCTTTTTAAATTTTTCCATTTTTAAATTCTCTTCTTTTCTTCATTGGGTTATTTGGGCACTTGGTTTTTTCTCATTTTTGCCCTGTCTTTTAGCTTGCTTGCTCTCCATTTCTCCTTTCCCCTTTCAATTTCCCTCCTCTCCTTTCTTATCATTTTATTTCCTGTACTTTGCTCTCTGTTTATCTTTTTTCTTTTTCTAACTTTTTTTCTTCTTTTTTAATCCTTCTTTTTCATTCATTTCTGATACCATTCTTTAACACTATTAATTTACTTTTATTCCTCAAGAGGACCTCCTATCTCAGTTTTCTCTCATTTTCATAATCCATTGATCAATTTCTCAAACTTTTCTTTTATTCATTCTCCAGTTCCCCACCTCCTCTATCTTTACCAGTAAAAGTAGTAAGCTTTATGTATCTCTAGCTAGCTAGGTTACACTATTGCTGCTGAATAAATGCAGATCCATGTTTGTGCCAACACAATTCACAATAGCTAAATCATGGAAGCGTCCTATATGTCCATCAAAATATGAATGGATAAATAAAATGAGGTATTTACACACAATGGAGTACTATTCTGCTATGAAGAAGGATAAATTTGAGTAATTTATAAGAAAATGACTGGGTGTGGTCACGAGCATGGTGGTGCATGTCTGTAATCTCAGCACTCAAGAGGCTGAGGCAGGAGGATTGCCATGAGTTCAAGGCCAACCAGGGCTACAAAGTAAGTTCAAGTCCAGCCTGAACTGCATGGTGAAGCCCTGTCTCAAAAAAAGAAAGAAAGAGAGAAAGAAAGAAAGAAAGAAAGAAAGAAAGAAAGAAAGAAAGAAAGAAAGAAAATAGATGCACCTTGAGCTTATAATGTTAAGTGAAATAAACACACAAGCTTAAAGCTTAAATATCACATGGTTTCTCTCATATGAGAAGCCCAAAGTGTAATTAAAGAACAAAAAAAAGATAAATAATAGGAAGTATGGAGATAGATCTTTCTTAAATGGGAGAGGGATCAAGCGAGCAGAGGAGCAAGGGAGGGGAGGTAAAGGAGATGAATAGGAACTAAGATGTGCTGTGTATGTGGACCAACTCCATGCAAGGCATATAAACATTATGCATGGCAAACACACACTGAAAACACATAGATTAATATAGATTTGAAAATGGCATTTCCAGCAAAATGTACAGATTCTAGATTCTAAAGATATTGACAAACTATATTCAAATACTATCCCTTGTCACACTGCAGACATGTGAACCTATTAAAATATTCGCTTTAAAACAACTTTCCAAGAAAAAAAAACTTCCCAAGAAGAAAAGAAACTAAAGGAATGTTTGCCTAATAATAATATGATACTAATACTTGAATGTTAGTAATTATTACATATATATGAATGTGCATGTGGTGCTGGGAATCAAATCCACAAATTCACATATTCTAGATGAGCATTCCACCACTGAGCCATCCCCCCTGCCAACTAAGTATTTCTTAATATCTGAAGTGTGGATTTATTTTCTTATGAGATATTTACACACAATGGAGTACTATTCTGCTATGAAAAAGGATAAATTTGAGTCATTTATAAGAAAATGGCTGGGTGTGGTCATAGGCACGATGGTGCATGTCTGTAATCCCAGCATGCAGGAGGGATTTTCTTACTATTTGTAAAATATATAAATTTGGTCCCTATGGAAATAAGAAATCAATATCTTAATTTTTAAATAAAATTGTACTGTATTATAATCATCAGTCTTTGATAAAACATATCCTCAAACTTTCTTTCCATTTAATCAAATACATCATTCCAATTTACACTTTTCAAGCTGAAAATCTACAAGATTTCTAGTGGAAAACTAGTTTTCCACTAGAAATTTTGCATATGTCCAGATCTGAAATGGCTTCTCAACAAAATGTTAGTATATAAAAATTTGCAAAATGAATTAAGATATGCTACATATGTACCAATCTCCCAAAACAAGTGTAAATTTTATGTATTGCAAACATACACCAATAAAAAATAAACTGTAGGTCTATGCAAAACCAACACTAGAAAGGGTGACTAGCAATTTAAAATAAAACAGAGAACAATAGAATTAAAATGCAGAGTATATTTGTAAGTAAGATAAGTACAGGTCCATGAAATTTTTTTTTTAATGGTACCAGGGATCGAACTCACAACCTTGCACTTGCCAGGCAGGCACTTATGCCACTGAGCTATATCTCCAGTCCCTAGGTCCATGAACTTTTATGCTTTGTTCTATTTTGTTGCAGTGTGTGTGCGTGCATGTGCGTGTGTGTGTGTATAGCAAGGTGTCATATCACTATATTTCAGATGGCTAAAGTGAGAAAAACACTAACCCATTAGATCATTTTTCTCTAGAAAAATCCATTCTCAAACTATTTCTGCTTCACTGACTATTGGTGTCTCCTTCTGGTTGAAATTCCACGTGCCATTTCTCCTGGCCTAGCCACAGTGAACAAAGCAGCACCAGTGGCCCAGGAAGTAACATCTCTAGGGAGTTTAAGTGAGCACCCCAAAATATCAAAAATACTTCATATCTTTGACCACCAGAATTCTCTTCAATGAGATAAATTTTCCTTATAAAATTAATTATTTAGAAAAAATGTGGATCGGTTTCTTAACAGTATGTAAATAAGAGTACAGTTGGTACAAAGATGTAGTAAGGATCCTTATAGCAACGCAGGAACACCTAACATGTAGGGAGGAATTATATTAGACATGGTTAGCAAAGAACTTGAACTCAAGACAAAAACTTAAATCTTGGCTTCTTCTTACACCATCTAAACATAGCATACTTTCTTCCTTCTACCTCTGTTTCTACATCCAGTAACCAGGGACGGTAGAGCTGGCAGTATTCACAGGATGGTTTGGAGGATGGCACCATAGCACAGCCACAGAGCGGTATAGGAAACAGTACTATGATAGCAAACAGATCCCAGGTCCCTCACACATGGTCCACCGAGCAGCTGTTGATGCTTACACATTCTAGACAGTTTTGCCTTGGGCTGGGTTCAATTCAGTGACCTAGACATGAAAGACTGTCTGTGTCCCAGTTCCAAGTCCTTCTGCTCCTACTATTTCTATCACGGTGGACGCTAGAAGACTTCAGAGTTTTTCCATCATACATTTTTTTCCTGACATTTTTCATAGACAAGGTGACTTTTAAGAGTTAAAGCTAAATATTGAAAAAGGATAAAGGGTAAAGGGCAACTGGGATGGGGGAAAAGAGAAGGGAAAGAAGGAGAAATTTTGTATGTATGTATATATAGGATAGTTAACATAGCTGTTCTACTGTCCTCTGTTTCTTTGCTGAAAGAAACTGTCAGTGAGTCCTTGATTGATCAATATTGCATGTCTCTATCTGTTTTCATAAGAAACCACTTTGAAGATATTAATATGTAATACAACAAACATTGTTAATTTCCTACCACTTTGTTTGAAACTCTATATTGTCTGTACTGTTCTTTTGCTATTTTGTAAAACGTTGTCTGTCTGTTAATGTTTTCCTCCTTTTATTTTTAAAACAAAAAAAGAAGAAGAAAAAGAGAAAAACTAACATCTACTCAACTGAAATGATGTTTATGTATGCAGCCTCTAGGTCTAGGTCAGTATTTGTACTATCCAGAAAGTATATTTCAGGGAAACTATTTTAAAGTCCAACACTTGCAGGACTGAAGTTCTAATCTTGCATTTTAGAAAAGACCAAAGAGCAACAAGGACAAAATAATATCTATTAAATAGGGACTGCTGTGCTTACCTAAGTAATTGGATTAGCATAAAGCAAAAATTGAGAACTGACACCCCATAGATTAGATCAGACTTAGAAGCAGGAAGGGGGCAAATAAGGAGGTAGGGAGGGGAGGATTTATGGGAATGGACTCCCAAAATCTTAAAATCGGGAGCTCTCACATAAGAGCGTCCATTTCTATCTTCTTTTGACAAAGGGCAATTCTCTCATAACACTGGGGCTCAGGGCCACATTCAGCTCAACTTGAGAAGCGGTTGTTCCCTCTAGGGGGACCATACACTTCACAGTTAAACACAGTCTGCACTTCTCCCTATTGTTCAGCACCCAACCCCTTTGCCCTCTTTATTTTATCTGCCTTAGACCACAGAACAATAAAAGGTCACTGTTACTTTCCATCACGAAACTGGCCATCCCTGTGTAAAAGTACTCAAGAAGAAGACTATAAGTCTCATGAGGGCAGGCATGCATTGTGCCCATTTAATTTTCCACTGTGTACCCAGCATCTAACATATATCAGGTGCTCACTATAGTTCCAGGATGGATGGATGGATGGATGGACAAAGGCTGGGAGGAAGAGCGGCATGAAATATCTTAGGCCCCTAGTTGGAAGAGAGGAGCATATGAAGCATTTTAAAGGCATCAGGAACTATTGCCTTTTAGTGTGGTCCTGGAGAAGTACTGGGGCTTCAAATTCTAGGCAATGAAAAGCTCACTGTGACTGCTGTTGTGAAGACCCTTTCACCTGAAGCAAAAGGAAGTAAATAAAGAAAAGAGAAGAGGGAATTTCCCAAGGATTTTTAAAAAATGTCACACTAAGACCATGGACTTTGGTGTTAGAAGAATCTCGATTTAAATCCTGGATCTACCACTCACTAGTTGTTTAACCTTCGCTAAGTTGCTTTACCACTCTAGGCCTCAGTTTCTTAATGTGTACCTTGTAGAATTATGTGGCTACTTAATAATCTATCTAAAGCACTTAGCAGAGTAAAAGCAAATAGTATGTCTTAATAAACACTGTAGCTTTTGTCTGCTCTTTTGGTGGAATCATCTATTTTCTTCTCCACTGGGTTGTTACCATAAGCATAAAGCATACTGTAATAGCTGCCTTTAAAAAAGAATTAGTTAGAAATCCTTCCCTTGATCCACATTCCTCTCTGAAAGGCTTGAACTTAATATTACCAGGATCAAATTCCTGGGCCAGAAACAAAAGTATTCCACTAGCAACAAGCTTACCTGACCTCCAGATCTTGGTTTCTTATACCATTCTCCAATAAAAGGGTGCTTCAGCTGCTTGGAGTAATGGTTGTGTCTAGGGCTAGGGCAGAAAATTTATAAGACAAGTCTGGAGCATATTATAATGCAACAAAGTAGGAAAGTGCTAAGTATACACACAACCCGATGCACTCTTGATCATAATGGTGGTGGAATATCAAAAAGCATTGGAACCAAATGAAAAAGCTCCCACTGCTCGAGGCTGGAACACTTGGTAAGTAAAATAAAGTGGTACTGAAGTATAATAAAAGTATAAAATAAGAACCCATGCGGCCATACTGATATAAACAACTGAATAAATAAGTAAATGAAGGGTATAGATAAATGCAGGCTAACTCCAAATAACTTACGTGCATACTCTGCATTCAGGGAGATATAAGAACACATTCCTTAATTGTAGGCTGCCCGTAATAACTTCCTTCCAAACAGTATAACATAGTAATGGGATAAAACCTGCAACTTTACAAAAGGGAAAAAAATGTGAAAACACTACCTTATCTGAGTGCTCAAGATTAACATCATCATGACACCTCATGTTGGTGGTTCGTACCCTTGATATGATGTGATGAGAAGGATACTTTATCTTCCTCCGAAACCTATAACCCCCGTCTAATCATGAGGAAAACATCAGACAAATCCTAACTGAAGGATGGTCTATGAAATATTTTGTCAGCATTTTTCAACACTGCCAAGGACATCAAGAACAAGGAAAGTTTGAGAAACTGCTGCAGTCAAGAGGCACCTAAGGAGACGTGACAACTAATATAAAGTGGTATCTTGAATGGATCCCAGAGCAGAAAAGGGACGTTAGATAAAAACTAAGGAAGCATGAATAACGCACGGGCTTTAGGTAATAATAATACATCAAGATTCATTCATTTATTGTGACAAATGTGTACTAACATATATCAGGAACAGAAGAGACTGAGTGTGGGATATATGGAAACTGTATTATTTCATATCTTTATAATTCTTAAGCTAGCCTAAAATTAAGCTCATTGCAAGGATTAAACTCTGCCTGCAATGAAATGCAATCTTTCTCATCTCAATAAGCAAAGACTCCATCCTTCTAGTTGCTCAAGTCAAAATTTTGGAGACATCACTGACTCCATTCTCCTTTTATACGTATAACGCAATGTCTGAGCACACTCCCCGTCTCAGAGCTGTTCCCTGATTATCCCTCTGCCTGGAATTCTCCGCTCCCCATGACACAGAGCCTCTGCTGTCAAATCCCTCAAACCTCCGCTCAGACGTCAGCTTCATCAGTGATGCTTCTTTGACTATGCCTGCAAAGTACAAGCTCACTGCTCAACAATCTTCCCTATCCTCTCAAACCATCTTATAGTTTTTCAAAGAATTCATCATCATGAAAAAGAATAAAGCAGTCCCTGACAGCTAGGAGCTGCCATGTCATCCTCAGCTCGGCTGCCGTGTTCTCCTGTCGAACATAAACAGTTTCACAAGAACACAACATCAGACAACACTAGTCTGTTTCCTTGGTGGTTTAAGACAAAACTAGACACCTCCACAATCATGTTAAATACGGAGAAGAACAAGAACAATGTCCAAAACACAACAATGGCCAAACACCAGCTCCCCATATTCTGGCTAATGTGAATGATTGTTGTTGTTTTACAAATTACAACTTGGAGTTTGTTCTGTTCTTCTCGCCTTCTAGATAAGAATTGCTGAGTTACTATGGTAGACTGAATAATGCCCCCCCCCCGCCACAGGTGTACACAGCTTAATCTCAAGAACCTGTGACTTTGTCACTTTTATGACAGAAGGAAATTTGTAGGTATAATTAAGTTGAAGACTTTTAGATAAGACTATCGTGAATTATCCCAGTGGGCCCAATATAAACTACCATCCTCCTTATAAGAGACAGAGTCAGTGAAGGGGATGTGATAACACCATGCTACTGGCTTTAAAGATTAAGGAAGGGACCACAAACCAAGGAATATCGGAACATTTAGAAACTAGGAAAGGAAAGAAGACAGATTTTCTTCCTGGAGCCTCCAGAGGCACCAGCCCTGCTGACACGCTATTAACAAAATGAAACTGATTTTAGACATCTTCCCCCACCTTATGGTTTGTGTCTAGCTGTCTCTCCCAAAGCCTCATGCACTTTTAGGTGGATGGGGCTTTTTTTGGATGTAGCTGAATCTAGAGTTTGTAATTGATGCATGGTTCAATGCTGGGATTAAGGCTGGGTCAGTCCACTGATTGGACTGGTGCCGCCCTAATCCCAGCAGTCTATGTAAGATAAAAAGGGTAGAAAGGAATTTGCTTCTCCCCTCCTTATTTGCTGCTTTTGCTGTCTTCCACCACCATGAATGGTTCCCTTTCTGCTATGTGCCACCCTGCCTTGGAGCCAGCCAATTATGGACTGAAACCTCCACAAGCATGAGCTAATAAACCTTTCCCCCTTTAACTTTGGATTTCAGGTATTTTGTCTCAGTAGTGAGAGAAAAGTAACTAAGACACCCCAGAACTACAACTTCTTTTGTTTTAAACCACTAGGGTTACAGTAATTTGGTACAGCCTCAATAGAAAACTAATACGGATACCCAGGTACAGAATGACACCTGTTTCTGGGAAGCATCTGGTGCAGAATAAAGTTCCACTTCCTTGAATTCACTCTAAGATTACCCAACACAACCCCACACCTTATATCTGGTTGCTTCTCCCTATTTGAGAAGCCCCAGAGTTCCCTATTATACACTCTTATTCACTGCCATTAGCCGATACATCCAACTAATTCAACTTCAGATGTACTCTTGGGAGTCTTGGGTAGCATGGACAAATATTTGATGTTCCAAATACTCGTTCATTGTTGGTTTACTGTCTGTCAAGTTAGCGCTGCACTCCCAGGCCTGAATGATTACAGACATGTAATAAGTAAATAATAAATCTCTAAAAAGAATTAATTTGTATTGTTAAGAATGCTCAGATACATATGATGAAAGAGAAGTATTCTGGAACAGTTCATCAGGTAAGCTGAGCCAGCTAGACCAACTTGTGGTGTGCAAATATTTATTTCCTTAATTTTTTATACTGAATCATTTCCAGAGTTCCTCAACCCTTCTTTTCTCCTGGAAATGCCACTAGAAATATCCTAGTCTTCAAATATGAGAAAGGTTAGAGTATATATAGAGGCCATGAGAACTTGTCTGGATCTAGGATGAGAAAGTAGACAGGAAAGAATGACTCAGAGATGTTCTGTGGGGGTGACAACATGGTAATCCTTAGTATTTACTGGCTTCCTTACTAATTTATGCTTCTACCTCTAGAACTATAAGATAATAGTTTTTGTTGTTTTAAGTTCATAAGTTTATGGTCACTTGTTACAGCTCCAATACTGTGCCAGACACATTTCACATGCACTGTCTCAGGAGACCCATAAATACTAAAGGTTAGATAAAATTATTGCCTCATTCTATTGATGAGAAAAGTGAGTCTCAAAAGCATGAAGTGATTTTCTTGAGGTCAAACGGCTAACAGGCGGCAGAGCATGGATTTGAACCGAGATCTGTCAAAGGCTAAAGCTCATGGTCTCAACCATTAGGCTGCAACCACTAAAGTCCAGAAATTCTGCCTGCAGTGGGGCAGGGGCTTAGCTTCCAGATCAGTGCTTAGGAGGAGAGTCCTGGGTACACCTGGGTGCTTAGTTTCTTGAGCTAATGCTTTTCTCAACTCCTGTACAGCTGGTGGCTGTGAGTTCCCAGAGTTCCCTGCAGGGCTTCTGACTCCATTAGTTACCAAGGCAATGTACTCATGTATCCGTTCAAATAGGGCTTGTTCAGGGAGTGCTTAGGACACACCAGAATACAGAGCCCTCTACTGAATTATTTACAACTGGAAAATATTCTCAGTCAATCTGGTTGCACTGGTTCAACCTGGGGATCCAAGAGTGGATAGGATGACAGTGATGTTTCCTTTCAGCTTTGGATTTGATGCTCCTGGAACTGTTCAGGAGGCTAGCGAATGCCTCTCCTGCTACCCACTTTGTAATTTCTGCTCAGAGTGATTGGCAGGACAGACAGGAAGCTCCAGACCCATGCATCCCAAATGCCTAGGTGGCCACAATCAGCCTTCCCTCGGTCCTTGATGAGGGCTCAGGAGTGTTGAAACAGCCCTATGGTGTTCCCTGTGGGATTTCCAGGTAACTTTGACAGGGTCCAGTTGACATTGGCTGTAAAGATCTTATTTTCCTAAAGACCTTTTCCCTACAGCAGAAACTCCAGGACAGCTGCCCCTGCCAAACAGTAGGGAAGAAATGCTGAAATCACACTAAGGGCTGGAACCAGAAAAAGAAATTTGCTCTTTGGCACTGGCAGAAGGATAACTCCATTTGATGCCTGCTTTTCCACAAAAGTCACTGCAGGGGCATCCTAGAGGGAGTCATAGTGCTGGAGGACAGCGGCAAGTTCAAGAGCTACTGCAGCAGGGAATGGCAGGGAAAGACTTCCCTGGCTCTAACCAATTTACTCCTATTGATTTTTAGATCAAAGAGGTTTAGCTCACAAATCAAAAGATGCTTCTTCCTCCCTCCCACTAAGTATGTAGCTTCACCCAGACACCCCACAAATCTTCTTTTGGTCTTGATTAGCTTGGTTGCCTCTAGGATAGAAACCCTGTGGAGTAGCCAGGGACCCAAGGGTCATCTGGGCCACATCAGTCAGCATGATATGCATGTGCTCAGAGGTCCTTGGCCACAGGGCCATGCAGTTTAGCAGGGAGGGGGCTACAGCCTGGGTCCTAAGGTTGACATCACCACCCAGTTGGCTTGTAGAATTTTGCAACCTATAAATTCTCTTCACAGAATTTTCTAAATTATCCAATGGAGGAAAAAACTCACTATGTCCTTATGTTTAAGAAGCAGGGATTTCAGAATAAAACAGAACTGGGTTCAAATGCCAGTTGCATCTTGTGTGGCCTTAGGCAAGTCACTTAACCTCTCTGAGCATCCATTTCATCTGAGAAATGGGCCTCCAGCAATTCTGGCTTCTTAAGGTTATTGTGAAAAATAAAGCAAGTTGATGCACATAAAAGCAAGTTGAGCATTTATATGGCTTGTAGAGACATCAATAGCTATGACTTATTACTCTTAGAGGGGGATTTAAGACAGAATCCAGCAAAACTCTGTGTGTAATGTGTTTTGCAAAGTATGAAGGACTGAAAAAAATTCTAAAGGTTTCTGGAAGTCAGAACACTGCATTTGGAGCTGGGGCTCTGAAAGGTCACCTTCAAGAAGGGTCCAAAGAAGAACACTCCAGATCAAGATGCAAAAGGCCCAAGGACACAACTGCAGTGCAGGACAGGCGACTTTCCAGGGTGCTGGATGTTTCTCATGTGTCTATGACACTGACACTTCCCATCTCCTCCCACTGTTACCCTCAGAAATGCCTGTTCTATAACAGCTCCCCCTACAGGTGACAGACATTCAAGTAACACTGCCCTTTGACTGCCTTCTGGCTACAGCAAGGACTACATGTTGCTCAAGCCATCTTCCTCATAACAGGTATAGCCTTCTTCCATTATAAAAGAATGCTGATTGTATTGTGGAAGGAATAATTTTCAGGCTTCCTTGATGTTGGTATGGCCAAGTGATGAAGGATGGCTGATAAGAAACAAATGAAAGTGTTTTGTGGACTTTTTAAAAAGAAAGGCATGCCTCACTTTTCCCCCCTCTATAACCTGGCTGATAGCCTGGAACGGATCTAATCGCTGGTGCCATTTCAGACACAGGTGACTTAAGGATGGCAGTGCATAGAAGGTAGCAAAACAGGAGTCTCCCCACTTTGCTGATGTCTCTTGGAGCCCCCATTACCAGGCCAGATCCAACCACTTCTTGACTCTTTCTACAGATGAGAATGATCCGTTATATGTTTAAATCCGCAACTTCATTCAGCTTTTATATGATAGGAAGTTTCAACTGTTACAATTTCTGTTCAGGGACCTAGCACCTAGTAGTTTATTCCCACTTTGAGCTCTGACCTGAGACTTATTACCAATGGCTTTCAAATCAGTGAGAAGCAAATCTGGGACACAATCATCATTTGTGTTTTTGAACATTGACTGAAGTTCCACCTGTGCCTTGGAGGAAGGAGGTACTATGGGCATTGCTGCTAAGTCTCCATAACATAGAAATCCCCAGGTAGCAGATTTCTCTCTACTGCCTCTATTGGAAGAATCAAGGAAGATTTGATGAAGGGTTTTATTTTGAAGGATCGGTCTGAAACAATGAGTAGAATTTCAATCAGCAAGGAAATGCTTTTGAAATTTTTTCATGAACCCAGCATCATCTGGATACCAAAATCTGGTAAAGACACCACAGGGAAAGAAAACTACAGACCAATATTCCTGATAAATATAGGTGTAAAAATCCTCAGTAAAATATTACCAAATCAAAGTCAACAGTACATTAAAAGGAGGACTAAGTAGGATTTATTCCTGGGAGGCAAGGATGGTTCAACATATTCAAGTCAATCAATGTGCTAAACCACACTGACAGTTGAAGAATTAAAATTATATAATCATGTTAATAGTTGTAAAACACAAAGCGTTTAACAAAATTCAACATGCTTTCATGATTAACAGTTTTCAACAAATAAGTATGAAGGCAACTTGTCCTAACATAATAAAGGCCAAATATGATGAGCCTACAGCAACATTGTACTCAATGGTGAAAGATTGAAAACTTTTCTCTTAAAATTTGAAGCAAAGCAAAGCTGCCCACTCTTACCAATCTATTCAACATAGTACTACATGTCCCAACTAACACAATTAAGCAAAAAACAAGTAAATGAAAGGCATGGAAATCAGAATAAAGAAGTAAAATTATCTCTTTCTAGGTTACATGATCTTATATGCAGAATATCCTAAAGCTCATAAAACACTTTGAGAACTAATGAACAAATTCAGCAAATTTGCAGGATGCAAAATTAACACATAAAAATTAGTATATAGTTGTTTCTATATGCTAACAATGAATTATCCAAAAAAGAAATTAAGAAAATGTCATTTACAATAACATGAAAAGTTTTAAAATAGGTATAAGGTTAATCCAGGAGGCAAGAAACTCTTATGCTCAAAATTATAAAACATTTATGAAAAAATTTAAAGCAGATGCAAAAATTACAAAGACATCCTGTATTCATGTATTGGAAAAGTTAGTATTGTTCAAATATCTGTACTGTCCAAAGCAACCTACAAATGTAATGAAATCCCTAATAAAATTCCAAGAGACTATTTTATAGAAATACAAAAACAATTCTAAAATTCATATAAAGTGATAAAAGACCCTAAATAGTCAAAGTAATTTTGAGCAAAAAGCACAGAGCTAGAGATATCATAATTAGTGGCTTAAAATACATGACAAAGCTATAGTAACGAAAACATTATGACACTGGCATAGAAACAGACAGAATAATGGAAGAGACTAGAAAGCCCAGATACAAAACCCTGCATATGTGGTCAGATATCTTAGAAAAGCTTGCAAAGAATATACAACAGGGAAGAGGTTAGTCCCTTTAATAAATGGTGTTAGTAAAACTTGGACGTCCACATGCAAAAGAATGAAAATTGAACCCTTACTTTATACAAGGTACAAGACTCAACTAAAAGTTTATTAAAACTTTACATGTACTATCTGAAGCCATAAAACTCTTAGAAGAAAGCGCAAGTAATACATTTATTGGCCTTGGCAATAATTTCTTGAATATGAAACCAAAAGTAAAGGGAAAATACATTGAATTATATCAAACTAAAAGTATTCTGCACAGCAAAGTAAATAATCAACAAAATGGAAAGGCAACCTACAGAATCAGCAAAAATATTTGCAAACTATGTATCTGATAAAGAGTTAATATAAAGCACATATAAATAACTCCTACATTTCAATAGCAAAAAAAGAACCTCATAAAATCGACAAAGGAGTTGAATAGACACTTCTCTACAGAAGAGAGACAAATGGTCAGCAGGTATATCAACTCAAGGTTTTTCTTTTTTTTTTTTTTTTTTGGGTTTTCTCTGGTACCGGGAACCGAACTCATGACCTTGCGCTTGCCAGGCAGACGCTTTGCCGCTGAGCTAAATCCCCAGCCCCCAGCAGGTATATCAAAAGTGTTCAACATGGCTAATCAAAACCACAGTGAAATATTCCTTCTAGGATGGCTAATATGAAAACACAAAAAAGGTAAATGTTGGTAAAGACTTATAGAAAACAGAATCCTTGTACACTGTTGCTGGAGATGTAAATTAGTGTGGTCTTATGGACAAGAGTATGGGGATTCTCAAAAATTAAAAACAACCACTCTATGACCCAGCAATCCCACTTCTTGGTATGTATCCTAAGTAAATGAAATCAGCATGTCATAGAGCAATGATAGCAAGCCTTTTAGAGATCAAGTACCAAACTGCAACCCAAAACCCACTTGTTTATTGCAAAGTACCAACACTGCAATTAAACCTGAATATTGAGGTTTTTGTTTAGAAAAAACAACTCATACATTAATCTTTTGTCCTAAAAGAAAAACACGATAACATGCATACCATAGGTTCACCACCACTGTCATAGAGAGACCTATACTCAGACATTCTTTGCAGCATTATTCACAATAGCCAAGCTATAGAAGCAAATTAAGTGCCTATTGACACACAACAAAACAAGAAAAATGTCATGTGCATGCACAATTGTCTTGGTTATTTTTCTCTTATTGCTGGGACAAAATATCTGACGCCCAAAATTAAGAAAGGAAAGGTTTATTTCGCTTACAGTTTGTAGAGGTTTTAGTCCATACTTGGCAGGTTACAAGGCAGAGTGGCACATGGCAGAGGGCTACAGCTCATGGCGACAGAACACAGCAAAAGCAACAAGCACACAAAGGAGGAATAGGGGAGGAATGGCCGCAAGCAGCCTCTTCATCTCCCTTACATATGCAAACTATCCACCCCAGGGCAGGTGTAGCTCTCGCACCCATAATCAATCAAACTCTAAAAGCCTGCCCCATGACCGCATGAGGCTTTGGGGGGACACACAGACACAAACCATAACAACAATGAAATACTATTCAGCTTTCGAACAGAAGAAATCCTATCATTTGCAACAACATGAGTAAAGCTGGAGGCATTCCGCTAAGTAAAATAAAACAGACACAGAAGGGCAAATACTTGAAATAAGTTTACAGAATGGGTAGCCATTTACAGGGTCAATCCAAAATAGTCAAACTCAAAAAGTACAGAGTAGAATGGTAGTTGCCAGGGACTAGGGGCTTGAGAAATAGGGACATATTAGTCACAGGGAATAAGGTTACAGTTATACAAGATGAATAAGTCCTACAGATCTGCTGCAAGGCACAGTCCCTATAGTTAAAAATACTGTATCATAAACCTAAAAATTTGCTAAGAAGGTAGACTTTATGCCATGTGTTCTTAAAATAATAATAAAAATAATAAAAATAGGGGTAGTAATAAACCTTTGAAGATGATGGTAGCACTTCTGGCATAGATTATGATGACGATTTCATAGTTGTATAATTATCTTCAAATTCATCATATAGCATACCTTAAATCTGTACAGTTTTTTATGTAAATCATACCTTAGTAAAGTAAAAGAAAAATTTTTCAACCTGCAAAAAAAAGGGAAGAAATGCCAGGCCAACGTAGTCACAGGCAGATCACCAGCCCTCTGCATATGGAAGGTTATATCAGCTTGAGATATTGTTCCAGACTATTCAGAATCAACTGTATATAATTATATCTTTGAAAAGTAAAAAAGCAAAGGATCACTGCTTTTTTAAAAATTGTTTCAAGTGATAGTTGGTCATTGCAGTTACAGTTTTATAAAAGTATAGAGCATATACACAAATAGAAATGCACAGATTACATGTGACCTAGGTTCCCAGCTTTTTGAAAGATTGAAATAAATTAAACACAAATGGCTATGTACAGTAGATACTGTGAAATGAGAAGAAAAAAAGAAAAAGGAACTAGGATGGGGGAAAGGGGAATGGACAGAAGGGGAAAGGGAAAAATTGCAAGTCAGTTATACTATTAGTGTCTCTTATGAAGAGACATTGAAAAGGAAGGTTTGAGCTAATATCAACTGGAGAAATTTTAATGTGTATCTTGTACTCTGAATACCTACTTTAAAGATAACAATATGCAATGTATTAACTATTGTTATTCTATTATTTTACAAAATTTTGTACAGGATAGATAACATGGTTGTTACAGGATAGATAACATGGTTGTTCTTCTACCTGCTGTTTCTATGCTGAAAGAAACTGTCAATGAGTCTTTGGTTGACCAGTATTGCATGTCTATATCTGTTTTCATGAGAAGCCACTTTGAAGATATCAATATGTAATACAACCACCATTGTTAATTCCCTACCACTTTGTTTGTAACTCTGTATTGTCTGTATTGTGCTTGTGATATGTTGTAAAATGTTGTATGTCTGTTAATGTTTCCCTCCTTTTATCCTTAAAATAAAAAAAAAAAATTTGTTTTACCTTTTCTCCATAAAATAAAAAAAAATAAATAAACAAATGGCTAACACCGAGTGAGGACTCTGTTTGGGGGGCATTATATCATACTTTCACCATGATAGTGCTTTAAGACAAATATTATCTTTACTTTGTAGGTGAGGACTGTAGTAACTTGTCCACCTTCTCACATTTAGTCAGTGACAATGCCAGAATCTGAACTCTGTTTGGGTCTATTTAACTACAAACCTCATCTTCTTAACCACTGAGCTTGGCTTCCTCCAAGATGATCCAGGCTGAAGAGTTGATAGTGGGGACTTTTAAGTGAAACAACATGGTGACTATTTTCTATGTTGTACTCTTTTCATATTTTGTACTATTTTTGTACTTTTATTACTTTGCTGATTTTCTACACAGCTTATTATATTTATACTGTGGGATATAACACAGGTAAAAAGGTGTGCATAATACATAAATTTATGGGTTAGTAAACTATAAGATAAAGTCACACAGCAGCCCCCAGGAAGCCCTGTCTGATCCCAGAACCCTCCTTCTTTCCCACTTAAACATAGTAATTTTCTTTACTGTCACATTGTCATTCTCTTGACTTCCTTAAACCACCACCTGATCATATATCTCTAATATTTTGCTAATATATATATTGTATTCTGTTGGATTAGACAATTATCACCCACTGTTGGGCTTTTAAGAATATGTTGTCTTCGTAACCTGAAAGATATCATTAGTGTTGTAAGATACTTTAAACCCAGAAGCCTTCAAAGGCCTTCAGACCTTGACTCAGTTGATAACTTCTAAACAGCACCGAACCACCTCCAAAAGGAGGCTGTGTCCCCTTAAATAAGCCATGGCCAGAGAAAAGCGATCAGTGCCCACGGTGGGTCCCCTGCCCCCGTCCACTCCACCCATGCCAGACTCCAGACTCACGGCTGCCCTTTCACCAGGCCAGCTCAGCCAGCTGCCTCTAAGCGAATTATCCGATTCACCGGCATGATTTTCCGAGTCACTGACTGGGTCACCGGTCATGTGTTTCTCTACCTGGTGGCTCTGAGGCCTTTGGGGGAGCTGGAAGTGGCAGTGCTCCTGGGAGATGCCTGGGCTTCTTTATGGAAGATCTCAAGATTCCCTCACCTTGGGAGATATAACGGGTGCCCCTCCTCCTTCTCCACGTTCTCCTTTTCTTCCTCCTTCTAACCCAGTTTAAAATTTTTTAAAGTTCTCAAATATATGCTACAATATAGAGAATGGGGGAATATCCCTCACCATTAGCCAACTTCAGCAATGGCCAACACGGGACCATTTTTTCTCCTACCCTCCACACAATGTGTCCCCATTCCTCACATTATTTTGAAGCAAGTCCAAGGTTTGCTGTTTTCAGTTTGACGCAAATCCGGTGAATATTTCAGTATATATCCCAAAAATATAAGATCTCTTTCAAAAAACATAGCCAAAATATAATTATCCTAATTCCTTAACTTTATCTAATATCAAATCAGTGTTCAGAGTTCTCCTCCTGTCCTAAACGTTCCTTCGCAGTTATTCTGTTCAAATCAGGATGAGAACAGCTTCCGCGTGCTGCATTTTGCTGAAATGCCCACCCCCATGGTGGAGAACCGTATTTGGAGACTGTAAACGAAACGCTGGGCTCCTCATTGCCATGGAGGTGGTCGTTACCTCTATGTCTTTTAACCTGATAGGTAAAGGAAACACAGGCTCTAGGTGTGTGAAGAGAAGACGCCCTAAGTATAAATGGCTATTTCTAATTCAAAATGTAAATCACGGAACTTTTACTTGAACTCTTTAAATTGAACTTGAACTTTTTAATTTTTATGTTTGCATCTCTTTTCTCTTAAGATGAAAATCTTAGTTTCTAATGACATTGATGCCTCTTTTCTTTACCCTCCCCCCAGTGTGTGTGTGCGTGCGCGCATGCGCGAGCGTGCGTGCGCATGCACAGGCGCGCGCACACACACACACACACACACACACACACACACACGCACATGCATAATAACTGTGGAATGCTGATGCTGTTATGCTTTGGGTGTGCTTTGTCCCTTGAAGGTTCCTGTGTTGGAAGCTGAGTCCCCAGCTGGCGGTGTGATGGTACCCAGGTTCAGCTATTTTATTATCAAAAAAAAAAGGACTAATATAAACACTAGTATTATTTCTAATGATATTTTTACTGAAAACAGTTTGTCTTTCGCCCCTCTGACCTCAGGATTCCGCTACATCCAAACAGTTAAGTGACAGTGTTGTAAAAGTCATTTGAAATTATTTCTCTTTGGGTTCCTCCAACTTGATACACAATTGGGTTCATTTGTTTCACATCTCCTAGTTTTCAGGGTTTGTGATACTCATTTTTTGTTTGTTTTGGGTTTTTTTTATAGCTCTACAGATTGAAGCAGAAACCTAACATTCCATGGAGTATAGTTTTAAAATTTTTACTATGAAATTGTGTTTCAAATTTGATTTATCACAAGCGAAGTTCTACACATTTATCCCTCACCAGGCCAAAATATAAAATATCATAGCACCCTAGAAGCAAAGCGATTATTTAAACAAATCTATATATTTGTTTTTGTTTTGATTAATTTTTTGGTGCATTTTAGATATACGTAATGATGTGACACTAATTTTTGAGGGAACTTTGCTTCATTGTCATGCAGGACACTTGTAGAATTCTGTAGTCGAATCTACAGAATCGAGACATCCTGAGAAGTCTAACTTCTATCCCCATCCACACCAGCCGCACCTTCCTTCTCTCTAGAGATAAGCAGCTTTTTAAATATTATTATTGCTGTCATTACCACTTTATTTGTTAATAAGTAAATATAAATGAATTATAAATTATACACATAAATAAAATACAATGAATATAAATAAAACATAATTGTAAATTTAAAAGTACATTTCTAAATGGTTAAAAAAAAAGATTACCATTTTAAAATAATAAACATGGTGTGTGTACTTTTCAACAGCAGCATTGCTCTGTTTCTTTTAAGATTTCCTCTGAGAATATCTGAACAAGAAGAGAAGCTCCAGGTGTGTGATGCATGCCTATAATCCAAGCTGCTAGGGAGGCTGAGGGAAGGGAATTGCAAGTTGCCACCCTGAGCAATTTAGCAAGACCTTTACTCAAAATAAAATAATGAGGACTGGAGTTGTATAGTTCAGTAGCAGAGCACAGCTGGGTTCAGTTCAATCTTGTACTGGGAAAAAAAAAGGAGGCAGGGAGAAGGAATTTACTCTTTCATGGGTGAAGAAATAGGCAGAGGAAGAAATTGTCTCCAGTATACACAGCAAATGCAGCTCAGGTTCTGGAGCACTGCTCTGCAGCCCCAACCCTTGCAGCAGGAGCCCCAGGCCAGCCTGACCCTGAAGCTCTGAGCCCCAGACTCCACAGTGGAGCCCAAACACAGGTGTTTTTGCAAAGCTCAAAAGTGGGGCTAGGCAGCAGGTGGGGTTAAGCCAGCGACATCCAATCAGACTTCTTTTTGAGAATCTCAGAGCAATTTTTTGTTGCAAAGAAATTGTGCATCCAAGACTCAGGACTGTGAGAAGCATGACCTTATTTTTCTTTAACACAACTTAATCTCTATTCTGATCCTGCATAGCATCAACCTATCCAAGACTCAGGACTGTGAGAAGCATGACCTTATTTTTCTTTAACACAACTTAATCTCTATTCTGATCCTGCATAGCATCAAGAGAGCACACGCTCAACCTTGGACACCGATTCTGCTTCCCCACACATGTACACAGGAGTTTCCAGGAATGTCCAGGGGTGGGGCTGGCAGAAGATCTGATTCTTGCTGTCTCTTATCCCTCAGGCCCTCTGAGCTCAGCCATCACCCTGTCCCCTCATCACTGGTTCTCTCAGGAGGCTGCTAAGCCATGGATCATCCTGGCCACGGGGTTGCTCAGCCTCAGGCTTTCTCCAGCTGGCTCTGAGGCCAGATCCACAGCACTGAAACCCTCCCACTGCCCCGTGAGTCCCTGTGGCTCTTAGATTCTGCAAACCTAAGGATTTGTTCTGTATTCCTTTATGCCTTATCCAGACTTGGCCCACGGAGCAGAGTATAGGGTCCAACCACTAATGTTATGCACCTGTTGCTTCTCCCTCCAACAGCCCAAGAAGTATTTATTTAGACTGGGCTAAAGAATATGTATTCTTATCTCATCCTCTTATCTATCTATACTACAAGTGCCCTTTGTTTCCCTAAGACTAAGCACACTTTGAATACAAACTCCTAGATGCATTAGCCTTTCCCTGTTACATCCCTTGCTATGGATGGTCACTTGCAAGTTTGCCTGGAGGAGAATATTCAAAATGAGAGTGAGTTTCCACTTCCTGCTTCACCTTGTCCCCTCTCTGATCTGATCACCTTGGTAAGCCAGAGGAAATTCCAGCTTGCCTCATCTGAGCACCAACCAACCTGGAACCCAAGGGGAGAAGCTGGAGATACCCCAAATATGAGACTAGAATCCATTAAGATCCTTTCCTGGAGAGCACAAAGCACTGAGCATGGCATCAGGGGGCGCTTGGGCAGTCAGCTCTAATGGGTAGGTTTCCAAACACCAGCACAAGTTGCAAAGAGCTCCAAAAAAAGTTACCTCATCCCTGGCCTGTCCTCATTCCCCAAGTTTTAAAATTCAGCCAGTTACCATGGCAGCTGCTGCCCAATTGAAATATTCTCATTTACAGAAACTGGCTGAAAGCAGTTGAATCTGATAGGGCCTGGTTGCCAAGGGAAGGATGTCATTTCTTCATACACAAAGGATGCTCTGTCTAGAAACTGTGAAGAGTGCCTGGCCTGAGCGACAGAGCCAGGCCTTGGCACCAAGGTACCATGTGACATTGAGCAGGTGTCCCACTGGAAGGCATTTCTATTGACACTTACAGAGCCTAATTCATCCTCCTCAATTCACCACCCAACAATATCAAGCACCTTTTCTGTGTCAGGCAAGATGCTGAGGATAAAGAGCCGTGCCAAATCCCCATGGTCAAAAAGGCATTGAGTCAGGGAAACTGATAAGAAAATGGAGAGTTCTAGGATGATATTATAAAAAGGATGAGGACAGGTACATTAGGGCCATGGGTAACCACAGTAGGTGAGGAGGAACATGGATATTTTCCAGGTGAGATCTAAATTATCTTGACAGTTGAGCAGGAGTTTGCAGGGTGGGTGAGGAAGGTTAGGAAGGAGAAGCAGCAGCCCAGGCACGCACATGAAAATGCCCAAAAACGGGGAGAATATTCAGAGGCCCTGGAACCCTGCCTGCAGTGCAGGGGAAGGAGGTGAGAGGAGAAACACAACTAAAGACTCCAGGACAGGGAAAGGGGTGCCCTGGTGCTCTGCAGGGTGCTGACTGACTGGCTCCTGTTTTGAATGAAACAGACTAGCAAAAGATTATCTGAGAACTGAGACTCTCAGCTGAGAGAGGTCCTGTGTGTGGGGATGAGGGCCAGCATCCCAAGGAGAAGGGAGCCGTCATTGCCTGTTGGAGGGCTGGCTGGAGAAGCAGCTGGATCCGGCATCTCCCGCCTCCTGCCTCTGCCTCCTCAGAGCGTCTCTCCGGCTTAGACCCACAGGAGAGCACACCTGCGCCTCCCTATCATCCCACCCAGTCCTTGGAGTGGGCAAAGAACAACTCACTGCACACCTGCTCAGGCTGGGCACTGCACTCCATACTCCACATGCTAAATGCATTCATTTCAGAAATTATGTTTGAATCCCTTTGATGTGACCAGCAGCTTAATTCAGACATTGGGGATGAACAAAATAATAAACTCCTCACTCTCAAAGAACTTATATTCTTGGAGTGAGGGAAGACAGATAAAAATAAACAGACATGTTATGTCTCAGGAGGTCACAAGCGGTCTGAGAAAACTAAAAACCAGTACTGGAGCTTGGTGGTGCACACCTGTAATCCCAGCTACTCAGGAGACGGAGGCAAAAAGATTGCAAGTTCAAGGCCAGCCTGGGAAACTTAGTGAGACCCTGTGTCAAAATAAAAATAAAAAAACCTGGGGATGTAGTTCAATAGTAGAGCATTTGTCTAGCATGCGCAAGGCCCTGGGTTCAATACTCAGAATAAGGAAAAAGAAACAAAAAATGGACAGAGAATGGTGGAAATGGTAAAGAGGGGATGGTTAGTGAGGGGGGCTGTCTGAGCTGAGGAAAAAAATGAGCCATGTGGAAATCTAGAGGGTAAAGGTGTCATAATACTGAGGGAAGAGCAAGTGCAAAGGTCCTGTGGTGAAGGGGCTTCTGGGTGTGTTCCACCAGTGCATCTGGGGAGCAGGAAGAAGGACAAGATAGATAAGGAGAGGACCAGTTCAGAGAGGTGACAGGGAATCGTATTATTGTCATGCTATTGCTATGATAGTAGGGTACCATTGTTCCCACATTACAGAAGTTAAGAAGTATCCCAAACCTTTTCTAGAGTGCACTGGGATCCAAATCTAGCCTCTGAATCTTTAGAACACATGCTTACAGAGCATCTCTTGTCAAGGAGCTGTAGATAATGCAGAATAGATCAAAACAATTCCAATCATCTCAAAGTTTACCCCAAGCCCCAGTGATTCCGCACTGACAAATGAAAGAGAATCACCAAGGACCTGAGTGGAGAATTAGCTGCTTTGTTTACCAAAGAAAATAACCAGAAACAATGGCTCCTCCCTAATCAGAGGGAAATGAGTTAGAATGCACTGTGTACGCAAGGAAAGGATGCAGCATGTACAGCTCTTTAAAAAACACTGCTGAGGGGCTGGGGATTTAGCTCAGCGGCAAAAGCACCTGCCTGGCAAGCGCAAGGTCGTGAGTTCGGTTCCCGGTACCAGAGAAAAACCAAAAAAAAAAAAAAAAAAAAAAAAAAAAACACTGCTGAAGGATGGGCAGTGATACGAAAAAATGATCAAAACACGTCACTGAAATGAAGCAATATGCACAGTAGGATTCCATGTGCAATAAACACATAACAAATAAATATATGCAGAGGCAAAAGACTGGAAGGAAATAAACCAAATGTTAATAACAGCTAACTCAAAGATTGGGACTGTGGGTGTTTTTTTTTGTTTTTTTTTTTTTTTTTTGTCCTAGTATTTATATATATATATAATGTTTGCAAAGATGCTGTGTGTGTGTGATCACTGACACACACATGCCAAGTGTTCTCCAGCCACTGGGCGCGGGGGCCTGGTTCCTCTCATCCCTACTCCACCCCTCAGTATGTGCAGAGGGTGGGGTTTTGCTTTTCAAATCACATCTGAGTCACGTTCAGGTTGGAGACCCAGTTCTCCTGCCCCCGGGCTGGGAAATGCAGACATACTAGGGCCTCACCTCCCTTCTCAACGAACACTTCACTGTGCAAAGCTGGGGGGACGACACGCATCCGATGCCACACATCGACCAAGGTGCCAGAGCATCAGGGTAATTAGTGCTAAACTTGTCAAAGGGCCCGGTGCTATTTTTAAAATCCTTCCAACACATCAGCCTCGCCAAGGATTCCAGGAGTCTTTCGCAGTCCACCCAGTGTGTTAGGTTGGCAAATGAACCAGTTAATAATTTAGTGAAAATCTTCCAGAACTTTAGGGGAAGATGTATATCCACCCCTCCGTACGTATGCTACTGTTCCTTGTGAAGATGGGGGTGGGGCTGAGCTTACCAAAACCATCTCACCTTCTCCCCCTTTTTCTTCTACCAGGGAGACATCTGGTACTCGCTGACCTAAGCTGCCTAAGTCCCCAGCATTTCACCCTAGGGTCATCAAAGCCAACAACTTGTGGCCTTGCTACTCATCAGTGTATGACCTTTCTGTACCTGCTTCCTCGTGTGTAAATGCTGGGATGTATTAGAGCACCAAACGTCCAGGGAAGGCAGTTGTCTTCAGTCAAGGTCAGCAAACTACAGCCCTCAGGCTAAATCCAGCTGACTTCCTGTTTGTATAAATAAAGTTTTATTAGAACACAGTCATCCACATTCATTTACATGTCATTATGTATTTGTGCTACCGTGGCAGGGCTGAGTAGTTGTAGTTGAGAGACTATGCAGCCTGGCCACATAGCCTACAATATTTATTATCTGGCCTCTCTGAGAAAGTTTGCCCATCCCCTTTAGGTCAGATTCCCCCAGAAGCAGAGTCTGAGATGAGGATTTGGGTGCATGGGACATATTGAGGAAGAAAGCAGCAAGGGAATAGGGAGAGCAGGACAGTGCAGGTGAAGAAGCCAAGCAAGGGCAGGGTGACAGCAAAGTCCACAGGCTGCCCCATAGGGTACTTTCCAGTCCCTTACAGGTAAAGTGGCTCAGGCTGTCCCTGAAGCAGTAGCAGGTGTGAGCTGGCAGGAGCAAAACCCACAGAAGTTAGAGGACCATCTGCTCAGGGCTCTGCAGTGTTTGCCCTGACTGTTCAGAGACACTGCTATTTACAGCAAGCTTTACAGGCAGGAGTGGAGGACTTTATAGTGTCTCTGTCCTCCTTGCTGCCCTCTGGAAGTAGGAGGTGCACAATACCTGCTTTGTAACCCAGACCAATGAGGTCATCCTGACAGGGCACTCAGCACTGACCTCAGCATGCCCTGCACCTCAGTGAGTGCTCCTGTCAGGGGCCAATGAGAAGGCTGGAGAGGAGTCCTGGAGGAGCCACGGAGCTGCCAGGGTGGGCCAGGAGCTTCCTAACACAGGAGCACCCACACCTAGACCCAGTAGTCAGGGCAGCCAGCCATCTGCTGGCATCCTTGACAAGCTTGCAGTGTGGAGTGAAGGATGGGAGGGTGGGAGGGAAGATGAGGCCGAGGGAAGGAAGATGGCCATGAGGAGTCCAGCAGGCTGGGCCACCATTTCGGGGAGCTCTCCCTAGCTTGGGGCAGAGTGACACTCGGAGAATGGAGACCAGAGATTGGCAGGCAAGAGAAGCCTACTGCAGCTGTCCAGCCTCTTAAGACCCCAGGTGCAAGTGGCAGATGCTGTAGCCTGAGATCCTGAGCAGCAGCCACAGGGCTGAACTGGCCCCTCTCTAGCTGTGACTGACCCCCAGCCCAGGCTGCAGAGAAGAGAGGAGGACAAAGGCAGGACTGCTGGGCAGAGGCAAGTGGCTGGGGCCCAGAGAACCACAGCCAACAGCGCAAGCACCAAGACCAGCAAAGGCACAAAGCCAGTCGTCACCTGTCCTCTGGGCCAAGCCAAAGGGGCTTGGGGCTCCAGAGGATAGCTTTGGTGGAGGTAGCAGTGTCCCCACTTTTCTGACTTGTAATTGAGTCCCTGGCTTCCCCATGCTATCTGGTTAGGCAGAAGAGCCTGGTACATGGAAATCTAGAGTCCATGGCAAAAAATGTGGCACATTTTCAGATTGTTGTCAGCACCAGAGAATCTGTGTCTCTGTGTCCTGGGCCCCAACGTGTCCAAAGCTTCTCTCTCAAACTCTCTCTCTCTCTCTCTCTCTCTTTCTCTCTCTCTCTCTCTCTCTCTCTCTCTCTCTCTCTCTCTCTC
>NW_004955484.1:4060098-4145591 GCF_000276665.1 Chinchilla lanigera
CACACACACACACACACACACACACACACACACACACACTCCACAGTTCCTCAAATTCCACCATTCAAAGCTTCATTCCTTTAGTTGGACTCCCTGGGGGAAGGAGGGTGCAATACATTAAGTCACCAACACCTCGGTGTGAATTTACTAATCAGATTCTTCCCCCTACATTAGCCAGGCGTTAGCAAAGTACCAAGCATTTAAAGGGAAAGTTTACTGAAAAGAGATGGGACAGTGGGGAAGCCAATCTTGGTTGACCTGAGTGATGCTCTCAGTCCGGGGTCAGCAAACTTCACCAGGCAAGGGCCATAGAGTACAGAGTGAAGCTTTTCACCTTTGTGGGGCCATCAAGTCACTTTCACCACCGTTTTTTTTTTTTTTTTTTTTTGGTACTGGGAATTGAACTCAGGACCTTGTGCTTACCAGGCAGGTGCTTATGCCACTGAGCTGTATCCTCAGCCCTGACCACCTTTCAACTCTACCACTGTAGCACAAAATAGCCACAGACACCAAGTCAAGGAGTGGGTGTGTCTATGTTCCAATAAAACTTTATAAGTAATAAAATTTGAATTTCATACCAAGAAACTAAATCATCACAAAATATTTCATTTTCATTTTTCCCCCAATCATTTACAAATATAAAAACCATTGTCCACGAGCAGGCTCCACAAGCACAGGGGTGTCAGGCTTTGCTGCCCGCTGCAATCTGTCCTAATGCCCTGTCCAAGCCCCTGGCCTTTCTTCCCTGTGCGCCACCCCTGCCCCCCTGCTCCAGGCCCAGAGGGGAGAATAAAAGCCATTTCTTGTTCCGTGTGCTTTGTCCATGATCCTGGGGAGCTGTTTTCAAGTGTGGAGGCAATGACAAGGTGACAAATGGGATGGCAAGCGGGCAAGCCACCAGCGGCAGGCTGCTGCAGAGCCCGGGCTGTAGGGTTCATGCTAGTTGACCAAGAAGGAAGGTACCTGGGCAGGTCCCTCTGCCTGGCCCGCAGCTGGTGGATGAAGCCCTGTGGGTCCATCTGCCATGCGCTGGGGCACTCTCTGGGTACCTCTCCCAAGTCACCAATGGCATCACCATTATTACCATCCAACATTAGAAGAATCGCCCCAGTGAATGGTTCTCACAATGAACAGAATGAACACACTCTGTTCTTATCACATAATTATTGAGTTCTTATCCTCAATAACTGAGTACTTAGTACTCAGTTGAGTACTTAGTCTGCACTGGGCGTTATGAAAGCTCTCGCTTTGCCCAGTGGCCAGGCTCTCTAGGAAGAGCCTGCCAGCCACCTGCGGTGCTCTTGTCGTCTTCAACTTAGGGATAGGATATCAGAGGCTGCAGAAGTTAGCAACACTCCAGGTCCCAGAACCGGCAGGTCTGTCTGGCTCCAAAGCTGGGTTGCCCTGGCCCTCCCTGCCTCACGGCCACCCTGAGAAGCTGTATTAGGACCCAAGGCCTTCACATGAGTAAGTAGACACTCTAAGAAGCCAGGATCTTGGCCCACGTACATGCAGCCAATGAATGGCAGCACTGGGACACTTTGCTGGCGTACCGCTGACAGCAGAGATCCTGGGAGCTCCTGCCCACCTGTGAAAACACTTGTGGTTCTGGATACTTCAGAAACCCAGGTCTGACCCCAGGCAGCTGGGCCACCAACACGTTGTGAGAGATGAATTTGACTCTTGGGTCCACTCTTGGAAACACTTTAGACTTGCCCATGAAGGAGAACTGAGGGGTGGAGTGAGGGGAGGAAGCCAAGCAAGGGTGCCCTGGCCTTATCCCCAGGGGCGTACCACAGCATGAGGTAAGGGCCAGGCCTTGACCTCTCCATCTGCCGGCACTCAGCTATGGGCTGTCCCGCAGGGGAGGTGGGATGAGCCTTTCTGGGCTGGGTGACAATTCTCCAGAGAATGGTGCAGCTGTGAACCTCAGCACCCAGCACAGCTGGCAAATGGTGCACATTATTACGGGGGATGTGGGCACGGTGCCACTGGCATCTGCTGGGAATGGGGGACCCCACAGGCCACGACATCACAAATTGGCTCCGGTGCTCCTGGAAAATCACAGGCACTTCCTCTTCCTGCCCTTCTCCCCGTCCCCTCTCTTCCTTCTGGACCTTGCTATTTGTCACCTGCTCACCCTGGCAGGGCTGAACTGGGCCCAGGTTTCTGGCTCTTGCGTCTGACCACCAGCAGTCACAGCCAGATTTGAAGATTCTTCCGGGCCAGGCAGCTCACCTCCAGCCCCCTCCTGTGGCCCACCTGTAAGGGGATTCCCAGTGACGTAACCAGGAAGGCAACGCAGGGCAGCAGCCCCGAGCCAGCCTGGGGGATAATGAATGAGCACAGGGACAGAGCCAGCCTTCTCCTCCTCACCAGCAGGCCCACGGCCCCCAGCAGGGCCAGCAGCTGTGCTCCTGCAGGCAGTCTGTGTGGGCTCCCTGCCCGGCACTCAACCGCCAGGAGCCAAGCTGGCAACTCCATGTGAGGGGTCATTTCTAGAGCATCCAGAAGGGTCTTGACTTTCCAACTGCTGAAACCTTCCCTCCCACTCTTCTCCTTCATTCATTCTATCATTCATCCCACGATGAATGCCCTAGTGCAGTCAGCCACAGACTGAGCTGAGAGAAACGGGGAAAGTAATAAGCAGAAGACACAAGATCCCCACCTGCATTCTGTCGGGACACACAGCAAGGACTGGCCAAAGCAGCCTCACAGATTCACTCAGACAGCTGTGCAAGGAAAACACAGTTCCTTTGTTTTCTCATGATTGGTCCGAGCTTCCTCTGGTGCCCGCATGCTGCTGGGAAGGGAAGATGATGGTGAGGAAACACTTTAGACTTGCCCATTATGGTACTTGGCAACTTGTCCACCTCAGGAAGAGCTCCCCTCTCTCTGTGGGTGAGGGATGCAAGGCTTGAAGTCAAGGCCATGAGTGCTTCACCCTTGGAGCAATCACCTCTCTCCCGAGGGAGACTGGGCACAGAGCAGTCGGGGAGCAGAGAGCAACCCAGCTCAGGTCCCCCAGTGCACAGTCCTAGGCTCAAGGATTCCCAAACTTGCCTCTTGCCCAGGCTCTTGGTCTGGAAATTCACCTGCCTGGTCCACATATTCCCTTTGCCTGAGTCTATAACAAATGTGCCATTGCTGTATTTGAGTGGATTAAACAACAGCAATGCATTTCGCCCAATTCTGGAGCCCAGGAAGTCTGAAACTAAGGTAAGGTCAGGTCCAGGGCCCAGTGGGGACTCCCTTCCCGGCCTGCAGATGGCACTCTTCTTGCATCATCATGTGGAAGATACCAGTCCCCTCCGTGGAGGGTCACGACCTAGTTACCTCCCAAAATCACCACCTCCAAATATCATCGCGTTAGGGATTAGGCCTCAACTTATGAAATTTTGTAAGGACACAGACATTTAGTCCATATCAGATTGATTCAAAGTGACCTCAAAGTCAACACATCCAACAAAACTAGGGAGTCTCCCTCTCAGGTGGGGTCCTGCACCAGCACCCCCCTCCCTAGGCATCTACACCAATAAAATCATCTCCTTCTCCCTCCATTTCCATACCCAACTCTTCACCAAACCCTCTTTGCGGCCTGAACAGTCTCTGGCCGCTTCCGTCCACAACTACTGCCCCTCCCCAAGTCTGAAGCATAGCCGTCCCTCCTGGACGGCTACAGAAGCCACCCCGTGTGTCTCCCTGGCTCCACTTAGGCTCCAGCCTAGCTCCACCCAGACAGCCTGTAAAAAGCAATTCTGGTCGCATTTGTTCCCAACAGAAAACCCTTTGACAACTCCCAGTCCCCTAGGACCTGGGCCACAGGTTCAGGGTCACCCCTGCCACAGCATCCCACCCCCACTGCCTTCCAGTCCCTTTGGCTGTCCTACAATCCATTATCTGTGTGTGGATTCAAATCCGCAGGGTACACACCACCTCCCTCTGGTTATTCACTCTCGGGGTGGCCTCAAAATGCTACCTCATGTCAGATACCTGTTATATACTCTGCTTTCACTTATATATTCAGTTGTCTGATTGGACCCATATCTATCTCTCCCACTGGACTTTAAGCTCCTGAAGGGAGGGATTATTTATGGGTTTTCTTTTTTTTTTGCTTTTTAACCATTGAATCTCAAGGGCCAAGTACAGTACCTAGAACAAGGTAGATGGTTGATAAATATTTTGGGGATAGAATGAATGAATAAAATTTTAAATGAACTCACAAATCAATGAGATGCAACCCTTATCTTTTAGAGTCTCATCCCACTATTCCTGCTGCCTCCTGGACAATCCTGGAAGCAGGACATTATCCCACTAGGGACTCTTTTTCCATCCTGAGTATAAGGATCCAAATTCCTAGCCACCAGGAAGTTCTGTTCTGGCAGGAAGTGGAGCAAATTTGTTTGTAAATCAGGCCCAAGCTCCCTGCCAGGTTCCTAAGCAGAGCCAAGCCAGCCTCATACTAGGGTTCATTTGCTGCTATATTTCCTTTTTTCCTCCTTGCCTGGGCCTTGTCTTTCACCACCCTTCCTTCCTTCCTTCATTCCTTCCTTCCTTCCTTCATTCCTTCCTTCCTTCCTTCCTTTTTTCCTTCCTTTCTTCCTTCCTTCTTCCTTTCCTTCCTCCCTTCTTTCCTTTCATCTTTCCACCCTCCCTCCCTTCCTGTGTGTGGTGCTGAGGATGGAGCCCAGGGCTTCACATACACTAGTCAAGCACTCTACCACTGAGCTACATTATTAGCTCTCAGCCCAGCCCAGAGAAGACTGAAGGACTCCTAGATTTATAAAACCAGTTGGTAGGCCTGGAATCTAGCTGTCCAAGATCCCCCTCCAAGAATAAAGAGCACAGAGGCAGCTGGCATCTCTTTGCTCCATGCCAGCCATGGTGCTACCAATCTACCCACCTTGCATTCTGAAAGCATTGTAGCATTACCCTTCCATGAGAATTCTATTAGTGTCCCCATTTCATGAAGAAGAAATAAAAGTTTGGAGAGGTCAGAAAGAACTTAGAATTCCTCTACTAGATTAAGGGTCAGCAAAATATGTCCCACAGGCCAAACCCAGCCCATTGCATGACTTTGTAAAAGAGGTTTTATTAAAACAGACCCATGTTCTTTCACTTTTTTATTGTCTGCGGCTGCCTTTGTGTTATACTGGCAGAGACTCTACGGTCTATAAAACAAAAGACAAAAATTTGCCTCTGCAGCCATTTACACAGAATTTTGCTGACCTCTGTCTCAGACTCTCCCTTCATATTTGGGTTCAGGGGTCAGAGTATGTTTTACCCGAGTTTATAGTAAACACATTCCCTTGCCTGTTAGATTTATCTGTGTTGACCACTGAATGCTAGAGGTGTCATTAATGCCACCATGCCTGCAGCAGCCCTGAAAGAAATAGGGCCCTCTTCACGTTGCCCCCACGCCCCTCTGCCCCCAGTCACAGCTGGCTGCACCAAGAGTTGAGTGCCCAACCCTGGTGGCCATGCACAGCAGCCATGGTGAATGGCGTGACTTGAAAAGACGAGCTTGACCAATCAGGTCCTTCCTCGGGAGTCTGGAATAGGGAGAGAGAGAGGCCACAACTATTGGCGGAAATGCAAGCTATGGGGTCTTGAGGACAGGTTGGGGGCCAGTGGCTGTGAAAGGCCAGACTGTGAGGACATATATTAGTTGGGAGAGAAGAAAACCAAGCTGCTATGGAGAGAGACAGGATTTCTGAAGAACTGGCCCGGCCCGGTGCTCTAAGAGAAAGGAGAGAGAAGCTTTGTTTCCTAAACACTTCCCCATTCTGGCGCCTGTAGGATACCTGTCCTTTTAGTGGACTAATTCAGACCTTTTTCTTTGTAAATAAAAGCAAATTGCCATTAACAGGCTTAAACTCTAATGAGTAAGCATATTTTTTAATTTTTATTTTTACTAGTATATGTTTGCAGTACACAACGATCACATTACTCATGCGGAGCAGGTACACATACATAACACATCTTGTTTATTTTTATGTCCTCTTCCCCCCCCCACACACACACACATCCCTCCATCTCTTGGTCCCCTGCCCATTTGCAAAAGTCTTATCTCCCTGCTTCCTATTATCTATCTTTTATTTTGCTCTTTCATGTATTTATACTTTGGAATTCTTTAAGAGAAAAGCCATACAATATTTAAGCTTGTGTATCTAATTCATTCCACTTGCTATAACATTATCATCTCAAGGTGCATCTATTTTCCTATAAATTTATCCTTCTGAATTTTATCCTTCTTTGTAGAAGGATAAAATTTATCCTGAAATTTATCCTTCTTCATAGCAGAATAGTACTCCATGGTATATAATTACCACTATTTTTATTTTTTTATTTTAACAAATAAAAGAAGGAAAACATATTAACAGAGATCCATTTACAAAATAGCATAAGAACAATACAAACAAAGCAGAGTTACAGACAAAGTTGTAGGAAATTAACAATGGTTGTTGTACTACTTATTGATATCTTCAATGTGATTTCTCAAGAAAACAAATAGAGACATACAAGATTGATCAAACAGGTAATCATTAACTGTTCCTTTCTGTAGAGCAATAGAAGACAGTAGTACAACTATGTCAGCTGTCCTGTATATACGTACTTACATAATTTCCCCTTCTTTCCCTTCTCTTTTCCCACACCCCAGTTGCCCTTTACTTTTGAGCATTTTCCTTTCGTTTCACAATGTCTATCATACCTCCTAGTTTTTATTCACTCTTGCAGGTCTTATACTAGTGAGGCAATATGGTGCTTATACATGCAAGTCTGATTTATTTCACTTATGAGTATGGTACTATCACTATTTAAAAAAGAGAAAACCTCCACTGATGGACATACAGGCTCCAAGATGGAGCTATTGTGAATTATGCTGCTATGAACATGGATATCACTATAATAAGATGTTTTCACTCTTTCAGGGAAGTAATTAGTAGGGGAATGGCTGGGTCAAATGGAATTTCTAGTTTTAGTTTTTTTTAGGAATCTCAATATTATTTCCATAATGGCGGTACTAGTTCATGTTCCCACCACCCCCTGAAGTGTAGAAGCACCGCCTCCTGAAGCCGAGCTGCAATTTGCTATTGTTTGATTTCTTGATAGCAGTCATTCTTTCTGGGGGAAAATGGAATCTCAGTGTTGTTTTAATTTGCATTTCTCTAATCGCCCATAATGTTGAGCATTTCTTCATGTATGGGGGGGGCACTTGTACTTCTTCTGAGAAGTCTCTATTCATTTCAGTTGTCCATTTTTTGATTGGGTCTTTTATTTAGGGAAGGTCTCACTTTTGTTCTTCATATATTCTAGATATTAGTCCTTTGTCCGAAGCATAGCTGGCAAAAAATGTTTTTCCTGCTCTGTTTCTTCACTCTGTTCGTTCTTTCCTCCTTTTCTTCACTGTTGGTTTTTTTACTCCTTTTCTTCACTGTTGGTTTTTCCTCTGCTGTGCGGAAGTTTTTTAATTTGATATAATTCCATTTGTTGATTCTTGGTGCTGGTTCTTGTGCAAGTGAGGTTCTATTCAGAAAGTCCTTGCTGATGCTTATGTCTTTAAGAGTTTTACCTATTTTATCTTCCAGCAGATTAAGTGTTTCTGCTTTACTGTTCAGATCTTTGATCCATTTTGACTTTAGTTTAGTACATCGTGAGAGATATGAGTCTAGATTCAGTCTTCTGCTTGTGGATACCCAGTTTTCCCAACACCACCTGCTAAAGAAGGCTATTTTCCCTCCGGGCATGTTTTTGGACACTCTGTCCAAGATCAGAAGGCTGAATGTGTCTGGAGTTTTTTCTGAATCCTCTATTAAGCTCCATTTGTCCTCCTATCTCTTTTTGCACCTGTTCCATGCTGTTTCTAATCAATGTAGCTTTGTAATATAGCTTCAGATCTGGAATTGTGTTCCCTCTTGCTTTGCTCTTGTTCCTCAGAATTGCTTTTGATGTTCTTGGTCTCTTCTGGTTCCATATAAATTTTAGGATTGTTTTTTCTAGCTCTGCGAGGAATGCTGTTGGTATTTTGGCTGGAGTTGCACTAAATGTGTGTAACAGTTTGGGTAGCATGGCCATTTTGACAATATTTGTCTGGCCTATCCAGGAACAGGGGATAGCTTTCCCCTTTCTGGTGTCCTCTTCAATCTCATTTTTTAGAGCACTGTAGTTTTCATTTTAGAGGTCTTTTGCTCCCTTTGGTAGGTTAATTCCTAAGTATTTAATTTTTCTTGATGTTATTGTGAATGGTATTGTTTTCCTAATTTCTTTCTTGATGGCTTCATTATTGGTATACAAGAACACCATTGATTTTTGTGTTTTGATTTTGTATCCTGCCACATCACTGAATTTTATTACTAATTCTAGGAATCTTTTGTTGAAGTTTTTTGGCTCTTCTATGTAAAGGATCATATAATCTCAAATGATGGCAATTTGACTTCTTTTCCTAAACATACCCCTTTTATTTCTTTCTGTTGCATAATTGTTCTATACTACTATTGTATTATAGTGATAGTGGCCATCCTTGTCATCTTTCTGATTTTAGAGAGAAAGAGTTCAGTTTTTTCTCAGTTTCATATGATATTGGGATTATCATGAATGAGCTTTATCAGACTGAGATGAAGTCTTTCTCTACCTATATTCTTCAGGGTCTTTATCATAAATGCTGGATTTTGTCAATGGCCTTTTCTACCTCTATGGAGATGATCATGTGATTTTTGTCCTCCCTTCTTTTCATGTGATGTGTTACATTTATTGACTTGGATATGTTGAACCATCCTTGCATCCCTGGGATGAAGTCTAGTTGGCAATGATGTATGATCTCTTTTTTTAAATTTTATTTTAAAGAGAAAAGAACAAAAACAAAATCACAAAAACAAAGACAAAAACAAAACAACCAAAAAACAATAAAAATGACAGAATTTCAAAACAAGATGACAGGAAATCAACAATGGTTGTTGTAGTACATATTGTTATCTTCAAAGTACTTGCCCAGTGTATGATCTTCTTGATGGTTTGTTGCATTCTATTTGCCAGGATCTTGTTGAGGACTTTCATGACTGTGTTCATTAAAGAGATTGGCTTGTAATTTTTTTTTCCACTTGTGTATTTGTCTGGTATTGGAATCAAGGTAAGACTAACTTCCAGGAATGAGTTTAGAAGTGCTCCTTTCAATTTCATTAGGAGTCGGGAGAGTGCTAACGAGTATATATCCATTCATAATAGTAAAGTCCTAGTGTACTTCAGGTCTAGCTTGATGGAGCAGTTCAAATATCACTTCTGACCCCAAGTCTTACAGTCTGCCTGTCCTGCTTTTTGGAATAATGGATTTGTCTTAGTTACTTCTCTCATTGCTGAGATAAAATACCCAACACCCACAAGTTGAAAGAGGACAGTTTATAGAGGCTGAAGCCCACAGTTGGCTGGCTCCGAGGCAGGGCAGAGGGGCATCACAGCACAGAAACAGTCCATGGCAGAGGGGGTAGACAGCAGCAGCAGCAAGTCTCCCTTTCCCTTTTATTCCATTCAAGCTACAAACCTTTTAAGTGGTGCCATCCACACCCAGGGTTGGCCTTTCCATTTCCACATCTAGAATCATGCTAAACCAATCAGTAGGCTAATTGAGTTGTCACACCCTTAATTCATATTCACACCACCTTAATCCAGCACACACCCGTGATCCAGCCACCTCCGAGAAACTCCACCTATGGGCACGTGAAGCTTTGTGGAGGACATCTAGATACAAACCATAACAGGCTGCATCCTCAGTCTCCACTCTGTGCCCTCTACCGCCTCTTCCCACTCTAGATGCTTCACTCATGGTGTCAAGGTGGCTCACAGCTGCACACTAGACTCCCTGTAAATATAGAGGGAACCCAGCAGCTCCTTTACATTCTAGAAAATGAACCAGCTGCTTTGACGGGTAGGGATGGGCCACCCCAGTTAGATCACACTCCCCATTACTTCCTTTTAGTTTTCCCACTTGTAAGAACATCTGCTTCTTATGCTCCGGGTCTCCGCATCACCCCTCCTATGCATCACCTTACTTAATGCTCACAAAAGCCTCTGAGGTACTTACAAAGACAATCTGCATTTTACCAATGAGTATATCAAAGCTTGGAGAGGGTGGACGCCTTGTCCAGAACCTCACAGCCAACATGTGCAGAACTGCCGGGAAGCAGCAGATCTAGGAGCTGAAAGAGACCTGCGAGGTTCCGCAGCCTGAGCTCTCAGCCCCTGCGTCCCTGCTTGTTGAGTGAGAGGTCACTAAACAGCCCCCCACGGCTGCCATCCTCCTCCTGTTGCTCTCCTGGTGACCCAAATCTTTTGCCCACAGGGAGGTATTTTGTCCACAGATCTCAAGCTTCAGACTGAGGAACTCAAAGTCCTGCTCCTATCTCTGGGCTCCTCTGGACTCTATTCTCCCCACTACCTCGATCTGTTTCCATGGAAACCGCTGGGCTCCTGCATCCCTTTCATCCTCTTTTCTGAGAAGCGAGGCCAGATCTCTGGCACCCCAGTCACCAGGCCTGACCATTATAAAGACCAAAGAAGCAATATCCGAAAGAAACATTTGCAGGAAGAGGGAGGAACCAGTTAGGCTTCTGATTTTTCCTTTGATGTGCTCCAAAGTAACACCAGGTGCTCTGAGGAGCTCTGCCAATTACCACAGCCTGGTGGGATCTGGCTGCAAAGTTGTTTGTCTTCTATTTTTTGGTTTCCCACCATCTTACTGTCCATCCCCAGGCCTTCCTACCTTCCTGGGAAATGACTCCGGGGGTCCAAGGAAGAGAGCCAGTTGGTGATGTCATCTTATCAAGCCCTCATGTCGGCTGGCAGCATCCAGGGAGCAGCGAGCTGGCTGGGATGCCAAGGAGAGGGTGGTGCCCAGTCTGCCCCTTCTGGAGAGGAGAGGAGCCAGCTGTCAGAGAACCATGGACATCGTAGAAACAGTGGACATGACATCACTCCTGCCACTGGCAGGGACCCCGTGGTGCTAGTAGCCAGCACCTCTAAGATTCTCTGAGGAGACTCTTACAGCTATCACCCCCAGAAGCTTGGCACCTGTTCACAGGGAGGCCATAAGCTCTGGAAACTGGAGGAGCCAAGTGATCTTGATATCCTGTCCCTGCCAGGTCTTGGTTGGGTGTTACTCTCTCTGTGCCTGGGTTTTCCTCAACTTTAAAATGGACCCAATTCTTTTTTTTTTTTGGTACCAGGAATCGAACTCAGGACCTTGTGCTTGCTAAGCAGGCGCTGAGCTGCTGAGCCATATCCCTGGCCCGATGCACCCGATTCTTGCACGGCACCCTTGATAGGCTAAGGTGAGGACCAAGCAAAGAAGCAACCATGAGAGTTCTCTGCAAAAACTATCCTTGAGGTCACCAGCACTACCATTGGTTTTTTTTTTTTATTTTAAAAATAAAAGGAGGAAAACATTAACAGACAGATAACCTTTTACAAAATAGCAAAAGAACAGTATAGACAATACAGAGTTACAAAGTGGTAGGAAATTAACAATGCTTTTGTCTTCTGCTGCTAGTCTCAGGGTAAGGGAGTGCTATGGTTTGAATATGTCTGCCCTCAGATTTATTGTTGGAATTTGATTGCCGTGGTAAGAGCTTAGTAGGGTGAGAAATCTGATTAGAATTCATATGTTTTTTGTTTTTTGTTTTTTTTTTTTGGTTTTGGTTTTTCTCCGGTACTAGGAACCGAACTCACGACCTTGCGCATGCCAGGCAGGCGCTTTTGCCGCTGAGCTAAATCCCCAGCCCCTAGAATTCATATGTTGATGGCATTTGGGGGTGGGCCTTTGAGAGGTAATTAAGGTTAGATGATATCACATGAGGATGGGGACCTTGTGATGGCATGAGCTTATGAAGAAGAAGATGGATGGGCCAGATGTGGTGGTGCATGCCTGTAATCCCAGCACTTAAGAAGCTGAGGCAGGAGGATTACAAAATTCAAGATCACCTTGGTCTACATAGCAAGATCCTGCCTCAAAAACAAAACAAAACAAAAAACAGAGGTCCGATTGGCTAGCACGCATGCTCTGTCTGGCCATGTGATGCTCTTGGCCATGACATGGTACCACAAGAAGTCCCCACTAGATGCCAGTGCCATGCCCTGGGACTTCCCAGCCTCCAGAACCACAGCCTAAATAGCCCCTATTCCTTATGAACTGCTGACCTAAGTATTTGTCATAGCACCAGAAAGTGGATTTAGTCAGGACTAGAAGGCTTCTGTATAGTTGAGCAAAAGTCTGGGTGGAGCAGTTTCCAGCTCCATGGTTCAACGCTGCCTACACATGCCAGCTTCTGACCCTCATCTACACGCTGTGCATCTTTCCCAGGAGCTGCCCAAGTGCTGCAGAGGACTGTAGTCACCCCAGCCTCCCTGTAGACTCAAGACAGGACAGTCTGGGCAGCTTCCACAGACCTTCAGACAGCTCTCAGCCTGAAACAATTACCAGTCTGCCTTCACATGGACCCAGACTCCAGATTTCTGCTTGTCTCAGCCTACTGGGGACCAAGTGGCCCACAGTGGCCACTTGCCCGCTCCCTGCATCACCCCCCAGGCCCTGCAGGAGTTCTCTGGCTTCCAAGAACCCCATAGGAAGTGCTTCAGTGCTCAGGCTTCCACTTTTAGAGCCCATGGCCTTGGTGGAGATGGAAGGTGAGTGAGCTACCCTGGCACACAGGCGACTGACTCAGGGCTTGTCACTTGTGGCCTGAGTATCACTCTTTTAGAACTATAAGGAAAATTCCTCCCATGGCGTGTGTCCCTGATAGTACTCACCTTTTCATTTAGCACTTAGGGCAGCCAGGATTCTTGCTAGATGCCCATTGACTACATTTTTGGTCCTTAACACTGACCTGGTGAGACTAGTGTTATTACTACCTCCGTTTTAGGTTCAAGCAGGTCCTACAGCTGGCCAAGCCTCACCATCGGTGGGTACGTTTTAGAGCTGCCACTGTCTGACTCCAGAGCAGGGACTTGTAGCTCCTAAAAGTGACGACAGCACGGAGCTTGGGGACAGGGACAAGGGGCTGTGTGGGCTCTTCAGTCCCTCCGTGAGTGCATGTCTGGGAAGGCAGGGGTGGGCCCCCGGAAACAAACTCCAAGGATGCACTCCAAATGAACGATGCAGGCTGTCCCAATGCAGTGTAGGGCACGGTAGTCACCCTGCAGTTGTCACCCTGCTCCGGGGAGCTCTGGGAAGTAGGCAGCAGGATACCGGGTTTTGGTGGCACTGGAGGGGTAAGCAGCCTCACCCACAGACCTGGGCAGAGGAATGGCAGGAAGTGAGACAGAGGAGCCTGACAGACAGGCATCAGAGCCGTAGACTGAGCCTGGCCCCTCGAGGGGCTGTGTCCCGCAGTGGTCAGGGCCCTGGGATCGCAGACAGCATCTGTCCCAGCCCTTCCCAGAGCCGGAAGCTACCCAGGGATTTCTTGCCAAGTTCACCACTGATCATGGGTGCCATAGAGGAGCACGGACTCATTTCATCTTCAGAACAGTTCTAAGTGGTAGAACCCACACTCCCATTTTGCAGAAGAGAAAACCTGAGGCACAGAGATGTTATGTAATTCACCAGAGGTCACACAGCAGGGCTTATTCTGGGATTCAGATGAAGTAGCCTGATTCTAGAGTCCCTGCTTGACCAGCTTGGGTGAATTTCTCAGCCTTGGTCTTCCCTTGGCAGCAAGGGGCGCGGGGTGCACAGAGGCCTCCACAGCCAGCTTCTTCGGGCCGCTCTCCCCTCGTCCCTTCCCGCAAGTAATACCTCTGACCACATTTGCCCTGGGCAAAACCCAGGCGGCTTTGGAAGCCGCACCCTGGCTTGCTCAGCCGCCTCCCTCTGCCTCAGCCTTGGTCCCCTCTCGCCTAGCGCCCTGCTTTTGATTCTCGCTTACCTCCTTCCGTTTCGCTGTCCCTTGGAAAGCGGCTCAGCTAACACTCATCAGCACTTGTTAATGAGCACGGGTTGGTGGCGCAGCGCTCGGTGGGGGAGACGAGAGAGAGGAGGCGCGGTGCCGTCTGTCACTCAGGGGGCCAGGCGTCCACAGGCCAGCACAGACCCCCGGGGCTGCCACCCAGCCCATTCCCTGCCTCCGACATTCCTTAGCATGTGCTTGCAGTAGCTGCTTCTATTTTCCTGAGACCAGCTCAGCAGCTGTCTAAGTCGGGGCTGGACATTTTCTGCCCCCCTGGGGTAGGCAAATTCCTACAGTATCCCTAGGTGGGCGCGGTCAAGAATGGTACTGTCAAGGCTAGCTCTGCCACGCCCCGGGCAAATGACCAGGCTGAGACGGAACCAGGGGGCGGAGAGGGAGGCGCTCAGAAGAGAAATAAGTCAAGACCCCTCCCCATCTCTCTCCTCCCTGGGCTTCTCTGATTCCAGCTCCGCCCAGCAGAGCTTTGAGCCGTCTTGGCTTCTCTGGAAGTCTGGGTTCCCTTAAGGAGCCACGGGAGCATGAAAAGGGTGCTGGATTCAAATTCCAGCTCTGCCACTTATTTGCGGAGCAAGTCATTAAACAGTTCAAGTCCTGCCTTAGAAAAGTGTCGCTGCTCTTCCCGCTGTGGAAAGGGCAGGTGAGAGGCGGCATGAGCGAGACCTGGTAAAGTCCGAAGCCTGTGGTTGAAATGTCTTCCCAGTTTATATCAGCATCACCCCTCGTGCCGTCCTGTCATAGTTACTACCGTGATTACTGTTTCTGCTACCGCTACTGCTGGTAGTGGTTGTACTCAAGATGGTCAGTGAGCGAGGGAAGGAGAGGAAGGGCAGCCTCTCCTAGTTTCCATGAAAAGACCTCCGGGGGTCCCTGGTGCGTGCAGAGGAGCCTCAGCGCGTACGTGCTGACCCCAGGACCCTCGGCTGAGCACCCCGCCGCCCGCCCCCCGCCCCCGTCGCGCCGCGCCCCTGCGCGATTCCCTGAGCGCGCGCGCCCCCTGCCGGCACCCGAGTGCGGCGCAACCCCAGTACCGCATATAAAGGCAGCGTGGCGCGGCGGCCCCAGCGCGAGTGTCAGAGCCGAGCGGCGCAGAGCGAGCGACAGACAGCGCAGTGCTGGCTGAGGTCTCCGAGAGGCTCGCCATGGCTGGCCCGCAGCAGCAGCCCCCTTACCTGCACTTGGCCGAGCTGACGGCGTCCCAGTTCCTGGAAATCTGGAAGCACTTTGACGCAGACGGTCAGTAGAGCTCCCAACTTCTGTGTCCAAGGGCCCCCAGGGGACTGGCGGATGGAGGCACAGAGGGGATGGCTCGGGGCGCGCAGGTGTGCGTTTGTCCCCCGGAGAGCGTTCTGGTCGCCCAGCTCGCTGGGGTCGGGATCTCGAGTTTGGGAGACATGCAGCGGCTCTGGTGACAAGTGTCAGTAACTTTTCTCTCCTGGCGTGGGGCGCACAGAACCCACCGGCTTTTGCATTATCATTCTCAGCAAGTAGGAGTGTCCCCAGAGAGGAGGCCTGGGCAGGAAGAGGGTCCTCGCGGTTCCCCCCGCCATCCGCCCCACCTTTCCGTCCAGGTAACCTCCAGCCTTCTGCTGCTGCAGCCACAGGTCTCAAGCCCACTCACCTGGTCCCTGAAGTCCCCTTTCTTGAGTGCCAGCCCAGCCCTCTCACCATGCGGGAGCCCAGGGCAAGCTGGGCAGCCTGAGGGGGAAAGCTTTGCCTGCCCCAGGCCGGCTGGACGGAAGCAGGTGTGCAGAATGGCATGTAGGGGCTCCCGATACCCCCTTGGGCTTGGTTTGACACAATCTCAAATCCACAGGCGTGGATTTTCTAACCATGTCGGCAATGGGTGTGGCGGGGTGCCAGCCCCAGACCTGCTCCTTCTTGATGATAATCCTGGATGCTTTGGGTGACTCCATCTCTGGGCAGAGGGAAGACACGGTCTTAAATGCCCCAGTGACCAACACTTCATTCAGGGTGGTCTTGATATTGACCAAGCCAAAAAATGACAGCCAGACCGAATAGCTAGGGAGGCAGCACCCAGCACTATGATGATCTCACTTGGGCATAAAAGGGGCCCCCTGGAGAGCTTTCTGATATCACTGGAGACTTTTTCTCCGTCAAGCCAAAAAAAATAAAATGAAATAAAGTGCAATCTAATTTCTCTCTCCAAGGTCCTGGCAAAGGTGGGCACCCAAAATGCCCGGGCGTCTCAGACCCAGCAGCAGGGTGGATCAGGGTGTTTATCCTGGGACTGAGATGGAGGGTGGTGAGAATCAGAGGTTACTGGGTGGTGATTTAGTGGGTTCCTCTCTCCTCCCAGCCTCACCTCGTCAGGGTGTGGAGGTGGCTAAACAGAGATGCTCCGCGCAGAGCTGTGGAGAAGCAGGGGTTAATGTCTGAGGACGCTCACGGTGAAAGTTCATTTCCATGGAGGCAACTGAGAAAGCTGGAGGGCAGAGGACTGGGTCTCTGGTTACTTAGGTTAGGACCTTGCTTCTGGCTCTCAGGTGGGTAGACTGTGTGATCTGACAAATGGGACTGAAGGGGGATTGTTTCCCATCCCCAGCTCTTGGCAACAGAACTCCCTTGGTGAAACGGGCTATAATAGGATTGCACCCTCTTAGTATTCCACATGACATGCCCGGTCCCTAAGGATGCTTCTGCCAGTTTATCTGCACCAGAGACTTGCAGGATTCAAGGAAAGTTACCAAGCGGCCAAGGTGATACCACTGGCCTCCTGTTAGATGAGTCAGCTAGGAACGGAGAGCTCCACAGTTTTACTTTCCCCCCTTCACAGGAGGGCATCCATAACCCTCTCAGTAATCACGAACATCTTACGGTTACGTACAATCTGAGATGCCGTACTTTTCAAAACAGCCACACCTTCTTATCCTGTGCTGTGAGGCTGCTGGACAGATTCCCTTGTACGGACAGGGAGACAGACGCAAGAGATGGCTTGCCCAAGGTTGCGTAGCTAGTTAGCGGTAGCGCTGACCCCTGGCCAGTGCTTGTTTCCCTACTTGGATTTCAGAACAGGCTTGAAAGAGGGGACTTTTCCATGATGACAGGTACAAGTCTCCCTCCCATCTGCCCACAGAAGAACCTGAGACTCAGCCTTGAATCTGCTAGACACTTCTTTTGCCCCAGAAAGGGGTTCTTGAGACCCAAGAGTTCTGAAGGACTTCCCACAGCCCATGTCCCCTGGCTCCCTGTGATCCTATGTGAAGGGGGAGCTCACGCTCCCTGGTTGCTTCCTCATCACTAGACTTCTCATGCCCCCTTGGGCCACAGCCTAGGGAAAGTCCGAGGTGGGACCCTGGACTCATTGGAGAAGGAAGACAAAGGGGTTCCATGCTGGAGACGGAAGGCTGGTGCCCTGGAAATTGTGCAAACAGCCAATGGCAATTCCACTAAAGGATCCAGAAGTGGCTTTGGGGCCACTTTGCTGAGTACCTTTGTTTTGACATTCTCTGTGCCCTACTTTCCCCTCCTGCACACCCTAAGGCTGCAGGTAAGCCCAGCACCCCACCACCTGACGTTCCCAGCCCTGCCTGGGCCTCTCTCTGATCAGCGCTGGCTTCTGTTTGCAACTTGGGGTTTCTTTCCAATTCAGAGAGTCTTGCTGCTCACACGCTTAAAGACCTCTGGGAGAACTCTCCCTCGCAGCTCAGCGGGTCCCTGGAGTGAGCGTCCAGAGCCGAGTTAATCACAGCCACTAGGGAGAGGGAGCTGCCTCCTCACCCCCTCTGGACTTGCGTCCTAAACAGACACAAGGAGACCTTAGAGCAAAGCTGGGTCCCAGGGAGAGAGAGGGTGGTGGTAGGAAGTGCTGACCCTTACTCAGCCCGTTCTAAACAGGGAAAAGAGTTGGCATCCTAATGCCCTTGACGGAAGAGATTGTTTTCAGGATTATCTTTAGCCGTGGGGGGTGGGGGAGGAGATATTTGGAGAGGGGGCTGGGGCGCAAAGAGGCAACTTCTTTTCACATCACAGAGCAAAGCAGGAGGAGCCAGGGTCCTGGTCTCCCAGTCCCCTACACCACCGTGGACTCTTTCTCTGTGGTCACTAAGGCCAAGCACTGGGAAGGGTCAGATGTCTCTCAAAGGCAACATGAGGGGTCAGGAATGGCAGCCAAGCCACCCTGTGACCCATATGGGGGCTGGGGCTCTTCACATGCCACCCCATGTTCTGAGTGACCTTTACATGTTTGAGACCATGATTTTATGCTTTCTGGTCACTTCGCTGTCGAGATTTCTCACACTGTAAGACCCAGGCAGCTGAGCAATGCTGAGGTCAAAGGTCACTGCCTTCCCTTGTGGTTCTGACAGATGCCCCCAGGCTCCAACTCCACTGATGACCCCTGAGGAGCCATGTTGTGGTTCACAAAAGAAGTGCCTTAGTTTTTTGCTACCGCTCTGGAACCAATGAGAGTATGAGGAGAAAATGGGTCCTCTTCCGGAAGCAAGCAGACACCCGTGGGACCAAGTAAGGAATCCATCCAAGCACATACTCTCCATGGCTAAAATATCTGTTCTATACATGCAAAATGGTGTATGCCTGGGGGAGCCTATTAAAGAGTTGTTTTAAATACTGAAAATTGGAGGAAGGGGAAATGTGTATCATCCGAGAACCAAAAAATAAATAATGGTCAGGTCTATAGTAGAGTATTAAACAACTAATAAGAGCTAAGCGGAGCTTTTGTGCTAACATAGAAAAATGTCCAAGATGTGTAACTTTTTTAAACTATAGCAGAATGCTATCAGAAGCCCATTTTGACAATTAATAGCATATATCCATTGGAGAACATTTGGAAAAATACTAGCAAACAATAGCGGTTCTCTCTGAAGAGTGGTTGAGGTAAAATTAAAAATAAACTTTTATTTTCAAAGTTATTTTTGAAGCTAGTTTCTGTAGTGTTTGAAAATTTTACAGGAGCATGTTTTCACATGTCAAAACTAAAACAAAATTTAATGGACACTTCCCCCTGCCAAAAAATATACACATATCTCCAGGTGCAGGACCTGCCTATACTCTTCCAGGCTTTGTCCGCCTCCAAATGGCCCTGATGAGGCAGGGGGTTCAAAAGTCTCTCACAGGGACTAAGCCTTGTTCCTTGTCTCTGTGGGCCCCTGAGGACCCCTGAGGACCCCTGTACCTGAGGACTTTGAAAATTAAGAATGAGAAGGATTACAAAGGACTGCCAAGGGCTCTGCTGTATTTTCCCTCCTTTTCTTCCTAAATCCAGTGGTCCTAACAGAGGCATCTTCCAAACCCACACACCAACAAGCAACACCATCGAGAAGTTGGTGCCCAGGCTGGCCCTCCCAGAATGCTGACCCCTGCTAAATTTTTGTCCCTGCTGGGACAGGCTGACAGTGCTAGAACCACAGCGCCTCTCAGAGGTGGGGAGAGGGCTGGGGAACTAGCAAAGATCAAGACTCACAGAGTGCTAACAGCGAAGACTCGCCCAAACAGTGCTACAAGACATGTGGGAGATATTGAGAACTGACATAAGTACTACACCATTCACAAGGCACTGTAACTATGCCATTCCTAAGACAGTCATGGGATTTATAATAACGGCTGTGTCTTAGCGCATGGAGGTCTGCAGGGCCTGGTGCTGGGACCAAGGTTAAAGTCACCTGAGCGAGGCTTTCTTCTAAATCTGCTAATGAGTCTCTGGGGATCTGTAGACACCTCATGTGGACATGATGCCAGGATTGGAGGCTCTTTGAGAAAGCTACCTGCCTACTCTGCCTCCTTAGTCCCTGGAAATATGTTTCTTTCTCTCCCTGCACCCCCTTTACTCCTCACCCAGTTGTTCCACTGAAACTGTCCTTTGGTGTGTGAGGTGTGGAGAAAACTACAGTGAATGGTTAAATTTTTTCTCAGTGTATTACAGTGAAATACACATTGCCCTGAATTACCCTCAGAAAACACCCTCCCTTCAAACACACTTATCCCATCGTTTCTGCCCCTTTTTGTAGCAGTTCTGGGAGAACTTTTGGGTGTATATCAGCTGGCTTGATATCTTGAGTCAATTCAAAACGTTCACTTTCATGGTCATTTTGACTTTGGGGATGAGCCGGAAGTTCCACGGTGCCAGAGCGGGTGGATAAGCTGGGTGAGGACACACCGTAACGTTTTCACAAGCCCACCCTTGTGTTGGATGCCGCTTCACACAGTAGCATTCACCATATTTTTGATCACACCTTGTAAAGATGAGGACTTCCAGACCTGCTGTGGAAAGTGTCGAAAATGATGGGATGGGCGTGTTTGAAGTAAGGGGGAATTTTCTGAAGGGGTTCAATGGCAATCCATCTTTCATTGTAATAAATGTTTAAAATTTACATAGTCACCATACGCCTCACCCCTCTATTGTGACCACAGTGTATCCACTCTGCACTGGGTAGCCTCTGGATTATTATTACACCAGCCAGAGGGAGGCCCCAGGACTGTGAAGAGCTGGGGCTCCCCAGGGGCACAGCCAAGGGGACAGGTTTTCACAAACAAGATGCTCCGGCCTGCCTAGCCTGGGCAGCTGCCAACCTGGAGCGCTGGCATCCTTCCCTGCCCATCTTGTTTATCCCCCCTCCACACTGGAGCACTTTTACTCGCTGAGCCCTCTGGGAGGTTGCCAGGGCTCAGGAGACCCCTCCGGGAAATCTTCTCCTATCCCTAGGAGGCCAGAATTAATAGAGCAGACACAAGGCTCAGGTTCTTCAAGAACCATGCTCTCCAGGGTGGCCCGGCTGATGTCTCTCTGGGCCGATTGCATCAGATGCCTTCCTTGGCTGAGCCAACCCCACCTGGGCCCCCGCTCTGGCTTTGTCCCCCTCCTCTTTGGCCCTCTGCTGTCTCCCCTCTTGCCCAATCTGCCCCATCCTTCTGGCCTCCTCCACTCCTGGGACTCAGCCCCGCTTTTAGCTGCCAGCTGTCCACAGGTTAAGGGGACCCAGCCGGCTCCAGAGCCACGTTCCAGAAGCAGCTCGGCCCAGAAACATTGCGATTGCAGTGCCCCAACTTTCATCCAGTAGCTGTTATTCCGAGGCTTACTGTGTTTTCTCGGGGAGCCAGTGGGAGGTGTGTGCACGCACGTGTGTGTGTGTGTGTGTGTGTGTGTGTGTGTGTACACATGCATACGATTGACAGAGAAAGAAACCCAGACAAACACGGATATGGACAAGCATCTGCCCCTGGGATAAACAGAAGGAAACCAAGCTAGTCTGAGACTTCTATTGGCCACATCACTGAGTTTCCTTCCTCCTCCGAGTACTCCTTAAGGTGGGCTTAGCACCTGTCTGTTCACCTGGCAGAGTCGTGAAGATCAGGTGAGGTAGGAAGAGGAAAGCTCTTTGCAAGGGGTGTCTACTATGCAAAGTAAAGCTAATATTGTGGCAAAGCCCAGGGATCGGGCTATCTGAGAGAATTTCAGGCTGAGGTATGAGGGCTCCTTGCCCTTCAAGAAATGTGAGTGCCAGACAGGGCCAGGTGGCCTGGTCGCACAGCTGTTTTCTGCTACAGTTTAACAAGGAAACTTAGTAACTTTTTCCTTCCACCTCTTACCCTGTGTATCACAGAGTACCTGGCAGATTGGTGAACTACAGGGGACTGGCCAGCTGTGGCATCCAGGCCACTGTTTCTCAAACCTGAGCATGCTGGAGGCTTATGCAAGCATAGGGCTCTCTTGCATCCTCAGAGGCTTTCAGTAGTTCCAAGGTAGGGCCTGAGAATTTGCATTCCTGACAAGCACCCAAGCGACATCCAGATGCTGCGTGCAGACCACAACATGAACACTACTAAGTCAGTGCCTACTCAGACACTTGAATGTCGAAGAACCACCTGGGCTGCGTAATGAAACGGATGACAGGGTGCTGCACCCCAGGCCTATTCAGAAGGCTGCGGGGGCAGGCGGCCTGGGGCTGTGCTTTTCTAACAAGCTCCCGGGAATCCTGATGTGACTAGCCCACGACCACACTTGAAAAGCAAGCTCTGAAGTTGCTAAATTAGAATCTTCATTTTAATAAGCTTCCCAGGTAATTTCTACATACCTCAAAGTTTGAGTCTTGCTGCTCCACGGCAATGTGTCACCTCCAGTGCATACTAGAGTCACCTGGAGAGTTTGGACAACAACCTTCCCTCATCAGTAAAAGCAGCAGGGGTGGGGGCAGGGAATGGGGGTGCAAAAGCTCCCTGGGTGACTCCAGGTAAGAAGCGGGGCTGTAGAGAGAGCAGTCATGCTGGCATCCTAAGGGCTAAAGGGCTTTCAGCCATAGATTGATTCTGAGCACTGTAAAGAGAGAATATAAAAATAACACCTTCCGTTTATGTGAGATTTCACATTTTCCAGAAAGCTTTCACAGCATGACCTTATATGGCTTTCCCAATAGCTCTGTAAAGTAGAGAGGGCACAAGTAGATTTGTCCACTTTAGAGATGAAGAAACTGAGGCTCGGAGGAATTGCTCAACAGCACATGGACAGTCACAGAGCCGATGGTTGAATTACATCCTCTCCGACCCGGCCCTGCTCGACTCTTAGGAAATCTGTGTGTACAAACATCACAGAGAGACAAGCAGGCCTTTGTGCATGGAGCATCTTTCAGTCCAGGCTTTCCAAGGACTGTGCTCAATGTTAAAAGAAGTGTCTCCCCTTAAATTTGGGGAAACTGAGGCGTGTGGTGGTGAAGCATGGAAGCAAGAGCAGGCTCGGGAAGTATCCAGGGTCTCTGGCTCCCACCCAGCCCCCCGCATCCCCACGGTGTGGGACAAGGCTGGATAAGAAGGTTAGAGTGATGGTTACAATGGTTAGCACTTCCTAGGGATGCCCACCCACATGGGATTTCCTTGGTGGCCAGTCACCCTACCCCACTGTAAGAAGGTCACAGAAGTAAATCACTTAGGGAGGGCTGAGGTCCTTCTTAGAAGGATGTAGGCCAACCTCTCCCGTACCCCAGCCGTCTATAACAAAGCTTTCTGGGCGATGGGTGAGAGTTGCCCTGAGGGAAGCCAAGGGAGGGCAGAATTTGTGCCCCCAGTAGAGGGGAAGCCCCATGGGTCCTGCCTTCCTGTGCATCCTGCTTCTCACCCCCTACCTTCTGCTGCTTGTCTGGTTGCCCCACCCAGTGAGCCATCCAAGTTCTGGCGGGACAGGCCCACAGCTAATCTTGGTCCCGGCTCCCTTTGGCTTGTTGCTCTGGGCCGCAGTTCCGTGCGGGGGTGTCCTCGTATGGCTTGGAACCTCCTGCTGCCCACCACACTCAGAGAGGCCTTCTTTGTGCAATGCCACCCTCCCAACCCTTCCCCCTCTCCCTGCCTCTAATTCTACCCCTCCCTTTGCCTCCCCTCTTCCCTGTGCCTGGGGCTGGCCTGACCAGCCGCCCCCAGAGGCCTGGAACTCGTCTCTACTCTATCACATTATGGTTTCTCCTCCGCACGCAACGCTGGCGGTCCCACATGTAAATGCATTTCCTTGCTGATTATCTGCCCCCAAATCCGTGCAGTCAGGAGCGATTGATGTCACCGGACGCTGTGTAGCTTGCCTCCGTGCCCCCAGTGCCTGGAGCACAGCACACAGAGAATGAATGCTCCACAGATACGGAATGAGTGAATGAGTGAAGCCTGCATCAAGAATTAGGAATTAGGACCCTCCACTTCTAGTCCTGCCTCGCTGTGTGATCTCAGCGAGTTGCTCACCTTCTCTGAACCTCAGTTTCTTCTGTCACTAGAGAAGGATCCTGCCCTGCCGTGTCACAGTGATCCTGTCACTGGGAAAGGATTGTGGCCACTCAGAAGGCAGGGCTACATTTTGTATATCACATCATCCCCAAGGCAACCCACACAGGCCTTACATGTAGTGAGCTCTCAAATTATTTGCTAGTTGGGCAGGGTGGTGCACATCTGTAATTGCAGAACTCTGGGAAGCTGAGGCAGAAGGATTGAAAGTTTGAGCCTAGGCTGGGCAGCTTAGCAACTTAGCAAAATCCTTTCTCAAAATAAAATAAAAAAATTAGAAATTATCTTCCAAATCAAAGAAAGAGGCCAAAAGTCCTCTTAAAAATGAAAGCTGTTCCAACCATAAGAGGGCTGTTGATGTTCAGAAGTTTCCTATTCGTTCAGTAAGGGGCTGGCAGTCTGAGTCCCTGAGGTTGCTAAACTATCTTCAAGCAAGGCAGAGTACAAAAAAAACTTATTCCTTGTAAATTCCGGGAAAAGTGGCTTCTGTAGATCTGTGCTTTTCTACTTCTTCTTTGGGTTCAAACTGTTCAGTGGAGCGTGGCTCAGTGCTAGGCTTACCTGCTGTGTTCTCTTTTTCCTACCTGCACCAATATTCCCAGCCTGAAGTAGCCCAAGGCCAAGGTGTCCCCATGCTTGGCAGCAGTCAGAAATGATCAGGACCCTCACTTTCTTTTTCTTTCTTTCTTTCTTTCTTTCTTTCTTTCTTTCTTTCTTTCTTTCTTTCTTTCTTTCTTTCTCTGTCTCCTTTTCTTTTCATTTTCTTTTTTCTTTGCGGTACTGGGGATTAAATCTAGGGGTGCTCTACCACTAAGCTACACTGCCAGCCCTTTTTGAATTTTATTTTGAACAGGGGTCTCAATAAGTTACCCAGGCTAGCCTCCAACTTGTGATCTTCCTGTCTCAGCCTCTGGAGTAGCTGAGATTACGTGTGTCACCATACCCGGCCTGCTGGCATTTTTTGAAGCCCCTGCAAGCCAGCATTTCAGATAGGTTATTTTCATCTGGCGGAATCTTCACAGCAGCCACAGGAGACAGACACTATCACTGTCCCCATTTTGTAGGATGAGAAGCTGAGATTCGGAGACTTGATGTCCGCACTCTGGATGTGAGAGAGGTAGGAGAAGAACCAGGCTTTGGGGCCTTAGCAAAAAGCGCCAGTAATTTTGCTGACCCCTTTAGCAATGGTGAAGGTGCTGGAGAAGAAATAACAGCACAGCCAGAGGCATTACAAAGCCGAGGCCCAACAGAGGGGCCGTCAAGGGGCGCTACTGAGAGCGGAGTGGAGTCTGCTCTTTGAAAGCTGCTGGGCTGTTCTATGGCGCTGTCCTGATTTCTTTCACCTACCTCCTAAAACACTCAGGAAACAGATACACACATGCTCACCCAAGCGTCTGCCCAGCCTGGCGGGGGCCCCAGACCCTGTGGCTTCTGCCTCACTGAACCCCAGCACATGCTCATGGCAGCAGCTCCGTGCCCCTGCGCACACCTCCTCCCCCAGCCTCGGGCTTCTGAAAGCTGCAGATGGACCCAGAGCTGAGCTCAGGTTTCCACCTTCTTGTCCGACTCTCCGAAGCCTCCAGGAGAAGGACGTGACTTTGCCTTCTCAGTCAAGAGGAAACTGCACCTCAGCAATGGGAAAACAGCCAGATCACTGCAGGGAGTGACCAGGGAGGGAAAAACCACCTCCAGCACAGCAAACCAGCAGCTGGATGACCGCCTCTTTGCCTCTCTCTGTCCCGCCCTCCCTCCGCCTTGCCACCAGCAGCCTCAGGGACAGTGGAATCATGGGAAATTCCAACTCTCCCAAGAAGCTTCGCAGAACACCCTACAACAATGACCGCCAGGCCACCCTAGGAAACAAGGGAACTCAAGTCTCTAGCCCCTCACGTTACAGCGTTACCTCTTTCCCTGCAGACAAAAAGGCATCATTTATGTCATGTGATTCTCTTGTGGCATCTTCTCCACTAGAGAGGGCCTTGTAGGTTATTTATTTAGAATTTAAATTCTCAGGGGGCACTGGGAGAAGAAGCTAGGAAAAGCCTCCCACCCCACCTCATTCCCAAAGCCAGGACGAATGCTCCTTTGTTTTTTCTTCTTAAGTCCATAATTGCATTTATTGGAAGAAAACATTCACCCCTTAAAGAAAGCATTCTGCCCTTTCCTGTTCATAGTGAAACCCCTCTATGCGAGCCTTGCTTACCTAATTCAGATCAGATATGGAACTTGACTTTAGGCCAGTGGTTTTCTAACTTTGACGCACATGAAAATCACTTGGATGCTATGAAAAAAAATCATGATCCTTAGTTCGCACCCCAAGCCAGTTACAGCAGAATGTCTGGAGGTGGGAGCCAGACGCCCGTAGTTTCTAAAGATCCCACAGGAGATTCTATAGGAGCTAAAGCCTGAGGTGCGTTGCCTTGGTGCAGTACGAGTTCCTTTCCCCAAACCCCCCTGCCCATCACAGCACAGACCAGAGACCTTGGCTGAGGATTCAGCCCAACCCTGACATCCGGGCTACCTGGGCTCAAGGTTCAAGAGCCCAAAGGACCTCTCACTACTACGATCTTCTAGCAAGCCAGGCTTTGACCTTGGGAGCCAGCTCAGATAATTGAACTTCTTCCTCAAGTTCATTCCTTCTTATACACAGGTTCTGGCGACTGAATTTGAGAAAACTATGGTGCTCTCAGAAAGGACTGTGTGATTTCCATACAGAATCCCATTTGATTATTGTAACCCATTCTGTGTGGATGAGATGCGTCAAATAATTTTCCTTCACTGCGCCCTTCTGTGTTGGTTTCCTAGGGCTGCCATTACAAAAGACCCCAAATTGGACGACTTAACACTACAGAAATGTATTCTCGCGCAGTTCTGGGGGCGTGTCTGCAGGGTTGGGTCCCGCCAGAGGCTCTAAGGGAGATTTCATTCCATCTCCTCTGTGGCATCCAGGTTGCTTCTAGGTTGCTAGCAATCCACACCATTGCTTGGCCTCACTCCTGTCTCCACCTCTGTCTTCACATGACCCTCCTCGTGCCTGTGTCTTCACAGAGCCTTCTGATAAGCACACCAGTTACTGGATTTCGATCCCACCCCAACACCTCATGGTAACTAAGGACATCTTCAAAGACACTAATTCCCAATAAGGTCACATTCCGAGGTTCCAGTGCACGTGGATTCTAGGAGACCACACTTTGTCTCTGTACACCTTCCCAACCCCAAGGACCTAGCTTCTGCCTCTAGCCACGGCCTGCCACCTGCTGACAAACCCTGATGCCAATAACCGTCTCCTGGTCCAGAGGGTAGTGGACAAAGATGACAGCCCCCCCATGTCTCCCCACCTCTGCTAGCTTGTTCTTCTGCTGTCCTCTGGAGGCTAGCTGAAGAGCCCAGGGACAGATGTCATTCATCTTGAATCTGTACATGTTAGTGCCTCGAGGCCATGACCCATTTCCCTAACACTGCCAGCCAGCACACATGCTTAGGAGCCGTCAGGGAGATGTCCTCCATGAAGCCCCACCACTTTCCCCCTCCTCTCACCCCGCTGGTCTTATTATTCAGCTCTGAGGTTAACTTTTTTTTTATCTTTCAGGAAATGGGTATATAGAAGGCAAAGAACTAGAAAACTTTTTCCAAGAACTGGAGAAGGCAAGAAAAGGCTCTGGCATGGTAAGCTCACACCCCTTCCGCCATAGTCACCCTGACCGATACAACCTTGAAGCAGGCTTTGTCCCATTATGCATCCAGCCAACAGGCCTGAGGTCTCTGGTCTTGACACTTAAAGTTTTCCTTTTATCTGTAAGGACTGAGATAAAACAATACTCCCCAAGAACATGTTAATTTAATATACCTGGGTGTCTGGGATTGAGGTGACCATCCTAGGTACTGGGTGTTAATAAACCCCTCAAAACTGCACATCTATATTTCTGTGTGTGCATGTGCAGCATAAAAATGGTTTTTCCAGGAGACAGAGTCCACTGCCTCCCTAAGATGCTTTAGAGGGTTTACGACTCAAGATTGGATGCCCAGGAGACCTCAAGTACCTGTATTCTAGACTGGAGTTTCTCGGCCTCTATACTATTGATGTTTGGGGCCAAATAAATTTTTGTTGTTCTGTGCATCCTAGGAGGCTTAGTAGCACCCCTGCCTCCACCCGTGAGATACCAGCTGCACTATCTTTCAAGTTGTGACAATCAAAAATGTCTCTCACCATTACCAAATGTCTCCTGGATGGGAGATTGGGCCAGAATCATCCTCCATAGAGAATCACCATTCTAGACCAACTAAGGCTGGAATCCCCACCAAGGACCTGGAAGAAAGTTGAGGATTTTGCTGAGCAGTGTCTGATCCTCAGATGGCCCTGGCTGTGCCTATGCGTGGAGATGTCACAAACTTCCGAGCCAGCCCAAAGGGACTCCCGATCGCAGCCTGTCCCTTAGTGACAGGAGTGTTGTTTCCTTTGGTGCCAACATGGCCCCACTGAGTTTGATAAAGCCTTCTGGGGGAGATGTGTGGGATAGTGAAAAGCTAAGGTGATTGGAGCTGCTCTGTTGTGATTCCCATGACGGGTTCGGGGATATGTGAAGCACACTCTCCCCAGAAGCTCCCTCAGGGCCTTTGTGTGCCCTCTGCCCTGCTGCGTGTCTGCAGGCCGATCCACTGCTTATTAGCAGCTCTTCTGGAAGCAGTTTGAGAGATGAGTCACGAGTCTACCCAGAGCTTTGGTTCAAAGCTCTCAGCAGAGAACCCCAGTGAGAAAGAGGTCAAATCCCTGGACTTAGGAGGGCTGAAGTGATTCATGCGTTTGTTTATCAACAGTACCCTCACCAACCCTCGTTACTAGGACAATCAGGGCTTCAAAACTGATTCTGGGGTCATGGAGTGTGCATTAATGAAGTGCTTTAAATGTAAAGTTCTTCTTTTAGTCATTCATGTCCTCAAAATGACTTCAGGGTGATTTTCAAGTCTGTCAACAACAATCTCAACTACTATCCTCCAGGACTGGGTCTTAGAGCAGCTGCTATGGGTAAAAAGATACTAGCATTGGAAGCAGGAGCTATGAATTTAAATTCTGGTCCCATGTACCTGAGCGACCTCCCTGAAAAGCCGCCTTATCTTGCACTCTGCACGCATAGAGGGACCCCGAATCTCACAGGAGCCAGGGTAAAACTCAACTAGATTGACTCTATTTGTGATAAATGCTTAGCATCGTACTATGCACATTTGTTAATATAAACAAATATTGATCAACAAATAAAGATGGGCAAATTGAGACCAGTTCCAAAAGTGAAAAAGTAATAGAAAGGATTCAGAAAAGACTCAGAATTTTTGTTGACCCAGCCCTAGGAACCATAAACCCCCACCAAATCAAGCCCTCCTGGTGAATTCATCATTGATCAGGGATAAGGAAATACTCTCTAATGCAACTAATGAATCAGGAGCACCCCAAACCAAGGCAAGGTTTGAGAACTTCAGGAGAGTCTTACATTTAAGAGAGGAAATAATGGATTAATGGAACTTTTAAATTCTTTGTTTTCCTATAGTCAGAATAATTGAGTGAACCTCAGCTCTGTGATGACTTTATCCTCACATTCCATCTGGCACAGAGTAAGAATGCCTGCTGTGGTAGCACACGTCGGGTGCTACCCAACATTCATCATCCCAACATTCAGGACCCTGAGGCAGGAGGATGTCAAGTTCAAGACCAGTCTGAGCTACAAGTATATAGTGCAATCTTGTCCCCCCCGCCAAAAAAAAATTGAAGTAAGAAATAGTATGGAATTGGTAGTCTTAAAAGAAGAAAAAAACAATTCACATGCTGTGGTGGAGTGCTTAAATCCTGTTTGGGTTCTGTTATAAGCACCCGAGTAAGTTGGGTTCTGTTATAAGCTGTCTCTGTAAAATGCTGAGGCCTCTCTTCTCACCTCTGTGTGGTGGGAATATGTGCAAAACCTTCAGATGGAGCTGTGGTTGAATCCATCCTGAAGGCAGAGAGGAATGTTTAATTACATACTGCCAAGCATGACCGTATCATGTCCCCCTTTGAAACTCACGTGACAAAGCCATGAAGAAGAGATGACTCTATTGGGAGGGGTCCTGACGAAAAAAGTGACACAGTCCTGATCCCCCAGAGCATGGTATTCACCTGGGTCTGTACTGCACGTCAAGGACACAAGATTATCCCTGACACTGCAGCACTGAGGCCCACGAGGCCCACGGGATGTGGCAAAAAAATCAGCCCCCTTTCTCTTCCTACAGATGTCAAAGAGTGACAACCTTGGGGAGAAGATGAAGGAGTTCATGCAGAAGTATGACAAGAACTCAGATGGGAAGATCGAGATGGCAGAGGTGAGCACTTGGTGCTGGCCAGGCGCTGTGTGGAAGGGCCTTCTGTTCCCTGTGCCTCTCCTGGATGCACAAGTCTCCTAGGGACCTCAAGGAGGGATGACCTGAAAGATCCCCCACCCCACTGCTTGGGCTGACCAAAGGGAATGGGTGGAGCTTTTTCTGTCACCCAAGGAAAGAGGAAGCCAGAGGGGTGGAGACTGCCCTCAAGGTCCAGTAGGTATTACAAACACATGATGAACCCAGCTTAAAGCAGAAGGGAGAGCAAAGGCTGGAAATCAGGAGAATTCAAGCCCCACCTGAAGGATTCCAAAGGCAAAACTAGAAACTCCGCATGGTGGCGTATGCTTGTAATTGCAGCACTCAGGAGGCAGAGGCAGGAAGATCTTGAGTTCCAGGCCAGCCTAGGCCATATAGCAAGACTCTGCCTCAAAGGCGAAAATATATAAAAATTACATACATAATTGACATAGATAATTTACAAACACATGATTTGTATATTACATATAATTCATACATAGTTACATGTGCACCTGTATATGCATACACACATGTAGTCATGCTTACACATAGACATGTGTGCCAAATACTCTGGCAACTGAGTGGGCAGGTAGCAGTGTTTGCTACATGAGGGTGCTTGCATTTCTTCAGAGTCAAATTGAAGAGGTATGAATTTGCATGCAATAAACTGCATCCATTTACAGTGCAAAATTCTGTAAGCTTATATTTTAGACCATGAAATCACTGTCCCAATGAAAATACAGTCATGCTGTCATCTCCAAAATGTTCTTCCTGCCTGGGGCAGGCCATCTCACCCCAGAATCCACCAATCATACCTAGATGGGTTTGCATATTTTAGAGTTTTAGGTACACGGAGTCATGTAGCGTTCTTTTGAATCTGGGTGCTTGCATTTTAAAGGCGCATCACTTCCTGATTGTCCAGCTGCCCTTGCCATACGGATTGGGGTAACCCAGAACCACTTCACTGAATGGCTTTTTTTTTCCACATTAAACTGCTACCAGCCTCTATTCTCCAAGTAGATGGCAAAATGCAACTTCCACACTGCCTCTCCACTGGCCCTTTGCATCCTTTCTACAGGAAAGTCCACTCTACTCCCTGATGTTCCTTCTAAATGTTGTGTTCTCCTATGTGTCCCTCAGCTCGCGCAGATCCTGCCAACTGAAGAGAACTTCCTTCTGTGCTTCAGGCAGCACGTGGGCTCCAGCGCAGAGTTCATGGAGGTGAGGCCAAGGCACTGCCTTCTCTCTGGGTGCTGGGACCCTCCTTCCTTCCTGTGCAGATCCAGGTCTACCTTGGTACCTGAGGATATTCCCAGGGAGGTACTAAGCCACTGAGGGCTCTGCTACTCAAAATGTGGTCCACGTCCCAACACCATGGTGTCATCTAGGTACTTGTCAAACTCACTGCTCCAGGGATTCAGAACCCACACTTTAACGATTTACCCCAGGTAGCACTCATGAATTAAAGTGTGGGAATAAGAAGAAAAGTAAATTTGAGCGAGGGCAATTGAAAGATTCTGTGTACATGCATGGGGCGCCTTTGGGGATTTCTGGTGGATATTTGCATATGCTGTGGGAAACCCTGCAGAGAAGAACCTTGCTTCATGCCATTTGGCTCCAGGATGTCCCACCACTTATAACATTATTTTTTCATATTTTTTATTAGCACATGTTTGCAGTATATGTTTACATTCATTATAAGAAGTAGGTACATGTATTTAAAATATCTTAATTTTTTTCATTCCTTCCCCTCACCTCCCTCCCACCTCCCTCCATCTCTAGATCCCATTTCCATTTGCAAATGATCTAACTCCCTGTTTTCTATTTTTTTGTTTTGCTCTTTATTTATATTTTGAATTTCTCATGTAAGAGAAACCATGTGGTGTTTAAGCTTGTGTTTCTGACTTACTTTACTTAACATCATGGTCTCAAAGTGTATCCATTTTTTTTTACAAATGACTCAATCTTATCCTTCTTTATGGCCAAGTAGTACTTCATTATGTGTAAATACCACATTTTCTTTAGCTAGTCATCTGCTGATGGATATATAGGCTACTTTTGAGATTTAAGTATTATGAATTGTGCTGCTATCAACAGAGGCATTCATCACTGTAATATGATGTCTTTAACTGTTTGGAGAAGATACGTAGAAGGGGAATAGGTGGATTACATGAAATTTCTATTTTTGCTTTTTTTCTTTTGAAGAATCTTCTCTCTGGTTCTGAGTTTTATAGTGGTTTATAATTTACCAGTTTAATTCCTACCAAGAATATGAAAAGCTTCTTTTTCCCTTTCAGCCTCACCAGCGTTTATGTTTGCTTGTTTGTTTTTGTTTGTTTGTTTCTTAACGATAGCCATTCTTTCTGGAGTAAGATGGAATCTCAATATTGTTTTAATTCACAATGCTCTGATGATCAGAGATGATAAGCTTCTTTTTCATGTATTGATTGGCCATTTGTGCTTCTGAGAAGCGTCTATTGATTTCAGCTGCCCACTTTTGATTGGGTCTTTTATTTTGGGGAGTCTGCTTCTTTGAAAATTCTTTGTAAATTCAAGATATTAGTTTTCTGTCAGAGAAGTAACATTCTTGTCCTTTGAAGTCAGAGTTCCAAGGAGCAGGCTTGGGAAGGATGGAAGGACTTCTGTACCATTCTAAAGCTAGAAGAGCCCATGACAACTCCAGTTCCCCTTATCCTCTGGATTACAGCTTGGACTGTAGTCTGGGCTTCCTTGCTCCCCTCCAAAATGGGCATTACCTCATTTGCAATAGAAACATTTTAATATCTTCACATCTAACTTTTTGGGAGGGGGTTGATATAATCCAGGGCTTCACATTGAGCTATATCCCCATCCCTTTGTTATTTTGAAAAAGAGTCTTGCTGAGTTGCCCAGGGTGGTCTCAAACTTGCAATCCTCCTGCCTCAGCCTCCCATAGTGCTGGGATCACAAGCATATGGCTCCATATTCAGCTTTGTCCAACTTTGGATATCTAAACTCAAATGTCTTTTGAATAATATTCAACTGGTGGATTAAGCCACATAAAATTGCTGATATTGAACTATTTTTATCTACAAAAATTGGAAATTCCATATGGCTTAACCAATTATCTTACTAATCCTGATGTCCAGCAAAGTACCAATTGTTTCTTGTTATTTTTCTGGGACACTCACATGGGCGAGTGTGTGCGTCCCTGAGTGAAATTCAACCCATACCCGTCACACCAAGCCCCTGCTGTGATGCACAGTGACTGGTTTCAGTGTGACTTTCAGAGTTGCCATATCCAGCCCCGGTAATCCCCTGTCTGTGATCCACTGCCTAGAACCACTGCCCAGCCAGCCCAGATTTCCACAAGGCAGTGGGACAGAAAGCAGGAATAGAATCAATTTAGAATAACCAGTTCTTGGGGTGGAGGAGTCATTTCTTAAGTGTAGTTTGCCTAAGCATTCAAAATGGATTTAATTTTATGGTGCTTTAAAGAATTGTCTCCAGTTTTTCCAGGGTAGCAAGATTCTGTAAGCTGGTAATTGACATTTTGGATTCTGTTCTTAGTTGTTCTCTTGCTTGTCTGGCCAGCATATTCTTACAGTTTGTCAGGATGCCGCTTTTGCAAGTGTACATTTCCTGTATGTAGAAAAGAGGGTCTTGCATGAGACCCCTCCTTTCCCAATAGGGAGGTGGCCAAAGATTGGTCTATACTCCATCTCTGGACTGGGAACAGGGATGAGGACAGTCTTAATGGGGCAAAGAAAGCATCTCTCTCTCTCTCTCTCTCTCTCTCTGCATTTGACATGATTCCATATTCTTATAAGCCTTTTATCCTTCCAAGCCCCAGCATAACTTCAAAACAAGCACCCCCACCACCACTTCATTTCCCTGGGACCCCACATTTCGGCAGTACCAGCCCTTCCTGGGGTTATCCATTATTCTGTTTTTGTCAACCAGAAACATGAAATGGCCCCTCAGGAGCCCTGAAAGCCTTGTACTCTCAGAGAGTTCCCACCCCACTGCTCAGCACAACATTTTAACATCTAATTTTAGGGACACCTCGGGACTTCTTTGAGATTCCACAAAGCCCAGGTCTCTTGAACTCTTTTTCTTGAATGACAAGAGAATGAGGACGCCCTGATGGATAGGTACAAAGTGCTGGAGGGAAAGAGAAGTTGAGCTTCAGTGCCTAGAGCCAGCATCAGGTGGGGGCAGATCCAGGGAAGGAAGAAGAAAGGAGGTCAGACCTGCAAGTCAGGTTATTTGTAAAAGCAGCCTCTGGACCACCCTCTCTGGGGTCTCCTCTGGTTATGCCCTTTTGAGGCAACTTGGATTGTCTGCCTTATTTCTCAGTTGAGACTCTCCCCTGTGAACATAAATTCAAATGCATGAAATAACAGCAGGTGGTGTGAAGTCATATTTGGAAGCTTGCGTGTATCTCTTAGTACCTTTTCAAAGGAATTAAAAAACATATTTTTATGAATCCAGAGTATTTTTTTTTTGTCCAGAGAAAAGACCCTCACCTAATCAGATAGCATCTACCCAAGCTGTCTCATGTATGTCTGTTCTTTTGCTGAGATTCGCTTGTGTCTCATAATTTTAAAAAATCAGGACCAAATGTCCTAAGCCCTGGCACTATTATACCATGCAAACCACTGCTTTGGTTGCTGATGTAAAAGAAAGACCCGACATTAGCTATAAACTCTGACACTCCTGTGGTATGTGTGGAGAAGTGGGGGAAGCTGGAGATGAAATTTAGAGACAGGATTAGTGCTGCCGTCTCTCAGAAAACCAAGTGTAGCTGGTGTTCAGGTGGACAGTTTGGAGCTGGTGACAAAGCAAAGCAAAGTCAAGGGAAAAAAAGCTGAAAGAAAATCTAAGAAGTGTGAGGCACCAAAATTTTCCCAAGACTAAGGGAAACAGACTTCTCTGGGCTTCTTTGCCATAGGCCCGCCCCTGCTCCCAACCCAAACTCCTACCATGCCATTCCATTGTCTCCACCAGATTGCTTGGGTAAAGAACTGGGTTTCAGAGAACTTATATATGGGACTGTATCTTCTCAGGACATTGTGTTAATTACCTACTGCTGTGTGAGCCCCCAACTTTAGCTAACTAAAGCAACAGTACTTATTATCTCACAGTTGGGTTGGAAATCTTGGGACAGCTTAGGTGGGGGCTGTAGCCCAAGGTCTGTCATGAACTCATGGTCAGGATGCCAACAGCGCTTCAGTCCTCTAAACGCAAGATAGGACAATCCCACAATGCTCATCACATGACTGATGGCGGGAGACCTTGGTTCTTTTCTGATTTTTAGCTGGGGAAAGCTCTCTTACTTCCTGCATGGGCCTCTCTCGGTAGTGCTGTATGAGGGTCCTTATGACACAGCACCTGGATTCCTCCAGAGTGAGAGATCCAAAAGAGGGCAAGAAAGAGACCATCACACTTACCTTTTGTGTCCTGGTCTCAGAAATCACACACTGTCCTATCTGCCATATTCTGTTGATCAGAAGTGAGTCACTCAGTCTAGTCCACATTCAAGGAAGGGAAGGGAAAAATTGGTAAATATCTCAAAACCACGACAACTATGTTTTCTTGCTTTCCTGTGTGATGTTGGGTCCTGCTCTGATAGCTACAGCAGAGAAGAGGGAGGTGATTGCATCCATAGTATGTACTGAAACTGCCTTTCTTGATCAAAAAGGTGAAGATGGCAGTTTCTATGGTCATCAGGATGTGACCTAGACCCTCTTGGGGATCTAGCACATACCAAGCAAATTGGACTCGGGTCAGAGCCCAAAACTGGTGGGAATGGAGTCCAGGGAGGCATCTGATTGGCTGAGAGTAGTTCACATGCCTACCTCTGGGAAGGAGTCAATCTTTCTTGAACCACATGGATTGGGAGTCAGGGATGGGTGGTTTATTTAGAAAGGAAGGGGATGCTTTATATCAAATGGTAGGGAAGTGGCTTTAGTAATCTAAAAAAAGCTGATTGCAGTACCGATTCTTCACCATCAGATATGGCTTTCAAATGCATCGTGATGGAGGAAGGAGTACAGTAAAAGCAACCAAAGTTTGTTTGTGCCCTTTCCAGAAGGTTCTTTCCCTTGCCCCTAGCTCCCATTTAATATGAGAAGCTTTCAGAGTACTAAAAGGATACCCCATAATCCCATAGCTAAAATGAGATCCACCAGATCTTCTTCTAGCTCTTATTCTACCCCTTGATAGAAGCTGCCTGGTTACCAGGTGATACAAGAGAGGACCCACACCTGGATTAAGTCAGCGTAGGAAGACCTTCTATAAGCAGTTTTCCTCCTTGTCTGTGTGACCTTGACCATGATAGCTCTTCATTTCCTCCTCTGTGACATTGAAGGGGCTGGACTAGAACACCTCCATGTCCCCAAACCACTCTAATATTCTTGAATACTGAGGCCCTGACTGGTCCCTTAGAGAGAAATGGAAGGGAGACATGTAGATTTGGATGTATCTCTGTGAATCAACTGACATTCCCATTTCAGGCTTGGCGGAAGTATGACACAGACAGAAGTGGCTACATTGAAGCCAATGAGCTCAAGGTAGGATGGGACCTGGGGAAGGTATGGGGACATGGAGAATGAGACTGAGGCCAGAATGACAGTGGATATAAGGAACCCACGGAGGGAAAAGGTGTTGGGTGAGGAGCGTGGATTGGTGGTCTGTTTAAGAGGACTGAAACCTGGCACTAAATTGCTGGACTTGTTACTGCGAGATCAGTAATATGGAACTTGCCGGGTCACAGAGTTTAAGCAGAGCACAGCCTAGTGCCCAGAACAGGCATCCCTGAGGCCATTCCAGGAGGCTTCTAGCTTGCACATCCACTTCCAAATTCCTCTGGGCCACCAGTGACCCGGGGCACCCCTGTGCCCTACATACTGGGCTCAGAGAAGATAGGCCAACCCTCTACTGCCTAGTCTGTGGGACCAGGTTGCTCCTAGGAGTCACCCCAGACTTTCAAACTCATTCCGCAAATGTTAAGGGATGAGGAAATAAGCTAGATAACTGGTAGATCTCATCAAACAGTGTTAAATAAATGAGTCAGTGCATGCTGGACGTGGTGGCGCACACCTGTAATCCCAGCACTCGGGAGGCTGTGGTGGGAAGATCATTGCAAGTTCGAGACCAGCCTGGGCTACAAAGTAAACTCAAGGCCAGCCTGAACTACCTAGTGAGACTCTGCCTCAAAAAAAAAAAAAAAAAAAAAAAAAAAATCAATGAACACATCAGTGAGGGATCACATGAGCCTAGCTGTGAAGAGGCCTTTTGTGTTCCAGGGATTCCTGTCTGACCTACTGAAGAAGGCCAACCGGCCATATGATGAACCTAAGCTCCAGGAATATACCCAAACCATAGTGAGTGGACAGAATTATCCCTCCCGCTGGGCCCCAAGCCACTGGGGAGGTGGTGGGTTCTGGCGTGCAGGGTCTTTTGTTTGCTGGTTTTTCAGGCCCACATGAAGTGACTCACAGAGCTACTGGCATTAGGGGTGTGGGTTCATGGCCCCACACACCCTTTGAGGTCCCGTCTGAGCTGACTCTTGGGGCAGTGTGGGGAGACTGGGATGGGGGCAGCAGAGAATCTGTTTCCATAGCAACCTGTGTAGCTCCAGGAGTGGGTAAACCTGGAGAGGGCCTTCTTCAGTGCTGTGATTCAGCCTGTTGGGTCTCGGCCGCCCTCTCTACGGGAAGGGGATGGAGGGGCAGGAATCGAGTCCTTGCCGTCTCTCTCGGTGGTTGATTTAGAACATGTTGGTCCCCAGCTTCCGGGTGACCTAAGAGGAGGTACGAGCACCCTCCATCTGCCTCCCCCCCAGTGAGAAGGGGTGGCAGGTCAAGGCCGCATAGGAGTCAAGGTCAAAGCAATTAACCCCACACCTCTTTCTGTCCCCAACAGCTACGGATGTTTGACTTAAATGGCGATGGCAAGTTGGGCCTCTCGGAGATGTCTCGGTGAGTACCGGCTCTCACCCCAGGGTCACGTGGAACACTTTGGTTCCTGTGTTGCCATCTGCGTTGCTGAGATCAGTTGGTGGGAAAAATGAGAGGTCCAGTAGTCATGAAGCGCAAGACAAAGCCAGGTAGAATCAGGAATGTCAGTACCTCACTTTGTCCATCTGATTCTTTTTTGAACTTTCTACCAATTCCTGATTATGAAGTAGTCAGAAATCAGAAATGGATCCCACAACCAGAGATGCTGCTTCTGTACCCCCTTGACCAGTGATTCTTGCCTGGGCCTTGTCTCCTAATCTCTGCTCTAACATTTTCTTTCCAGACTCTTGCCTGTACAGGAAAACTTCCTGCTTAAATTTCAGGTAAAAGAACCACTTTGCTTCACTTTGCTTTCTCTTTTCCCTTCATCTCTCTAAGCTTCAGCCTTCACCCTCCTGTGCTCCAAAATGGAGCATGCACGCACACATGCACGCATGCACGTACGTGTGCACGCACACTCACGCATTTGGGGCTTTTGCTTCTTTCTTTAATGCCTTGGTTCTTTCAGGGCATGAAGTTGACCTCAGAAGAGTTCAATGCCATCTTCACATTTTATGACAAGGTGAGAAGGAACAGCGCGGCATGCCGGGAAGCCCTAGCCACAATGGCTCAACTCCATCTGTGCTAAGAAGCCATCTTTCCAGAGGGGCCCCTGGGCCATGTGGTTTCTTCTTGCAGGATCTTCTGTTATGTGAGAGGAAAAATGTCACTCTCAATCCATGGCCTTTTAAAGCCTAAGAATGAGATTTCTTGAAAACCCAGTGGAGAATAATTAGCGGAACAGGGCCATGCTCAGAGTTAGGGTGTGATCTCGATGGTGCCGGGACAGGATGGTATACTCGGGCCAGTCATTTTTGTAGGACAGTGGGAGTGAGATGAGCTGCTTGCTCTCATCTACCTCTTCCCTAGCTGTCCTTATCCATGTGAGTCTGGTGGTCTTCTCTATAACCAGATATTAGACATAAACTTTTCTTTTTCAGTACTGGGGACTGAACCTAGGGCCTCTGCACTGAGCTACAGCCCCACCCTTTTTCTTTTGCTTTCTTTTCTTTTTTTTTCTTTTTAATTTTGAGACCAGATCTCACTAAGTTCCCCAGGCTGGGCTTGAACTGCCCTGTGCCTGCACTGACGGGGAAAGACAGAAGTGATCGGTTATTCTGTCATTACATGATCTGCACACCTCCATTTGCACAGGGTAATGGGAAGGTTAGGCCCTGGGTGCTCCTCAGAGTGGGTGGGAGAAAGCAAGGGACAAGGTCAGGGTAGCTGGGGATTGGGGTCTCAGAGCTCTAAGCTGACTCTCTGATGCACCCCTAGGATGGAAGTGGCTACATTGATGAGAATGAACTGGATGCCCTTCTGAAGGATCTCTATGAGAAGAACAAGAAGGTGAGCATGTCAGCCCAGGGGCTTAGACAATGTAGAGAAATGCCACGGCTGCATTCCACCCCCTTCTGAGCTCCACCACCAGATAATGGCAGTTTTTGTTTTTATTTCTGGTTGGTTGATTGATTTTTTTGTATTTTATTGTGGTAAAATGCATAAAACATGGCTTACCATCTGAACCATTTTAAACATACAGTTCAGCAGTGTTAAATATAATTATAATGCTGTGTAAACATCACTACCATCCATGTCCAGAACTTTTTCCATCCTGCAAAACTAAAGAGCAATGACCCACTAAACAATAACTCCCCATCCCCCACCTCCCATCTGCCAGCAATCATTCTACTTTCTGCCTGCATAAATTTAACTACTGAACTACTGCGGGACCCTCACCAAAGGGGAATCAAACAATCTCTTCATGACTGGCTTATTTCACTCATTGTATTCTCCCCAACATTCATCTGTGTTGTGGCATTGTCAGAATTTCCTTCCTTTTCAAAGCTGAGAAACGTTGCCGTGAGTGTATAAACTGCATTTTATCTGACGCCCCTTGAGTTGCTTCTACCTGTGGGCTGCTATGGATGACGCTATGGTGAGGCAGCATCAGTTTGGACACAGCCCAGGTTCATGGAAGTGTCAGCCACATTGCCAAGAAAAAAGACTTCGAACACAAAGAGAGATTTTGGAGGGCAGGGGTAAGGGGAGGGGAGGGCTCTTCTGAATTTGATTAAGTACAGACTCCAGAGCTGGGAAGGAGTCGAAAGACACCACCAAAGTGTTTGTTCCTCTCAAACAAAAGGCTGAGCGGTGACACCCGTGTTTTTGCCTGATGTTGGCTCTTGGGTATCTTGTAGGGACCTTTGGGGTGGTCACCTTGGTCCCTGGCCAGAAGAGATCTAATGACAGCTCCAGGAGGCCAGGCCTTTGCAGCTGTCTTCCCTCACGGCCTGAAAAATGTCTTTCATGGACCAAATGGTTTTGCTGCTTTCTTTAATTAGATGATGAAATCTCTATAATTCCTTGAGTTGTCTAACTGCTTTGGCTGCCAAACAAGAGCTAAATTTAATGCTCAATTTCAGGGGAAAAAAATGCACTGCAGCCTCTATCTCTCTTTCCAAGTGCTTTCTGATCTCTTTATCTTCATCCTGAATATCATCCTTCATTTATTTCATCTTACATTTTTTTCATATTAACTACAAGTGCTTTTTCAAAGTGGTAGAAAATAAATGATGAGGAATCAAATACTTCCTAGGAAGAGGTGAGTCCTCACCAGGTATTTGAGCTCAGCTAACTTTTTCCTGGCACCCACCTTAGCTGAAAACTATTTATGCATCTAAGAATGTTGGGGACCATAATGGAAAATATCTTTAACTGTGATTGGATTAATGAGGTGTGATTAGTCTTCAGGAAGCCCTGTCTAAAACCTGAGCTTGATAAACCCTGAAGGTACATATGAATCTCAGAGTGATCTTCTTTTCCTGGTCATTAACTCACTAGGCTCTTTCTTGAGTAAGAAGGACAACGCAGAGCACTGCACAGGTTCACTCCAGATGTGGAAACAAATGCAAAGATTCAGGTGTTGGGATTTGGAAGCAGCTCTGAAGGGTAGAGAACAGGCTATTAATAAAGCTGTTTACCTGAGAGCCTTCTACCTGGACCGGGCCCCAGATGCAGCACCTGGGGATTTAGAAAATGAATCAGAGAGCAGGAGCTGCATGACTAAATATCAGCAACTGAGCTGGGAAGGGAATAGACATTTTGGGGGAGCCCACACAGCAGATGAAGCTCCATTTTGATGGTGCCTGCATGGGCTATGATAAGGCTCCTAAGCAGATTAATATTGCAAGCTCCTGAAGGGACTGGCTGATGGGATTGAACTTCGATATTTCTCAGCAGACCTAAGATCGTGGCAACTCAGAAAAGCTTTTCCCAGTCTCAAGCAAAACTTGGAGACATTGAAAGTAGGCAGCCCCATCCTCTAAGACACTAACTCGCTTGCAGCCACACTTTGCCATGAGAGTTTTCTCAAGCTCGAGCTGAAAGTTGGGAGTCTCTTCCTTGGTTCTCACTTGAGTAACAGAAAACTCAGGTGCACCCCAGTGTTAAGAATGAAGTGACATTTCCAGGGACTTCACAGCTTCAAGATGCTCCTCATGCTAGAAATGTTGGAAAGGTGCCTTGGGCTGGGTGGTAGCACCAAACCAGGTCAGTAACATGAGGGATGTCCCTAACTTGCAAGACTGACCTTTGAGTGCTGTAAAGAGGGAACTAAGAGCAGGTGAGCCAGGAAAAGACTTAGATTTTTTATGAGTTGCTTCAACCTTTAGTGAATACCTTAGTATTCATACCTCAGTTTTCTCACTAGCAGAATGGAGATTTTTTTTAAAAGTATCTGCCAGTGTTTTCAGTTCAGAAGAATAAGAAGGAGGAGAAAAAAATAGGAGGAGAATAAAGAAGAGAAGAGGAAGGAAGAGACAGAGGAAAGGGAGAAGAAAGACTGGAAAGAAAACGCCATTTAAGTGATTTTCCAGCACTGATGAGGGGATGATCTTGCTATATTTCTGACCATAGGATTTCTATCCAAAGCAATTACTACAAGTGTATAGCCAATATAAGGGATGTGGGTACTGTGTTTAATTTTGGCCTCCATTTGACACAAGACTCTGGCTGTATATTCATGGATTGCCTATCTTAGTGGTTCCTGAAGACAGCAAGAAGCCAGTGAACAGAGGGTGGGCTGGTGAGCTTTGTTGTGGGAGGAAATAGAATTCCTTGTTTAAATTGGACCTGCTTAAGAAAGTGTGATCCCGGAGGCCTGGCAACAAGACCGAGGAGCTTTCCTGGCCATGTCTCCAGCAACCACCGAGTCCCAGATTTGCTCTGAGTCAATGCATGTGGTGCAGAATGACAGCTGGCAACCCCGTTGCTGCCCTTTCTGATGTGCTTAGCCCGGGTGCTGTGCTAAGCAGTGTTTCCATTAGTTCCCTCGACTAGTTGTTGTGACAATGAGGCAATACTGTGTTCTTAAGGAGACCATTCTACAGGTAAGGCAGCTGAGCGTCAGAAAGATGGCCTCTCCCAACAATGCAGCCAGTACGTAAAATAAAGAGGATTTTAGCCCAGTCCGTGGGACTCCAAAGGCTATGCTTTGGGTCCCTCGGAGTCACCTGCCCTCGGATGAGATGAAAGTCTCAGACAGGTGTGACCAGCTAGGAGGGCTCCCTTGGGTGGGGTCTTCCACTCGCTGAGCCTGCTCTCTCCCTCTCCCTCTCCCCCTGTCACCTAGGAAATGAACATCCAGCAGCTCACCAACTACAGAAAGAGCGTCATGTCCTTGGCCGAGGCAGGCAAGCTCTACCGAAAGGACCTGGAGATTGTGCTGTGCAGCGAGCCTCTCATGTAAAGGGGGAACAAGGGCTCCTCCACCTCCCCTACACCCTTCCCCTGCAGCCCCGATAGCTCCCCTAAGACCCAGAGATCATGGGTGCCTCTTCCACCACCCCTGCAACCTGCTCACCAGCCTGCAGAGCAAGACAGAAGAGATGGAGGGTCAGCTGCTGAGGGGCCTCCTTCAAGCCTGCCTCTACCCGGCCCTGACCAGGCACACCGCTCAGCCTGCTGTGGGTCACCGGCTGCAGCTGCATGGGAGGTGGGTGGGGGTGTGGGCGGAGCTTCCTTGTTCTCTTTGCTGTGATGCATGAGCTCATCCACTGTAGGATTTAGGCTTTGACGTCCAACAGCGTAGACTGCTCCCTCTTGCTGCCCCCTTCCTTTGCCCCATCCCACCATTCACCTTCTAGCTCCCACCTACCACCTTGCTAATGGTGTAGCTGTCTTCTTGGAATTCTGTTGTGCCAGGCGCCTGTCCTCTCCTTGCCTTCTGTACTCAGTGTGCTCCTTTTCTCTTTGGGGTTCTTGTCTTCTTGTTTACCAAAGAAGAGTTTACAGACAATAAAGTGGAAACATTCTGCTGTGGATGCTCCCCCAGTTCTTGTCCAGTGGTCACCTTCCCTCTGCATTTAACTCTCCTTGTCAAAGGGAGGGCCTTGGGCAGATGGGCGGTGGTCTTGGGATCCCAAACTCTATGGCTTTCCCTCACCATTCCTTACCTGTCCATTCACCAACGTGAGTCACTTCTTTGTTCCATTTTGTTTCTACGTCATAGATTATAACAGCAGTCCCCAGATGAGTGAAGGCTTGCTAGGTCTGGGTATTGTACAGAACAGCCCACCTATGGATCTGTCTTAATCATTTAGAGGGGTACCATGATTGTCTCCAAAATACAGTCAAGGAAACAAGATTTTATACAGGGGCTGAGTAATGAGCCTCACATCTCATGGCCATCGGGGGACAGATTCAGGGTATGGATTTAGTAGACTGGATTCACATTATGAGCCACTGCTTCTTCTCCTTGTAGTAGGGTACCCATGGAGTGTGGCCACAGTGGGACTAGGTGATCTCCACCAGGCAAGAGGGATCCCCAGCTAGGAGTGCCAGACCATCATTAACTGAAAACTTCTCATTTCTCAGAGCACAAACTATCCAGCAACACCCAATCAGATGTCCATAGGGCCACAGAGCTATTTGTGATCCTAGAATAGAGACATAATGGAAATTTTTTAAATTCTCACTTTTTTCCCCCAAGATGCATGTTGGTAATACTACCTTATTTAATCCCATGACAGTTCTGAGATGGATACTGTTTTCAGATGAAATTAAGACTCAAAGACAGTAAGTAACCCATTCAAGATGCTGTAACTCCTAAGTAGCAGAACCAGGTCTCAAACATGGGACGGTCTGACTCCAGAGTCACTTGTGGAAATGTGCCTTGACTTGATATATCCAGAAACCCATCTGGAGAAATAGACCACCCAGGATTCCTGCCACCTCAGGCAGATGTAACCCTCACTGCAAACTTCCAGCCCTTGTCATTTCACCTGGTCTTGGTTTTGATCCATCTCTGCCCTTTGACCACTCAAGATGAGTCTCCTTCAAGATGGTACTGGAATTCTTCTTGTTCATTGGATTTGTTTCCTAGCCATACCCACTTCTGAAAGAACCCACCCTCTTCACAGGCTGGATGGTCTGACTTCATTCTGCTTGCCCAAAGCTGACTGACCAAGAGTGGACATCTAGAAAAAAAAGAGTGGACATCTCACCCACATCTTTTTTTCTTTTTTTTTTGACCCACATCTTTAAGAGTCCCTGGAATCTTAAATTGAGCCCTGGGGTGTCAGTCAGAAGGTGTGACACTCAAGTAGGGTAGAAGTGCAGCTTTGAGACTAAACTTGTTGCCATACAATGCAAAGCTTGGATTTGGATGCTGGGAAGAGCAGAAATTGAGCCCCTGGAAGAGAGAGCCAGGCAGATAATCATGAAGAAACTATGTAGAGGAAAACACACATGGGAACCCCAAAGCCAGAAAAGGAAGGAAGAAGGGAGGAGAGAAGGAGGTGGTCAGGGGAAACCTCTGAGAGGATTCGGGCGCCCCTGCTCTCCAGCCGGTGTCCCCTTACCTGAGGAACAGTAGCACCCGCTCTGCCCTCCAGCATGCACACACTGCTCCAGGCTTCAGGTCAAAGCCTGAGCCAAGATGAACGGAGCACAGCTGGACTGGAATCCATGAGGAGGCAGAAGTGGGTCCTTTCTACCTGGCTGTGGCTCTGCAACCCAGGTTTGCTGGAACCCTGTCTCCCAAGCGTGCCCCCCTTTCAGAGGAAGGGAAACTGGTGTTCTTAGGAAGATGTGGTCTTTGTTAATGAGCCCCTTTGGTTAATTCTGTGCACAGATGTCTATCCATTGGGACCAAGGGAGAGAGGGGACAGTCCCCCAGGCTACCATGGTGCCATCATTAATGATCTGTAGACTCCCTTATATGAAGACCACTACCCCAAGAGAACAAGGGCTGAAGTTATAGGGAGAATGGGGGTGGCATTTGATTCAGTTTAACTGTTTGTTTCTTTCTTTCCCATGCATACTGACCTTTGCTGTTGCCTGACTCACAGGCACCTTAGGAGCTGGTGAATAGGGCTACCTATTGCTTACACTACAAGCACAACCCTTTGGAGGAAAATCTGAGCCCAGCTCCATTCCCTCAAGAGGCCAAGATCTCAATATTTCCCACTCCAAATAGAATCTTGGAACCCGACACTGAAAGTAAATAATACACCAGCCCCATTCCAACACAGAGATGTCAGTCATAAAGGTGATTATCTCCGGGAACACTCTGCATGCACATGACTCCCTTTCGAATGGTTACTGAAAGCCAGGTGCAAATCCATATAAGTCTGTATTTTGGAGGGAAACCCTAGTACCTCAGGCCCTGCCCTGCAGGAGTGGCCTGGCTCCTGGGGCTCAAAGGCTTTCCAATACCTTTGCTATGGTTTGGATGTTTACCCCCCAAATACCTGCATTGGAAACATAATCCCCATAGTCATATGTTAAAAGTATTTGGAGGTAAGGTCTTTGGAAGGTAATCATAATTAAATGAGGCCATAAGGGGAGGGGCCTCACAATGGGATTAGAGGCTTTACAAGAAGAGAGAGACCCAAGGTATCACACTTGCTCTGTCTTGCCATGTGATGCCCTCTGCCATGTTAGGATGCAACAAGAGGGCCCTCACCAGATGCCAGCACCACACTCTTGGACTTCCCAGCCTCCAGAACCATACATCACTAAATGAACCTCTAGTCTTAATAAATTATCCAATCTGTCTAGTCTTCAACTATAACAACAGAAAATGGTCTAGAGCATCCTTCTAATGGCTTAGGTTTCTCCACAAAACTCCATCATTCACCCCACTTTTAACACGGAGTGCAGTAGACAGTCCACTGGGAGAAAGCCAGGTGTCTGGCGGCTTCAGCTCGTCTCTGTATGTGCTGAGGAGGAGGACAGTGCTCAGAACCTTACTCAGTGGGCTGGAGGTGGTTGTGTCCTCTGGAACCAAGGTAGTGATGGGAAAGTTTCAAGTTCATAGAAGAGGCTGGTCCAGTCCACAAGACGCAGGATAGTAGGAAGAACTCTAAAGGCCTCAAACCACTGCAGTTCTTCTCCCAAGGGAAGTGCTAATAATACATTTTTCAGACAGCACTTTCAACATTATGTCGCATGGAGAGATAGCAAGAAAACAAAATATAGAGGACAGGTCTGGTGGTATTAAGAAGACATGGCCCTGACCACTCAAGGGATATATGATCCCATGGGAGGACTCCTTTGATGTGCTCAGCAGACCAAAGTGGCCCAGAGTCCCTCTTCACAGTGGTGACAGAGAATTGTGACTTCCCCTGAAAACCCCTCACTGACTTCCCAGTGTCTGGGTTGGATACCACCCCGTGGAGATCTTGTACTTTCTTCATTGTTCTCACTAAATAGCAAATATTTATTAAGTTTCTTCATAAGCTTATACTCTAAGGTGAAAGGCAGCACACACAGAGAGACCTGATGGAGCCATGCATGCTGTAAAGAAAAGGTAGACAAGGGAAAGGAGAGAAAGGGAGAGGGGCTATTTGAGGCTCTCTGAAAAGGGGGTCTTCAAACAGAGAGCTGAATGAAGTGAAGGAATGAGCCTGCTACCATCCAGAGAGAAGCTATACAGAGGAAAGAGAAAGTGCAAAGGCCCTGAGGTAGAAGGGGTTGTTGGCATGCTCAGAAGGAAGGTCACTGGGAAAGGGGCTGAGGTTGGGGAAATAGAAGAGGCCAAGTCATGTGGGACCTTGGAGGCCATGATAAAATGGAGTTTGGATTTCATTGTAAATCTCAAGGGAAGCTTCAAGAAAGTGACATCATAGAGGTGGCACAATCTATTTGAAAGGTCAGTCTGGCTTCTTGGCAGGCGCTAGACTATAGGGAGCAAGAGAAAAAGCAAAGAGACCAGCTAGGGATCTGACGCAGCTAAGAAAGCCTGATGACTTGGACTAACAAAGTGGCGGGGAGGTAATATTAAACATCAGGCTCTGATTCTAAGAATTGAAAGGGCTTGGAAGGAACTGGATAAATGATGTGGGGAGAAGAGAAGAGTCAAAAAGGAAGAAAAGCTGTTGGCTGTTGGGCTTGAGCAACTGGATGCCAATTACTGAGGAGAAGCCTGGGAGAGGAGCAGGCCATGCTGCCCAGTTTATAGTGCCTGCTAGGAGACCAACAGGAAACAGGTGGATACTTGAATTAGGATGAGTTGAGAAGGGCTTGTTTACAGGGGGAACTATTTACCAAGGAGTGGGTGGGTTACAGGGGAACCATAGGACCACAGAAGATGGTGTGGTGCCCAGGGGCTGGCTGCAGACTATGAGCTAATGACCACATGCCACCACTTCAAGGCTGACAGAAGAGGAGGGCTGGTTCCCACACAAGGGATGGGGCCTGGGACGTGGGATGGGAAGGAGTCACCTCTGGGAGTTAAAGGAAGGAGGTCCAGGAGAAACTAAGGCTTTGGATGTCTACGTCTTACCCATGTCTGCTCATATGTTCCTCCCCGTGTCTCAGGGCCCCACTATTTCCCCCTGGGCACACTCATCTTTGTGTAGGAGATTTGCCTCTGCAAACTGCCAGCTCTTATCATTTCAGGATGATCTTGGTCATCCTGAGGATGGTCTTGGTCCTCATCCATCTCTGCCCTTTGACCATTTCCAATGGGAGCGTCCTTCAAGACCACCCTGGAATTCTTATTCACCATATGTTCTTATTGGGTATTTGTAGCTTTTAAATTCTGCTTTTATCTATGTGTTCTCTCTTAGGCTGTAAGAAGAATCCAGGTGATTCCCAACTCTAAATTCCACTTCGTTGCCATAGAAACTAAATGCCACAGCCATTGGAAACCTCAGTGTTTTACCTTCTACTTGCCTATCATCTTTGTCATTACCACTGATAATTCTGTAAGGATTTATGTCACCACCTGTTTTGGAGAATCCATGTTCCATTTTTCCTCAACCCAACCCCAGAAAATCCAGGCTCTGCTTCCTGGGGCCCACTCCAGTGCCAATTATGTACTAATTCAGTCCAGGTCCCAATAGAAAACAGATGGCACCTTCAAATTATATCATTCAAGGAGGATTTGTTCTCAAAGGCCTTTTGCAAACATGTGAGTAAAAAATGCAAGGGATTTATAGGAGACAGTGAACAACTAGAGACTAAAAACGGTGGAGTTGCTGTAACCCTAGGGCCCAAAGGAATGAGAAAAGGAAGAGGCAATCACGATCTGGAAGGGAAGAGTTGGTACAGGGAATGTCACATATTTGATTCAAGCACACAGCCAACCCCAGGTTAATTCTCATGGAGTAAATACTGCACACACCGCTCCTCCCTGCGTCCCTCCCATCTCTTCTCAGGGTTCCACATTGCCTGAAGCCAACCTAAAGCCAGGAGACCAGGAGCCTGTTGATGGAGCCCATATAGGACAGCCTCAAGGACAGAAAGCAAAGCTGCAGGGAAGAGTGGAGCGCAAGAGAGAGGACAATGAAAGACGTCCAGCTCTCACCAAGATGCCAGTAGGCACTGAATGTATGAATCTGGAGTTCTGGAAGAGGTTGGGGCTAGAGATATGATTTGTAAAACTTTTTGGAAAGACACAGTCATGGAGATGAGATCACCCAGGAAGGGATAGAAGGGAGATCTGAGAAAGGACCCTGGACATGCCCATGACTGGATCAATTGAGAGGAGCAGGGCAGGGCCAGGGAGGTGGAGAGAAACCAGGACAGTGTGGTTTCCTGAAGGAAGGTTGAGAAATGTGTCTCCAGATGAAGGATATGATAGAGATTAGGCACCACGGAGATGTCTGAGGGCTGAGTCTGTAAGGACCACTGCTTCCCTGTCCAGGGCCTTTGGGAAGACAACTCTAGCTCCTGAGGTGAAGGTAGTGGGGTGGGGCAGGGTTGGAAGCAAGAGGAATCCCAGCATCAGGCAAGAAAGAGGGTGGGTGTGAGCCTGAACTTAGAAGTTGTAAACCTTTCAGGTTAGAATAACAACAGCTCCAAGAACCCTGGGACATTAGCCTCTAGGGTCTTTGGGCAAGTCTCAGGGGCCAGGCAGGCTGGGAGAGCAGAATAATGACATCCCAAAGGTGTTTGCCCTTAATCACTGAATGTGGTAGATATAGTATCTCACATGGCAAAGGAGAATTGAGCTTAGGGGAGGAGGGAAGTCTACTAATCAGATTTTGGAGTCACTTGGATTCTTATGGCTCTCAGGAGCACACATGAGGAAAAGGAGGATTTAAATTTGAAGTTCTGACATGTGAGAGTGACGGGACAGTCAGAACCAGAGCCAGAGTGACCCGGTGTGAGGAAGACTCTACCAGCCATTGCTAGCTGTGAAAATGGTGAAGGCGGCCTCTAGAAGCTGGTAAAGGCCGGAAACACAGCCCTGGTGATGCCTTGAGTTCAGCCCAATGAAACCCACGTTGGACTTCTCACCTCCAGATCAAAAAGATATCTTCTCTACTTCCGGGTGTGTGTTCTGTGGCTCGCTCAGGACTCACAGGGACTTCAGAGGTCCTCCTCACCCCTGCTTCCCCTCAGACAAGGTGCCTGCTGGGTTACAGTGCTTAGGTACCTCCACTTCTTTCAATGTTAAAGGAAATGAGAATATTTTGGCAGGTCCCTGGAGCAGCCTCGGAGCCTGGGCACTACACTGGCCAGGCCTACTCTGAGAGTGAATGGCTGCTACCTTTCAAAGGGGATTTGGTCAGCAGCTACACATACACAAGGGCTCCATGTTAGCCTGTGTTCTGTGTTGCAACGAAATACCTGAGCTGGGTATAAAATAAAGAGGTTTGCTTCGCCTAGGACTCTGGTGGCTTGAGGGTCCACTCGACCTGGTGCCAGCACCCAGGTGAGGGGCTCCTGCTATGTCACAATGTGAAAGGATGGCAGTATAAAAATGGGGCCACACTGTGGTGTGGCCTTGCTTTTTAATGACCCACTCTCATGAGAAGGAGCTCACTCTGAAAGGCCAGTGTGAATCCTTTTTGAGAGCAGTGCTCCAGGACCTTGTTACCTATTGTAGGCTCCACCTCTTAAAGCCCTTAGTACCTCAATTTCACCACACTGGGGACACCAAGCTTCCTGCATGTGAATCTTTGGGGGACACACTCAAACTGTTTCCAAACCATTGCCCTCCTGCCCAGGGCATGTGAACGCTTGGAACCCAGCAGACATCCAAGGGGATGCTCATGTCTGCCATGGCCAGGGAGTGGATGTGCACACACCTATCCCTTGGCAGGGGAAGGAGGGCCTGATCCAGCGTCCTCATCATATCCACCCTTTGTTTCCATCCAGAGACAACAGCCTGTGGTGAGGACATGGCCACGCACTCCATTTGGGGTCTCAAGTTCCCCTCATAGAACTGGGAGCTTGGGGTGGAGGTGCATGAGCGCCTGTTGAATCCTTACCTCTTGGCACCTCACAGAAGAGGGTGCGTGAATGGTAAATGCTGCGTAGCCATGAAGGAAAAAAGCCAACCAAAACCGTAACAACAGAACTTGGCCTACCAGTGAAAATCAACTCCCATTTTCAAAAGTTTTATTTTCATTTGCAAAAGCAGAGTCCACTAAACTGTCATGAGATACAGGGAGCTGAAGAAGAGGGAAGGGCTCCCTCTGCCCCAGAATAGAACACTTTAAAGCAACATTAACAATAGTTTAAACAAACAACAATAGTGACATTCCCACACCCCTTCATGCTGTCCTGTGGAATTACTTCTAGTTGCCCTGGATCCTGGATGAGCAGTCTGCTGTCAGGAAGTTGTCTCCTCTGGATTAGAAAATGTCTTGGAAATCCTGACTGAGTCCACGGGGATAGCCTCAGAGTTGCATCAGTGATGTCAGCTCCGAAGCCGATACACGTGAGTCTGTTCTTTAACATGGGGACAATTTCTGACAGAGTCATTTAACATGAGGCTTCATGTCCTGTTTCACTGAAGACACAGCCGCAGCCTATGGCTCAGAACAGAGCCTTCAGGTAAACATGAAAGCAATCAAAACACTACCTAAAAAGAGACTTTGTGGCTATGGTTAATTTATTACTATGACCAATGATAGCAGAATAAATTTCATTATCTATATGTCCCCTGAGAGTAAAACCACAAGCAGTGAGGAACTTGACAAATTACCAGGAGCTTCCCATACATACAACGTACAATTTCTAAAATATTTAATCTTTTATTAATACCATTTTGCCTATATAAGTTTGACCTGGGTAAGGCTGAGCACCTGTTCTGATCTGACAACTCTTCTGGTGCAGATCATATAATATGGGCACATCAAACAATTACTTCTAATATCACTTTTTATTGGGTGAAAGAACAAATTTTTGTGATTTCCCAGAGTTCGGCTGGGAAAATCTCAAAGAACGTTACAAGTGTGAGAGTGTCCTGCAAGTGCCTTCATTTCTTCCTATCTCACTTGGAAAGGCAAGACCTGAAGAGTTGTCAGGAGAATTGGACACCAGGTTAACACATGGTCATGGGTGTCTGAGACACAAGCATTGGCTACCCATTTAATTAATAAGGAAACATTTCAAAATAAACATACTTAGGAGTATCAAAAACACATGTCCATACAAAAACCTGCACAGAAACATTGTTAGCATTATTCATAATGGCCAAAAAAATCCAGTGCCCTTCCAGTGATGGAGAAATATACTGTGGTATGTCCATACAGTGAAATATTACTTGGCCATCAATGAAACAAAGTAAAATTAGGACAAGGATTCCACAAGGGCAAGTAATGTCATATAACAATAACATTATACCAATTAAGAGGAACCAGATATAAAAATCCTTTCATTATATAATCCCATTTGTATAAAATGTCCAGACTAGGCAAATCCATAGAGACAGAAAATAGATTGGGGTTGCCATGGGCTGGAGGTAGGAAGAGAGTATGAAATTTCATTTTGGAAAATATATTACAGTTAGCATCAGAGAGTGATAATGTTTGTATAGCTCAACAATATACTGAAAACAATGGACCTGCACTCTTCCAAAAGGGCAAATAATAACAGCGTATGCAAGCATGGATTGCAAAATAAGTGAAATAAACAGAACTATACATAAGCTTGCTCATACATGACAAATTTTTGTCCTTTGTGTTTTAAAATAATCTATTTTAGGACATGACAAGCTCAACATAAAACCCTAAAAAATATTCTGGTAAGACACAAAATCTCTGCTATCCAGACAATCTTTCATATTATAGGCAATGGTATCAATCAGTAGCTCACAGGGCAAGCCCATAAAGTTGAGATCACTAAAATGGAATACATTTCAGTTTTTGACATAAGTATTATAAAGTAACACAAATGAAATTTACTTCATAGGTTCTGTTCTTCAGGGTGCTTTTATATTGTGAAACAAATTGAAAATTAGAACAGGGGTTCTGCAAGGGCAAGACTATTTTTATAATATGGCTCAAACATTGCATGTTATTTATGTTAACAAGCAATGTCTTTCATCAGCACTACTTTCAAATGGATTTAGCAAAGAAATATTTGAGGTGTCTCCCTTTTAATTTCTAATGAAGCAAATATCAATAAGCATAGCCCACATAAACAAAAGCTGTTTGGGTAATTTCAGTAAGTTTGAAGCCTGTAGAGGGGAAAAGGGCGTATCTTAAAACATAGCCAAGTGAGAAAGGAAAGAGAATTAAGAAATGTAGAACAGTGCCATCCCTGTGAATTAAACATGCCCACATACAAAGGGTACTCTTTGCTGCAGCAGTAAAGAGATGGACCCTGTGAGAGGACAGAACTGTTTCTTACAGGGATGGGCAAAAGATGCAGGAGTGAGAAATAGACCATTGATTAAGAACTGCCTGGAACTGTGTGATTCATTCAACCCTCCACGGTGGAGTTCCATGTTTTCTCCCTAAGAAGAATCCCATTGGCTTCCTGACCCTGCTGGCTCCACTGGCCCCAACTGTCCAGGACAAAGTTGTTGCCGACACTGTATAGAGCCCCTCTCCTGGGCTTCCAACATATTGCCTTCCTGCAGAGGCCTCATCCTGGTCTTTGGTTTTGTTTTGTTCTGTTCTGTTCTGTTCTGTTTTCTTTGCCAGCAAACCCACACAAAGCAAGAACCCAAAGAATTGGCTCTAGGGAGCAATACCCAGGACAGAGGAGCCAGATGGGGCTGGATGGGATATCTTGGTGGCAGTGGTGATGCAAGTGTATGAGTTATTTAGACACCAGCTACTCTGACAAAGGGATTTGTTCCATTGCAGGATAGAGTGGAAGCACTGGCTAGGTGGGAAGGATCACAAATAACGCAGAAATAGGCCAGAAGTGACAGAAGTGGTCAGCAGGACCCACACAAGTCATGCTGTTCAGTGGACATCTTTAAAGCCTGTGAGCGAGAAACCCACAAAACCTAAGGTGAGGAGGATCGGGGGAAAATGGGACTTGTCAGTGACCCAGGGAGTGCAGAGGTGAAGCAGAAGCCAAGAGAAGAAAGTGCCTGCAAAGACTGAGTCAAGGTTGGGTGTAGTGGCGCACGCCTGTAATCCCAGGGCTTGGGAGGCTGAGACAGGATCGCCTCAAGTTCAAGGCTAACCTGGGCTACATAGTGAGTTTGAGGCCAGCCTGGACTACACGGTAAGACCCTTTCTAAAAAACAAACCAAAAAAACAAAGACTGAGTCATCCACAAGGCCAAAGCTACTAGGTCAAATCCCACTGATACGTACTGAAGGGCTTGTGTCTGTCACTTTAAATCGGCAGTAGATGGAAATGGTCTGCTCCCGGTGTCCCCATCTGCTTCACAAATGCCCTCACAAGCACGAGTGCCGCTTGTCAGAGGAACACATTCCACCGTCATTCACCTCAGATGTGAAGCTGTTTGCCGACAACTTTTTTTTTTGAGCATTGCTTCTGGCTGTGCATTGCTACTGGCTATACATTAAGCTCATACACCCTGAGGGTCAGAGTGATCCCACCCCACAAAGCCCTACCTGCCCTAACACCAACATCTTTCCCTTCTCAAATCCCATATGAAATACCCAGTGTCTCGTCCTGCTCATCCTATCTAGACAGCCCCTTAGTCTTGCTGTCCCTCTACTTCCTCTCTGTCCTTAATCACAGCCTGACAACACTTTCTCCTGCCATTTTTGAGGGCTGCCCTCCTCACACTGCCTTCAGGAATCCAGTATGGGCACACTTCTGCTCTGAGCCAGCCCCTTCAGGACCAGGGCCCCGTGCTAAGGGAAGACATGAGACCCCTTTCCAAAAATTATTAAGGATCTCAAGTTAGGAACAGCAGAGCATTAAATCAAGTCATGTGTGACTGCACCAACGAAGGTTGCAGATTCCTGAAGCCAGCCCTGCCCCTCATGAATGTAGACAGAGAAATGAGCCCCTTGGTAGCCAGCCCAAGGCCCAGCAGGCCCAACGCCTCTGAGATGAACAGGGGACTGACCCATATTTGCTCATACGACAACAACCATCCAGGATTCTCATCCGCTCCCCTCAGAGGCAAATGCTATGATTTGTCAGAGCAAAAAGTACAATCAAATTTTCCGAATACTCGTTTTAAAAACCAAAGTAAAGTTGTGAGGAGTCCTTCCTGGCCACCAAGCCATGTTCTAAATCACAAAAGCCCCTAGGGTTCACTGCAGCTGGGGAGGCTTGCGAGCCTCACCTTCCTCTTGACTCGTGGCTGTGGGGCATGGTGGGTATCACGTGGGGTTCCTGCTACAGGCAGAAAAGAACAGCCGAGGGGGTGCAGGCTGTCCCCAGAGAAGCAGCCTAGGGGAGGGACTTCCCATCTCACCCTGTGATCCCCTGGAGGTCCTGAGGAAGGGGCCCCTGTAGATTCGCTTTCCGGTGTGACTTTTCTCAGTACTTGGTTCCACAAACATCACTGAAGTCAGCATTCTTAAGAAGATGGGAGGTTTCATCAAAGACAGAGCAGTGAGAACCACAGCCTGGTTTGTTGTGAAGGAGCTAAAGAGCAATAGGCAAGAATGAAGAGGGGGAAAGAGATGGTCCAACAGCCCAGAGGCCAGAGTTCTGGAGCACTACTCCCCCCACGACACACACACAGCCAGGGCATCTCTCAACCCACAGGAGACTGGAGTCGGTAAACACCTCAGCCTCCCAGTCCCGCCCACCGTTGCTCACACCACCACACACATGCACATTACCTTGGCATTCAACATGGTCAGAAAACAGTTGAATTTTAGGGTGACAAAATACGAAACCTGACAAGTCAGATCACGGTCCCAAGACAAACATTGCTCTCTGCCTTTCCAAACAGGCACCCTCTTCCCTTCCCAATGGCGAGGTGAGGTATCACTGTGCCATCGCAGGGACAACAGGACAGGGGCATAGCCAAGAGAAACCTCACACGAGCCGTTAGAAGTCCGTCAGGGACTGGTGGTCATGCTGCATCACCCCTAGCCCAGCACATGGCCTGACGGGAGGCGCATCACCCTGCTGATATGGCCGTCTCGTTCCAACTAGCTCGTCCTCATCCCTCTGGTGGACATGACCAAGGAGCCTCTTCCTGAGCTTGGACTTACTTGAAGATTTTCTTCATGGAAGTGATGTCCCCTCGGCAGGAGATTCTAAGGGCACAGCACCCCACTCCTCTTCCCTGACAGGGCTCACCAAGGAGAAAATGCAAACACTGGCAGAAAGGAGGAGGAGTGTTCCACCTCTTATCCTGGATAAAGCCCTCCAAAAACAGCCTCGCACCAGAGGAAGTCCTTCTGCTAGCGGTGACACTGTACATTTCTGTCATCACTGGTGGACCACACAGAGACTCCGCTGACTGGTAGCCAGGCAGAAGTCAAAAGAGGCCTGCGGAGGCAGAAGCAGCATCTTTTCCTATTCAGTGACCTGCTTGTTGTTGTCAAAATCAAATTAACAATAATTTTAAGATGTAGGCAGCAAGCTGTGTACATGGAGTGGGAGAAGGCGACACCCATGCCATGAAATCCCTCGTCATGGGCTAGCCTATAGTGAACTGTGTGGCCACATGCAGTTCTCAGCACAGGACAGTAGCTCTCTGTCCTTCAGAGATTAACTATAACAGTCATGACTTCAGCATCACAGTAATGAACTCAGATACAGCAAGTGAAATTGTCAACATGTCATTACCAGTGCTAGGGATAACTGGCCCTGAGAGAGATTGCCAGCTACGGCTCAATGCTGGAAAAGCAGAACCATTCACTGGGCATGAATATCCCTATGGAATTAAGACGCCACACTTCCAACACAAGGATCCAAGGCTCTGCCACCCTTTCTTGCCTTCAAAAGCCCTTCCTCGCCTTCAAAAGCCCTTCCTCATAAAACAGCTGCCCTGGGAGATACAGTGCCAGTTCATCGTGAGGCCCAGCCACCTCGCTGCAAGCCAGCAATTAAATGATTCAGGTCAGAAGACTGCTAAAAAGAGAAGATCTACCCTAAACTGGGCCTTTGGGCGGGGTTCCAGCACTCACTTTGGACAACTGGCCCATGCAGCCAGCATCTCCTCCAGCAGGAAAGTCCTTTGGAGCTTCTCTGCCAGCTATTTGTGAAGATGACCACTTGCCTAAATCTGTCTCAGATATGCCCTTTCCTAATCAAAAAGGCCCCCTTTATGAGGGACAACTTCAGGAGGTCAGGCCAATGTGAAATTCCACAGAAAGCTAAAAGAGAAACACAATTCTGGAGTTGCAGTACACTTGGATTGTGAATCTATTTTCATGAGGGCAAACATCTTAAAGGATTTTTTACAAAAGATTCCAGGAAGTATCTTTTTATAAGATACCTATGATCGCTGGGTCTGTGCAATGGATCAAGGAAATGATGAAGAGAAAAATAAATACAACTGAAAGGCCAGCTTCCAAGAGTCAACATCATTATCTCCTCTAAGATATCTGTTTGGGATATTATATAGCACTGAGAAAAATTCCTTGGCCAATCAAACGAATGCATTTAATTTTGCAGTATGCATCATTCCCAGCCTCATTGCCTCCAACTTCCTCCTGGATCTAGAACATGAATTTACAAAGAATTTCCTGCTTATACAATTGAAAACTGCTGTAGGATATTTGGACATAAAATCACTTCCCTCTTTGGAGAGGTTTCAGTGACGTCTGGGAAAATGAGCCAAATGAAGATGTTGATGCCTTGGGTAGTGACTTGGTAAAGAAACCAGGCCAGGGTAGCGGAAGTGTGGACTCTGTCAGGGACCATGTGGTTGGCCAGCATGAAGCGGAAGCACCTTCATCTTAAGTGATTTTAACCAAAAGCATTCTAAAGGTCAAAACATTCCAATGAAATGGCAGCTGAGTCCAAGCCTGGGGGTGTTTAGTAATGAGGAGAAAAGCCTTGCTGGAGGAGCACCCTAGAGCCTCATCCAGCATATACTCACCCAGCTACCTCTCCACAACTGCAGCAGGTGTCCCAAAAAAGGTGATGGAGGTGCTGCTTAGAGCCCAGCATCCAAGGGGTTTTCTATGTCAGGGAGTTCACCAGAAAGAGCTCTGCAAGTCCAGCAGTGACGTGATCCTCTCTGGATATGATGAAGACAATCAGAAACAACAGTAATGCCTCTGTGATGGATTCACAGCTGGTGGACACCTTGTAACACCCAGCTGCACTGAGTCAGCGTGGTGCTGGGTGTAGAAGGCCCACCTGAGGATCGTTGCCAGCAACATGAAGAGGAGAACTAAAGAGGAAGTGGGGTGCTGTTGGTTCTCCTGAAGGAGCTTGTCATCTGGCTTTCCTGGTATGAACTCGGCTGTTCTCATCGTCAGCAGAGCTTTCCTCATTGTAGTTGAGGTTGGCTGTGGTTCTCTTCAGGGGAGCTCTGGCTCTTACTTCCAGTGTCACTCCCTGGCTCCGGTGCAGATCCTTCAGCCTGCTGGCACAGATCCTTCATTCCCACGGTGCAGATTTTCTAGCTTCCACCACTGATTTTTGGGCCTTCCCAGTGCAGATCTGTGAAAGACTTGCATGAGACTTTGTCATGGGCTCTAGGTCTTCAGCTGGACTCATGCAGGACACTGCCATGGGATCCAGGCCCTCAGCTGGATTCTTTGGGTCTTTAGTGTGTGAACAGGTTTCCTGAATTCTTTATATTTTATATGTCCTATATGAAATTGTTCCTCTTGCAAAACCCTGACTATAATCCCCTCCAAGAAAAGTATAGTCACAGGCACTGATATCACCAAGAAAACTGCCACTAAACATGAAGAAAAGTCTGTCCAGTAAAAAAGGAAATCATCTGAAACTTTTCACTAAGCCCAAGCCAGTGACCACTTCTTATGGCATGTTATAGTCATACACCCTCCAAGGATCATTCCAGGAGCCAACACCTTGATGCAGACACATCTGGAGGCTCCTCCCCTCACCACACAGCAGACCCACTCAAGAGTTCAAGGACACAGCGGCACTGCTCAGAGCTCAACTCAGATGACCAGAACCACAAACTGACCTATCTTGGGCGATTTATTCAAAGAAACAACAGAACATTAGCTGTGAGGCTGGTCTCTGGCAGGAAACTCATAGCAGGTGCTCTTCTCTTCTTCTAAAGGTTATGTTTTTTGGTTCTAGGATTTAAAAATTATTGTTTTCTCTGAAGAGCTATTTCAGTATTAGCTATAGGTGCTACCCATGAGGACATGACCCTGTCTGCCCTAATCATTACAATTAACTTTTAGAATTCTTTGTCCAAAGAACTCCTTCAGGACACTGGCCAGCTCAGCCACACATGTGAAATAGATTAAAGTTCTTAACTACTGCAATATTAAGACTTCTCAGTGTCCATATGCATCTTTTGTGGTATAGTATATGAAGTCAGCAGGGACTCCCCTGACCCTGAGGCCGTACTCCCACTGGAACTGAAGGATCTGAAAGAATCTCTTTTGATTTGAGGTGGAATTCTGGGAGGAATGACTTTCTACTTCCAAAAATAATAGTTTAGCCTTTATTCCTTTCCTATGAGCCAGTAGAAAAATCACCCATCTAATTTGAAGCACAGAAGAAAATAGCTGCCTAGGTTCTTCGATAACCATTGCCACTCCTTCTGTTCCCTTAGAAGTTCCTGTAATACTTGACATAAATAGTTTGTTAATATTGCTCTACAGTATTATACTGTACTAGCCAAAGACAGACTACATGTCATTTTACTGTACTCCATCAAGCTATAATATGTTAGACCAGCGCTGTATCTAAAATGCTGTGAGTTTATATAATACATCTGGATAAATTTTATTACCACATGCTATGTAATAAACGTGTATTTTTGTCTTTGCAGAAACTGCTCCTAACTTTTAAAGTTGTTCCGTTTCTAAGGCACCGATAATGGACATGCATGAGGTCCTTGCTCTGTTAAATAAAATCCCGTGGAAGGGAATGAGCAGCAAGTCAGGGTTTGCAGCACAAACAAGACCAGGAAGAGTCAGTAAAGATTCAGCTTCCCTGCACAGAATGAGAAGCTCAATCAACTCAGCAAGAGCTGGAGCATCGAGCAAAGCAAGGAAGGAGACCTGGTGTGTGTGCAGTGGTGATTTTCCTTTGGAAAGTGGAGGCAAAACCGTGCAGACCTCACTGGAGGCCACTGGCAGCAAGTCATGCTGATAGACAGACAGCTGGCCAGGAAGGAGAAAGAGAAGAATGTGTTGAGGAAGAAAATTATCAAACCCAAGACCTGGAGAATAAGTGAGGAAGACAAGAAATGTCTCATAGAAGTCACAATTCCAGTCTCAACAGGAGAACCCAAGAACTCTGCTTCCTGCACGAGAGGGTTGAAGAAGCCTTGCTGCACAGAAGCTGGGAACTTCCAACTCGAAGCACCAAGAGAGACTCTTCAACAACCACACCCCGCAAAGCTGCAGCAGTCATTATAGACTTCCTGATGACGCTCTCCACCACCACAGAGTTCTCTGCCTATCCTCCAAGATCACCACCCGGCCAATTTTCGAGGTCTCCCTCTTCCTGGTGGAGGAGAACTTCTGAGACTGGAAGCCACTCACACCTCCTATCTGCTGCAGAAAGGTCTACCAACAGGTACAGAAGAGCCATCTCCTCTAAAGAGCTATGTGCCACAGGCCGCCCATCATTTCCATGCTGGTCATCCCAAGGCCCATATGGCCACCCTCACCAGAAAGACCATCACACCGGCCAGGAGGAGTTCCTGTGTGCCCCTTTCTTCCACCTGCTGCTCCCCTCAAGCCATCTTGAGAAAACACAATCTGTGCTTTCCCAAAGAAGAATGTGTCTTTGCCTAAGACAGTATATGCAGACCACAGCCTGAGGTTTGTTGTTTAAAAAAGCAAACTTTGACCAGCATACAGATCACCCCTCCACCAAACTTTCTTCCAGCCACCAGCAATGAGTTCCCCTCCCCGGGGTGCTCCGCATAGACAGAGGACAGCGCCTGCTTAGGAAGTCTGGCACCTTGTCTGGGGCTCACCGGAAGCCTCTCATGACCTCTTCCCTGTGTTTTGCTGAAGCCTTTTGCTCCTGCAGGTAAAGTTCATAAAAACCACCATGCCAGAGTGACCAAGAGAAAGCAGTGTGGCTCGTGAAGAGAGCAAAATCTCAGGTCAGTCCTAACATCAGCTTCCTACTTTCTGATCCTCCGTGTCTGTCCCTGGCTTTTCTAAGAAAGAATCATGGTCTGGCGCTGCACTGGAAGAGAGAAAGATGTTCTCCTACATGCTGCCTCCAAACACAGCCAGCACAGCATGAGAGGGCTGCACGCTCTTACTGAGGGTTTGTACCACCACCATGTTGTGTGCAGAGTGCCCAGTTTTGAGCCATTTACAATGAATTCCAAACCTGATACCCAACTCTCCAGATCAGCATGTTCAAATGGAAAACCAGAATCTCCGATACCACGCATCAGTGAGGACCCGCAGCATCCATTTGGTCATTGGACAAAGAGTTCCATGGTAACAGCCACCGTTGCTCGGCAGACAGCCTCTTGAACATATAGAGAGGAAACAGCAGCGTTGCTGCAGTGCAGCGCCTTATCCAACCCAGCCCATCTGTGTGCGCCGCATTTGTTGTGACACAGTCACCATATTGCAAGATACTAGCTGGAATCCTCAGCATCAAGTTCACAGGATCAGTTGTGTAAATGATGGCCCAGGTCCACACACACAAAAACAAAAGGAAACCCCAAAGACCATACCCAGTAGTGATGTACGCTGCTGAGATTTGTTCCTGTGCTCATTGACCAACTCAAGGCAAAAACTCCTATCCAGTTCCTTTGTGCTAAGGCCTGGAGGAGCTTTTGTTGCACCATCAGCTTTTCCAAAGCTTTATTCCATGGCTCTGTCTCATGTATCAGAGGCAATGAGGAACCTCTGTGCTATCAACCCACAACTGCAGGACCGCGCTACAGCAAGCTCCATGAGAAAATCAGGAAAAAAGCTTCCAGGAATGGAGGAGCAGCCTTTGATCCTGGATAGCCAGATGTTCCTGAGATGGAATTAGTGGGGAGATGTTAGAGCCAGCTGTAAGAAGTCATAAGAAACCTGGCTTGTCTAAGGAGGACATGTAAACGAAGCATGAAGCATCAAAAAACCAGTACGAGGGCCCACAAAGGACTTTGCCCAGCCCTTCCCCTCCAGTGCATTTAAACCACCACCTAAAGAACGGGGACCACAAATGCTTCCGCCTCTTCTTCCACCTTTGTTTCCTGCCCAAATCTGTCCTTAGGATTCTTCCCTGGTGTCTACCTGAAACATGATCCACTACGGGCCTATTGCAAAACAAAAAATGTATCCCCTATGAGAGACAATTGCCTCAAGCTCTTGTTTCAGTTGAACTCGCTGTTGTGTTTTAATCTCAACTCCTATTTTGTTTAACAGCTAAAAGTCTACAAAATTTGAGTTGCATTTAATGCTGTGGGACCGGGGGGAAACTTCGAGTTTGACTAACAAGACACACAAGCACTGAGTTCTGTGGGACGTGGCTACCCAACCGGGTGCAGACCAGCACTTTATTTCAAGCAGGGCTGGAGTTTGGCAAGTCTGTAGTCCTTCAGCTTTGATAAAACCCTTTTCCGGGATGGCTCTGATCAGCGCACACAAGTAGGCAGAGATTAGCAAAGCTCCAAAAAGAAACGTGGTAAATTTCAGGGCAGCAGACTGCAGCCATTTCCAGAGGGCTCACCCCACATGGAACATGGCAAGCCAGGCGTTCCTCATGTGAGCTGATTTTTGTCCCCCTCTGCACTCCCCGGCACATTTAGTGAGGTCTGGAGACACTTCGCATTGCTAAAAACAGGGCAGGGGTAGCGCGGGAGAACGTTCCTAGGGGTTAGCGCCAGGGATCCTGCCAATCACCCCACAACCCACAGGACAACCCCCACCCCCACTGACATAATATTATTTGGTTCCAAATTACTAAGCAGCCCTGGTCTAGAACACAAGCACTTGAGACCCCCTGGGTATCCACTTGAGTTAAAACCGCCCTTAGCATCGCACTTAAGAAACGGGTCCTGTCCTGGAGGTGGGGGAACGATGTATACTACAGTTGTATACATGGAGACTTCAGGTTTGGAGGAGCTCATCAAACCCTCATGCCCATTCATCAACACCTCCCAATCTCAGACACTCAGAGAGATTGAGGTCAGGTCCTGTTTAGGGAGTATTCCAGCTGTGTTTTTCTATCTTTATAAAGAAAGAAAGGAACCCCGTTCAAAAGGACTGTTGACACATATTACCTTATTTAAATCTTGCGGCCGTCCAGGCGCATTGGGACTCCTGTCATCTAAGACTGGGCCACAGGCAGGATCAGACAACTTTTCCTATGTGACACAGAGGGCAAAGTGGCAAGGCCACAGGCACAGGCCTGGTTCTCGGGGTTCAGAGGTCATTCAATGAACCTGCAGTGGGCCGCCAGCCACCCCAGGAACACTCTGACCCAGTGGCTTTCCACGTGGCTTCCACAGAGGAAGCTGGAAAGCCAAGCTAAGAGAAGTCACTGAAGGCCCCTGGCCAGCGCTGCCCACAGCTGCTTCCACGGCAGCAGCCCCTGGAGGCAGACCCAGACACGGACATGCATTTGGGTGTGGACGACTCCAGGCCAGAGCAGAGACGGCGCTCCCACAAACCCCAGGTGTTTCCCAGAAGCCCATCACAGCCCCGAAGCTCTCTCAGGCGCAGGTGTCCCCAGGTGCGGCTGTGGGGGTTCACAGCTCTATCGCATCCTTCTCTTCTCCAGCCATGCTCAGCGGGGAGCAGAAGCAGCACACAGGAGGCTGATTCCTGGCGCCAGCAAATCTGCTCCAAGACCCTTCCCTGTGTGTTTACCATCACACGCCAGCCTGCCCATTCAGGGCCTGCCGGGCTCCGCTCTGGGCCCCGGAGAGGCCAGCTGTCTGCCACCATCTGGAAATCAATGAAGTAAGAGTAACAGCGAGTCCCTGAGCTTTCTGCAGTGTCCCTGCTTCAAACCTCTTCTTGGTCCCCTCGGTCTCTGTGCCTTCGTTTTGGGACAAGTGACCGCTCGTGGGCCAGGCGGGCTCTTGGTCGTGCAGAAGCCACATGTGGTCCTCCTCTGGTTGCTAGAAACAGCCCGGCATGACACCGTCACATCTGCAGAGGCCTGTGACAATCAATAAACCACATTCAACCGAACTGTTGTGTTCACAGGTGCATTTGTCTTACAGTTTGCAAATACACAGCAGTCACTGGGATTTAACAGATGTCACCCATTTGCCAGGCCTATTATTTTAATGAGTAAAATATTATTATAAAGCCAAGCTTTCCCCAGCACACCCTTGCTATTCCTTTCATCCTCTTCTTCCCCAGAGAAGCCCTATCCTGGTGTGTGATGTGCGTTCTTTCTCTGGGGCTTTCGTACTGTTAGGGGACAGTTGTGTCACCAGAACTACCACGTCGTGCTGTCTGGAGCATTTTTGGCCACTAACAGGAAAGGCAATATCTGCCCCCGCCTGGGCCCTCCTCGGAGCTGCTTAGGGGGGCCCAGCACCTGTCCTGGATTGAATACCTCAGCCCTGCCATTGTGCACCAGTGGCTTTTGGGAAGGGGATGGGGATTGGCCAGCTCAGGACCAGGCCCTAAGGGCAATGTGAGCTCCTAGAGTGTGGGTCCAGCTGCCCGTTGTCTGGATAGCAACCCCACAACGATTGGAGTTCCTACATCCTAGAACAGGCTGGAAGGGACAAGCCCCATCTCTTCATGGGAAGAAGTAGCACCAGAGCGGAGGTAAATGCTCTACTGTCACACAGTCAGGCCAGGCATGGTGGCTCTGGGAGGCTGAGGCAGGAAGATCAGAAGTTTGAGCTCACCCTGGGCAATTTAGCAACTCAGTGAGACCCTGTCTCAAAAATTTTTTAAAAAATGTAAAAAGCGCTGGGGAAATAGGTGAGTGTGAAGGCCCTGGGTTCAATGCCCAGTGCTGGAAACATAAAACAAAAAAAAAGTCACTCAGCTGATTGGGAGTAAAGTAGGAATTAGACCTTTACCCACGGCCCGGGCCACTTTGCATCTTTAGAACCTCCTTACTGCATCCTGCCATGAGTGGGTTGAGGGTTGGGGGTCTGCGTGCCTCTGTAATTCCCAAGAGTGAGGGGGCGGGAGCGTCCCACCACCAGGCCCCGCAGCTTCTGGGCAAGGTGGAGAGGACTTGGAAACCAATGCAAGAATGCCAGGTAGGGGCATGGTGCCCCCTGCTGGCCAATCACTGAGCAACACAAACCTTAGTCGGCTTCTAAGCAGGCTTGGGGTTGGGTTGAAGGTGTACCGGCCTCCTTGGCAGTTTCTCCTTCACTTTCTCCCGCCCCCGTGGAGTGCCCAGGATCCCTACTGATGAGGAAATCCACTGAGATCTGGATTTGGGGGACCAGAAATGACCACTCGTCAGGCCCCCATTGGGTTTCTTGGGGAGGCAGCTGACCAAAGAACAGGCCAGTCAAAGATTTTACCAAGATGAGTGCCCCGGGCTGGGCTGGGGGAACAGGACCAAAGCCAAGGAAATCTATGGGGGAATCTAATAGTGGAGGTGAGGTTTGAGCCAAACTTTGAAGAGAAGACAGGCAGATGGAAAAGAGGGGAGAGGCATTTCTGGGAGGAAGGAAGGCAGCCATGTGCCGCCTTATTTTTCTCCTCGCCCCAGCTGTTTCCTCTTCCTTCCTCCTAACTCCCCGTGAGTCCCAGGGCCTCTCCGCCTCAAGGATTTGCCCATCCCCCCCCACCATTGCTGGCCAGGGTGAGATTCCTGCGTTGCCCCCAGCACGCACACCTTGACCCTGTCTGTGGGCATTTGGTTTCTCGCTTCAAACCTTCCCACAATGGGACACTGGAGGATTCCGCACATGAAAGAGTACCTCTGAGGAACGAGTTGTGGGAGGTTCAGCAAAGTCTAAACTACCCCTTTCCCCTAAGACAGAGCAATTGTCCCAGGGGAAAAGAATAGGGGTAACAGGATCGAGCCTGGCAAAGATTCTCAGGGGGTTCAGGGGAAGCAGCAAGTCCAGTCCCCTTGGTCCGTTATGGTGAGAGGAGGTGAGGAGATGAACCCCGCGGAGAACGGCGTGGATTTGCCCGAGTGGGTTGGGAAAGAACGCTGAAAGCACAGCGTGGAGCCAGATCTCAGGGCTGTAGGTGGAGCCGTGCATGGCAGGGACGATCAGGACGAGAAGGTTGGGTGTTCTGACCATGGTGAAGCTGAGGTCGGGAGCAGGACAGGGACACAGCTCAAAGTGTGTCTGTAGAGACGTGCAGGGCAGAAGCTGTCTCTGTCCTGCGGCAGTGTCTGCGGTCAACCAAGTCCAGGGGTGAGAAGCGCTGCCGCCATGGCTGCTGGGAGCTGAGGACCCCCCTTCTCTGTGCGGCCTCCTCAGCCCTCAGGTCTGGCCTCTGCCTCTCCTGAGTTCTCCTCCCCAGAATGGGTGAACAAGCAGCGCCCAGCTAACACCAGGCCCAGGGGAGCTTCCCGGGGCTGGGTCCTGAGCCTGAACTCACTCTCAGCTTCAGGGAGAGGGCTGGGAAGGGGAATGAGGTGGGTCTCAGGGGCCGAGTCGCCCTGAACTGCCACTCACCTGCAGAGAGGCCTTTGAGAAAGCCCTAGTGCACAAGGCTTCTGATAGCTACCCCAGCCCAGCCAGTTAATATGAACCCATCCACTTTCCTGTGGCTTTGATGAGGGGTCATTCAGAACTGAAACACAAGTATGACCAGCCTTGTATATGGCCCCTCTGAGCACCTGTCCAGCTCTGGCCAATGGATAGGCTTGGCTCTCTCAGCCGCTCCTGCGGGGTCCTTTTTCCTGGATTGTCCCTGTACTTGGCAGACCTGAAGTTTTCCCACTCATTCAGGCTACCCTCAAGACACTAAAACTGTGACCCTTGTTTAAGGGATTGTATCCAACATCAGGAGAGGGGAGCTGACTCATTGGAGGGTGGGTCCTGGGGTCACTGAGAAGCCCTCTGCACCGTGGCCAATAGCAGTATTTCCTTTAGATCATTTGGTCTCTAGCAGGAAACGGGAGTCTGAAATTCCACACGGAGTGCACAAGATGGCCACAAGAGGGCAGTAGAGTCAACCACCTCACCTAAAAACTACTAATTTGTCTTAAATTATCAACCCACAGGATCTGATTTAATGGGCCCGAGCTGCATCGCTAACAGCAGCCTTTTTAGAACCTTCCCTAGAGTACGTTTGATTTTTTTTTTTTTTTTTTTTTTGGTTTTTTTCCGGTACCGGAAATCAAACTCACGACCTTGCGCTTTCCAGGCAGGCACTGTGCTGCTGAGCTACATCTCCAGCCCCCTGATTTTTAAAAATAGAGAAGAGGGTTGGGGATGTAGCTCAGTGGTGATGTAGCCTTCCTAGCAAGAGTCCAATTCCTGGTACCAAAAAAAAAAAAAAAAAAAAAAGATCTAAAATAGGCAAGAAAGTGGAAGAGGGGAAGCACTTCCCAGGCCATTCTAGTATTAGCTGGGGCTGGGGACATCAGGCTCAATCCTTTGCAATGCCAGTCTATGCCAGGGGCAGCAGTGTGAAGCTCAGTTGGGCGCTCTCAGGAGCAGAACCCCCATACCTCCTAAATCAGAATCCGCATTCTACCAGATTCCTCAGGAAATTCATGGGCACATTAAAATTTGAAAATCTTTCGGCCCTAGTTACCAACAAGGCGCTTGGGGAAGTCTGGCCCAAGGCCATTTCTATGGTTTATAGACTCACATTGAAGCCCAGAGGGAAAAATCCACCTGCACGAGGTCATTGGCCCATGTATCACACTAGGTAGAACAGCATACACCTCAAGACGCGGACTCCCAGTCCAGTGCTCCTTCCTCTAGCACACTTCTCTTTCAACTCAGGAGCTAGGCCCGGGCACAGGATGGCGTTAAATGGTGGCAGGAGCTTAGCAGGGTTGTGGAACTTCCCGGGGATGGCAAAGATATTGTGGCTGGCTTGGGGAGCTTCTGCATTCCTGCACAACTCAGGACAGGCCCACCTGGCACCAGCAAGCACAGCTTCTCACCTGGAATCATGTTACAGATCACCTCTAAATCTTGAAAAGCAGAGAGGAGGAAGAAGAGGATCAGCGTGGATTTGTGGCCCAGGGAGGCTTCCAGCAGGCAGGGCTAGTGTAGGAGGAGGCTGGGTTAGAGCTCACTGGCTGGTGGGGCTAGAGGTCGCATTTTGTACCAAAAGAACAGGATGCGTCTTAGTAGAGCTGGAAAGGGATCTGCCCGACCAAGTCACCCTGTAAGGTTTGGGCGCCAGTGGGAGATACGGCTGGGATGGACGGAGGCTCAGAGCACATACAAGGCCCCTGAATCAGGCAGAGAACTTTGATCCAGGTGGAGCTGATTTGTACCTGGGCTAGAGGCCCCAAGGAAGCACAGAAGGTGCTTGAACCAGAGAGGAACCTGGGCCTTGGAAAGACCTTCGGAGACTGGTTCAGAGGTTCTCCTGCATTTACAAAGGCAGAATGGAGAAAGAGGCTGTGAGAGCCCTCCCTCTGGGAGCTCACCGAAGGTAGGGCTCAAGGCTTGTTCACTCTAAAATCGCCAGAGCTTAGCGCAGACTGGCAGAGCTTTAGCCCTTGCAAAGCATTCTGCAGAGGACCATCTCTAAGGGAGACAAGCTTTTAAAGCAAGGGCCAGTTATACCCACGATCCCCCACCCACCCAGATCAGAACAGGAAATACAAGTCACATTTTTTTGACCTTGATCTTGTCACATGACAGAGTGGGGTGATAATAGAAACTCCCTCCTAAGGTTACAATGAGAATTGTCTGCAGTGATACGGGTGACATACCTACATGGCATCTAGCTGGTCTTCAGGGTCGTCACGACTTCTCTTTAAAGCCTGGCAGGGTTTCAGTGACTTTGCATCACTGTGGTATTCTCTGTAGGCCCTTGAGTTGCTCCTTAATCTCACACTGATCCTATTTAATAACAGTGTTGTTGAGTACTTTTCTATATATCACAAGCCCACCTAGCCCTGTAATAATGCTTCAACACTTGTTTTATTTCTCCTCCAATTTAGGGGGAGAAAACACAAGGTTAGAACTCACCCTTGAGCACACCAGGAATTTGAATCAGGTGACTGGCTCCAGCGCCCCTCTGCTTCTGAAACCCCCAGTGTGAGACTGCCCAGGACTCTGCTTTGGCTACTTCGTGACCCTCATGCTACACTTCCTACCTCGGAAGTCATCCTCAGACAGTTCTAGGGGCAAATCTCAATTTTTTTGTTCTGAGTCTTCTCCTTTGACCAACAAACCTATGTTTCCAAACACCAGTGCGCTGCACCCCATGGATATCTATCTTCCCCTGAAACTAACCAGCCCCAACCTCTGGCCCCTAAGTCCAGCCTGACCATCAGGCAGCTCATCCCTTCTCCGTCCATTAGGGGACGAAGTCCACCATGTCCAGACACCTAGTTCACAGTGGTGCTCCTGCTTGCCCACCATGGGCAGTGGGATCCTGGAGAACAGGGATCCGTCCGCAGTACCCCTCCCAGCCCCCAAATCTATAGATACAGCACTTACATCCTTCTGAAGCCAGTGCCCCTCCGAGCTCCTCATCCCTGACCCATCCCTCTCCAACTGTCTCCTCATCCCTCCAACGGTCCCCTCTGCTCAACCACCTCCCAACTGCCGCTTAGACTGTTCACTCCCCCACATTCCAACAGACCAACAGCTCACCCCCTCCACCAGTAAGCTCAGGTCAAGCCCCCCTTTGAATTTTAATCGCGCTAAGGCCCTCCCTATGGTTAGCTTCCAGTGTGCATACTTCCCGGTGAACCCTAAACCCCTTGGGGGCAGGAACTGTGTCCTTATTTTTCATCCCTACGACCCTGAGCACAGTAACTAACACAGAAAACCAGATCTGATTTCATGAATGTGAGGATTTAGCTAAGTCAAATATTGTTTGATTCATAGGGAGCATTTGCTTTTAAAAAAGACTTTAATGACATAGATGTATTTCCTCACATAAAAACACTTTTTTCCAGTACTAGGGATTGAACCCAAGGCCTGTTCACTGAGCTTTTTCATTTTTTGTTTTTTTGAGACAAAGTCTCATTAACTTGCTAAGTTGCCCACGCAGGGCTCAAACTTGTGTGATCTTCTTGTCTCCACCTTGCGGAGTGCCGGAATTACAGGCGCACACCGCCACAGCCAGCCTGACGCAGAAACTATAAAATTGTTCACACCACAACTTAGCTCGCATCCCGCCTCGCATGGCGTGTTTTTATTTATTAATTCTGTGTCCACTGACATGTGTTGACTTGAATGAATGAATGAATGAATGAATGAATGAATGACAGAAATGTTAAAGGTCATCTAATCCAGGGAAATTTATACTCCAATATGAGAAACATCTAGGAGGTTCATGGAAAGTACTGTCCTGCAGCCCATTTCCAGGATTTACTGAAAACGAATCTCCGGAATAAGGGCAGAAAGCTTCTATTTTTATTCCTTTCTATTTAACATTTATTTTTCCTTTCAAAGTAATTTTCAGATTTATGAAACAGTTGTGAAAATAATAGTTGCCATATACCCTCATGCAACTTCCCCAGCGCCACGATCAAAATCAATACTGCAGCGACCAAAAGCAGAATTTTACAGTGACTTACAGACTTTATTCTCATCTTTCCAGTAGCTCATCAATGTCTGCTCACGCGCCAGGGTCCCATTTGGATTTATAGCTTGTTTAAATTTATACCTTGGGCAGGGTTAGGGTCCCCCACGTTTTGTTTTAGCTTTTCCTTGGCTATTCCAGTATATTTATTACCCATATCAATTCATCATCTCCATGAAACAAAGCTGTTGGTATTTTTATAGTGTATTATATTTATAAAATAACTTGGAGAGAATTGCCCTCTGTATTAAATTGTGATATCCACACAGGGAGTATTTTCCCTCTTTGCTTATTTTCTGTCTCCCAGAAGCATTATAAACTCTCCTTTTATAAATTTTGCACATTTCTATTGTGTTTGGTTTTTGCTGTTGTTTGGGATTTTTTGTTTGTTTGTTTTAAACAGTTCTGAGGATTGAACCCAAGGAATCACAAATGCTATGCAGAGCAGAGGAACAATGTGAACTATATCCTCAGCACTTTTTTTATTTTTTTGGCCAAATACTAGAATTTCTTTTATGTGATATTTGCATAAGAAAAATTGTTACTGAAAACTGTAAGGCATCATGCAATCACTGATAAGCTAGTTGCTAATTGTGCACTTAAGGTAGGTGGGCATGTAATCTAAAATTCGAAAACTAGTTCCAAAACACTACAAGAAAACTTAACATGATCAGCATTTAAATATGCGTTATCTGTAGACTTTCATGCTGTTAAAATATGCCCCAAATGTACTTCTGGAGAGCCATTCTTCATACACGGTGCCAGGGGAAGTGTCAGCTTACAAACTGTAAAAATTATATGGGACTAGAAAGCTAACATTGTGATATTCAAACTTACTTGAATTAGTTTCAATTCTCAGATTCAGTTGATGTAATATTAATAATCTAAAATATCTATTTTAAAGCCAACAAAAGGCTACTAAATTCCAACTATGCGTGGTGAGTGATCAACCTCGGAGTAGGCCTGCATGCTGAGACCTGGAGCAACTGCGGGTGGGTCGGTGTCATTCATTATATTGCAGTATCAACTTGCAATGTTCCTGGTCCAGCCTCCCCCAGCAGCTGGGATTACAAGTATGCACCATCACATTCAGCACTTAATAATCTCTTATTAAGTTTTTTCCTAAGTATCTATTCTTTTTTGCTTTTGTACATAGGATTTTCCCCTTTATGTCCTCTAATTTAAGTATTATATATATAAAGGCTATTGGCTTCTGCATGTGAATTTTATACACTGCCAGGGTACTGATACATTTGAATAGAGTTCTAGTTATACAACCATATTTACTTGACAGTGGAAAGAGTTTTTCTTCTTGTTTACCAGTTCTTAGCATCCTTATTTTTCTAGTGTAATCACACTGGCTAAAAACAAGTCTAGTACAATAAAAATATTAGTGGATTTAATGGGCTTGCTTGCCTCATTCCTGATCTTACTGGAAATGTCTTATGTCTGCAGTGTTTTCCTATTAAATAAGGGAAGAGATCTTTAAGAGGTGACAGGTAGGTAGATAGATGGTGCATAGACAGATAGATAGATAGATAGTCTGAAATTATTTTAAGAATATTAATTTAAGAATAATTAAGAAATTATTGCTCAGGGCTGGGGATATAGCTCAGTGGCACAAGCGCCTGCCTGGCAAGCACAAGGTCCTGAGTTCAATTCCCAGTACAAAAAAAAGAAATTATTGCTCAGTTCTAATTTTCTTTAATTTTTAAAAATCAAGAATAGGTATTAAATTAAAAACTTGATCTTTCAATATGGAATTATTAAAATATTTCCTAATATTGATCCAAAATTAAATCTCTGTAATATTCCACTTAGTCATGTATATTATTTTCTTCATGTGGTGTTGGATTCTGTTTGCTGATATTTTACTGGTACTTTGCATTGCTACCCATAATTTACACTGACTTTTAGTTTTCCTATTGTATTATTATCATCAGGCTTAGGTACCAAAGTTATTTTTGACTCATAAAAGTTAGGAAATTTTCCTTTATTATTTTCTTTTTTTTTTCCCCATTTCATTGTTTTCAATCATCTAAATCATTGGAGCAATCTGGTCTGTGAAGGTTTGGTAGAAATCCCCTATGAGAAGGTTAAAGTTGGAAAATATAAGATAGGTAATAAGAAACAGGGAAATAAATCTTTTACAAATGGGAAAGAGATCTAGAAATGGAGTGAAGGAAGGGGGAGGAGGAAAAAGGGAAGTAAAAAAATCTAAGGTGTGATATGTACATATTCAATTCCCCACCGTCAAGGCAATCACTATGTACTGTAAACAGGTACTAATAAAAATTAATTTCTTTAATTACACAAGACATTAAAGGACAATCCTTTTAATGGCATGTATCTACAGACTCAAGGGTACAAGAAAATAGATTGGGCTTGTTTTTATATTCACCTCAACAAATGCTCTGTAATAACCACACTAGTATAATAAACCAACAAAGAATAAAAAAGAAAATGTCGGGGCTGGGGATTTAGCTCAGGGGCAAAAGCGCCTGCCTGGCAAGTGCAAGGTCGTGAGTTTGATTCCTGGTACCGGAAAAAAAAAAAAAAAAAAAAAAAAAGAACAACAAAAAAAAGAAAATGTCTAAGCTTGGTGCTTTAATTTTTAAATAATGTTTAAAAATTTTTATCATAAAACATTTCAAGCCTAAGAAAAACAGTATAATGTACATATTCCAAAGAAAGAACAGTATAATGACCCTCTATGACTCATCACTTAGCTTCAACAATTACCAATCTATTACCAAACCTTTTTATAGTTTCTCTCATCCCTTGTGTGTTGCTATGTTGTTGTTTTATTTATTTTAGTTTTAATAATTTGGCTTAGTATCTGATTATTTTTAAACGGCTTCACAGTAGTATAACAATGCAATAGAGTATTATTTGTCCCTGAAAATAATGAAGTGCTGATACACACCACCATCGGAATAAATCTTGAAAGCAACATGCTGAGTGAAAGGAGCCAGTTACAAAGACTGCATAGTGTATGATTTCACTTATATCCAGTGTTTGGAATGGGGAAACCTGTGGCAACAGGATGTGGATTTGTGGTTGCCAAGGGGTAGAGGGAGTATAATGAGGAATGACTGCTCATTGCAGAGGGGTTTCTTCTGGGGATGATGAAAGTATTTAAAAGTTGATTGTGGCAATGCTACTAATTGGCCTTTTGCTCAATTGGGTTCTTTTGCTCAATTCAGATGGAAACAGAAAAGGTGACTCAGCAAAGTGCGGCTCTGCTAACAGTCCTGATGTCACCAGATGACACCAGATAATCCCGGATGCCATCAGCTGACACAGCCAGCTACTGGTCACTGCCAATGCCGACCACCACCATCTGATACCAGCTTGTGGTGGACACCATAAGTCAGCTGTACTGGGTGCTGTGTCTCTGCCGCTGGTCTTCGTTGGCTGCTGGTCTCTGGAGCTCTTTGATGTTAACAGTTCTGAGTGCTTATTCATTCTGCCCATTCTGCTCAGGATAAAAATCCTAAGTAGGTTCACAGGACTTTTGGGGCCCACACTACCCAAGAAATAAATCATCACTGTTGAAGTTGAAGGAACGCCAAAGCAAGTTTACAGAATGCCAAAGCATGTTTTTGTTTTCATAGGGCCTGTGCTGCAGAACACAGGAAGGAGCCCTCCTAGACTACATCCAGCAATGCCAGGAGGGCAGCTTGCAGCCCGTTTCAGTGAGGGTTTGGACTGAAGACAGGGAATCTCCTGGAAGGCTTGCTGTGAATGTTAGGTAAGCAACTAAGGGGCCAAGATTCCTTCCTTCCTAATATTCCAGAGTGCCCACTCTGTTCTCAAAAATGCAACCATAGTGTCTGAAGTGCTGGGAGTAGGGGGAGGAGCATCACACTGCCAGCCTTTACTAAGTTTGGAGTGGAGAATGGTGGTTTGATAGCCAGGGAAGACATGGAAGCAAACTGTCTCAGTCCATGGGGGTGTAAGGTAGAGGAAAGGGAGCAAGGGGCGGGGCAGACGCAGCTGGCTAAGCTGCATCCCCCTCTAGTTGGCAAGGAAATATGAGACAGCCAGGCACCACTGTATCTCAGTGACATTTGTTACACTGTGAATATACTAAGACTACTGAATTGTACATGATAATGGATGAATTACATCTTCTGTTGGTCAGATTCCCATTGCTGGGACAAAATACCTGGCACATAACTCAATGAGAAAAGATTGATTTTGGCTTATGTTTTAGGAGCATTTAATCTGTGGTCGATTGGCTCCAAGGCAGAGACACTGAGGCAGAAAGGTGGCCCACCTACAGCGTGAATGCCATAGGTTCGCCACCATTGTCTCAGTCACTTTCTCATTGGTGAGACAAAATATGGGACATTCACAACCTAAATGAGGAGAGATTTATTTTGGCTCCTGGTTCTTAGAGGATTCAGTTCAGAGTTGGCTGGCTCGAAGACCAGAGGGCATAGGGGAAGGGTCTGGCGGAGGAAAGCTGCTCACGTCATGGTGACCAGGAAGCAGAGAGAAAAGGGAGAATCAAGGGGGGAAATACACCCTTCCAGGCTGTGTCCCATTGTGACTTCTCTCTTCCCACCAGACCCCACCTCCTACAGTACATTTAGTTAGCTATGTACTCTTCAATGGATTAATCCACTGATGCTATAGCACCTAACTGACCCAACCGCCTTTCAAAGGCCCAATCCCTGAACACATGAGCCTTTTAGAGGCCATTCTAGATCTAAACCACAGCAACGTCAAAAGTGTAGAGCCTTAATGAGGGTGTTCAACAAACATGGTGTCCTCAAACAGGTTTATTTGGCAGGACAACTAACAGAAAGTAAAGTAGCAAAATCCTTCTCCTCAAAGAAAATAATCAAAATCTAAGACCTGGAAAAAAAAAAAACCAAAAAACTTAGAAAAACAAGAAAGATCTTGTAGAATTCACAGTCACATTCTCAACAATACACAGGAGCTGTCCTTCCTGGCACAGGAGGGTAAAAGAGTTCTTGCCACACAGAAGCCAGGAATTTCTAACTCAGAGCACATTTTAAGACAAACATAGCAAGAGAGAGAGAGACAGAGAGACAAACTCAACAACTGCTGCCCCTCAAAGCAGCTCTGAGCAGCAGGAATCATCAGAGGCTTCTTGAAGATGCCCTCCACCACCACAAGAGTTCTAGCCAAGCCCTGGAGCAGGGGCGTCTCCCCTAGGACCACCACCCAACCTCTCCCTCTTCCCCCTCAAGACTGGCAGACCCAACACCACGTGAGGCCTCCAGGGCAGCCAACACCTCCTATGTGTTACAGCAATGGGCTCACCAACAGCGCAAGAAGTCCTTCTCTTCTAAATAGCTGGATGCCATAGGCTACCTGTCATTTCCCTGATTTCTGTGATCACCCCAAGACCAAGATGACCACACCCATCAGGGAGACAGTACTCTGACTAGGAAGATGGCCTATGCTTTCCCCCCTTGCTCCCACTTGCCACTCCACTTAAGCCTTCTTGAGAAAATGCCATCTGTGCTTCCCTAAATAAGAACTTTCATTCACCCAGGAGGGTATACACAGATCACAATCTGAGGTTTGGGATTCATAACAGCTCTTTTCATCAGTATAAAGACTACCGTACGTGCATTGTTTCAAGTTTTCAAATCCCATTATTTGAAGCACTATTCCTTATGTTTTTATCTACTGGTTACTGTAAGAGGTAAATTTTTCCATCTTATTAATTTTTCTTTATGTATTTTGAGGCCACGCTGGTAAATGCATTAAAAACAATTTTTTTTCAGTGCTGAGGATCAAACTCACACCTCAGATGTGCTAGGTGAGTGGTCCACCCCAGCCCGGAATTCTTGTATCTTCCAGGTGAACTGAGCATGAATTAAATTTATCAAGTATTCACCTTTATCTCAAATATTGTTTTATAGTATATACTGTCTAATATAATACATACTTCATCAGCTTTATTGTAGACATGAAGTATCTTTTTCTGTGCTTTATTGTCAGCCTTTCTATACCCGTATGTTTTAATGTTTCTTTTAAACACATATAGCTGATTTTAATCTAGTCATATAATCTGTAGAAATTAATAGGAATATTTAATTCTTTTACATTTAATTACTGACATATGAATTTATATCTAACATTTTTAGTAAGCTTTTTTGTACTGCCTGTTCTTTGATTTTCTTTCTTCTCTTATTTTGTATTGATTTATTAATACTATATAGCATACTTTCCCTCTGTTGGTTTAGAAGCTGTAAACTTGCTTAATATTGTTTTAGTAATTAACCCAGAGACTACAGTGCTGCTTCTAGACTTCTGCTACTATTAATTGGGACTTTTGCTGTCTCTACAAAAAGTTTAGAATTCCTTTACTCTGTCACTGAAAATTATCCTTTCAGCCATGTGTGGTGGCAACATTTGTAATCTCAGCGCTCAGAAGCCTGAAGTAGATCACTTCAGGCCTTCAGCCTGAAGACCAGCCTGAACTACATAGAGACCTGTCTTGGTTACTTTTCTCTTATTGCTGAGACAAAATACCCAATGCCCCAAATTAAAGAAGGACAGGTTTATTTAGCTCACAGGTTGTGGAAGTTTCAGTCCATACTCAGCTGGTTCCATGGCGGGGTGGCACATAGCCAAGGGCAACAGTTCATGGCAGCAGAAGACAGCAAAGCAACAAGAGCAAAAGGGAGGAGCAGCAAGCCTCTTTCCCTCCCTTACATTGTATAGAGGCTGCCCGCCCCAGGGCAGGTGTAGCTCTCACACCCATAATCCTAGCATTGGATCATGGATCAGTCATAAACTCTAGAAGCCCGCACCATGATTGCATGATGTTTTGGGGGGACATCCAGACACAAACCATAACAAGACCCTATCTCAAAAACAACAGTAACAAAAAAGTTTGAAAATGATTATCCTTCCAACTTATATGCCTTCATTTTCAATTTCACTTCTCCTGGACATATACCTAGGAGTGGAAGTGCTGGTTCACGTAGTAAAACTATGCTTAGCATTTTAAAGACTGCCAACCTGTTTTTCAAAGTGGCCACCTCGTTTTAGAATGCCACTTGAAATGCTTGAGGATCCCAATTCCTCCACATCCTAACACACTGCTCCTGTCCTTTTTATTCTAGCCATGTTAGCAGATACTAAGTGGTATTTCCCTGTGGAGCTGATTTGCATTTCCCTAATAACAAAGGGTGTTTAACATCTTATCTTTTCATGTGCTTATTGGTCATTTGTATATCTTTGGACAAATGCCTGTTCATTAAAATTCTTTTCCTTTTTAAAAATTGGGTTGTATTTTTACTGTCAAGTTGTAAGAGTCCTTTATATATTGCAGCTACTAGTCTCTTAGCAGAAATATGACCTGCAAATATTTTTTTTCTTGTTTCTACAGGTTATCTTTTCACTTTCTGGTGGTGGTCTTGAAAGCATATTTTTTTATTTTCATGAAACTTGATTTATTCTTGAAGAAATAAATATTTTAGATGGAGTTGAAACCCTCTTTCTATCCCTTTACGATCCAATGTTTCTCCCTTCCTTCACAGATTGCCATCGTTGTGTATACATCTTTATAATCCCCGAGATTTTTTAAAAATTGTTTACAACAGATAAAAAAATTTAGCATCTAAACATTCTAAATGGCATTAAGTATGTTCAGTATGGCCCAGTCATGACCACCAGAGTACGCTAAATAGAACCATAAGTATTCTGTCACAGTGGCTTTGTTACTTCAAAGAAATGGATATATATCCGGCTGTTTTGATTTCTGTTTTGCTATTTTAATAATTACAAAGGTCATATCTCAGAGTTTCCCAGAAATAGTGGTAGAAAAAAATAACAAAAGCCCTAAGTCATAAAATAAAAACCTAGAGGGCAGGTACGGGTGACCAACTCCTGGGGCAGGGGCCCAAGAGGTGGCAGGTATTGAAGGTGTACAGCACGTTAAGGTCACACTGGTCTTCTCTGGGTCTTCACTGGCAGGACCATGCCAGGTGCCCTTCAATATAAGAGCTGGTAAACTGCGGCACTATTCTTGGAGCCTGTGACCAGATATTCGTTATCCGCGGAAACATCGCAACAGAAGATCTCTGCAGACTCCTCTACCTAGAGGGAAAGAGGGACCAAATGAGAAGTGAGTGCAGGGTCGAGGCTTGAGCCAGCCGTGGGCACTTCATTTAGGACTCTCTCAAGGTTTGCATGAAAACAGGCCAAGTCCCAGAGTCCAAGGTGGAGCTCGCAAGTCACAGAATCTTATGTCCTCAGTGCCCACACTCTACAAAATGCCCTGGTCAGGCTATTCCCGAACTCACAGTGATCCTCCTGCCTCAGCCTCAGCCTCTCATTAGGCTGGGATTACAAGTGCGTGCCACCTCACCCAGCCCTCAAAAAAAATTTTTTTGAAAGGGGGATACAGTTCAGTGTGAAGACCCTGGATTTAATCCCTAATACTGGAAAAAAAAATGGTACTATCCAGCACTTTCTGGGATCTAACAAGTGGATCTGGCGCCACGAGCTCTGAGTGCCTGGTGTGTGCACCCTTTCTTCCCATACCTGGAATAACCTTCGCAGAGAAGGTGCTGCTAAGCATTGGAACGACGCATCCAGCGCGGTCACAAAGTAGCTCCCTGGCAAAGGAAAGAACAGGTGAAAAGGCAAGGGACCCAGCCCACCTTCCAGCTCTAGCTCTACCCTCAGCAAGATCAGGGAAAGGGCAACTCTTTCCCTGCCTCAGTTTCCCCCCTGTGAAAATCAGAGACATGACCCCAGCCATCCCTGAGCTGCCCCCGCCCTCCTCCCATGCAGGGGACCGTGGTGAGTATCACTGAAGTAAAGGCCCACAGGACGGGGCTCCGTGCTGCCTCTGTCACCCTGTACAGGAAGCCCGCCTTACGAAGGGAGCCAGAAGAGGAAATGGAGGCAAGCAGAGAAAGAAGTAGGAATGAGAGTTCAAAGCAGGACGCTTGCAAGAGCCATCTGGCTCCTCACTCACCACAGGAAGCAAACTTAAGGTTGTGGAATTCGCTATATCTTTGGATGGGGACCTTGAACTTCTCCATCCGATGAGTGTGCAGGGTTATGATATCACTGTTCCTCAGGCCCACTAACAGCCATTCCTCAGTGGGATCATGGGTGATGCTAAGGATCTGTTTAGAAGAGGTCTGGGGGTCAGCATTCGAAGTCATCGATACCTTTATTCACGCCAGCGTCCTCCACTCAGACCCGCCACCACCTGAACCTGAACCCCACTGGGGGCACACTAGGCCTGGACAGGCACCAGCCGGGCACCTCATTCTGCAAGCTGTACTGGTGCAGCCTTCGGTAGCTCCGCAGGTCCCAGGAGTACAGGATGGTGTCTTCGCCTCCCATCCAGAACTTATTGCCTGCGATGTCAACACAGCGGCACCCGTACACAGGGACTTTATGTTTCCTGGTGGGAAAACAACTCAGAGATTCATAGACAGGTTTGGGGGCCTCCTAGAAGACAGAGGGTTAGGAAGCCCCAGATCTATCCTCCACAATGCCTCGGAAAGCCCAACTGCAAAAAGGAAAAGCAGAGGTCTCAGGGTCAAGCCCTCCCCAGGTCACCTGAGGGGCTCTGGAGAGAGGTCACACCTGATCAAGATTTGGTTTTGCAAATCCCAGATCTCCACAAATCCTCTGAAACAAGCCACACAGATCTGGGCGTCAGAGGAGAGGGCCAGGGAATAGCACATGGTGCCCGTAGAAGCCAGCTGAGTGCGCACCCGGGGCGTGGGCGCCAAGTCCCAGACAGTCAGGTTCTGGGCCCTGCCCGCGGTGATCAGGCTCTGCTCATCGGGGAACAGCTTGCAGGTGAAGACGAAGTTTTGAGGGTTCTGCAGGAACAGGGCGCACGCTTGTGTCACCCGGCAGCACCGGCAACAGCGGCCCCACGTTGGCTCCCAAGCTATGTTTGAACACCCCTCACCTGCAAGTCCAGCTGGGCCTGAGGGGCGCTGTCCCAGGCGTGCAGAGCACTCTCATCCCACACCCTGATGTAGCTAGGGCCACACGTGTACACATGGTGGCTTGAACCACTGATGGCAATGGCAGAGACTTTCTTTCCATGACGGAGTGTGCCAACCCTCCAGGCACCCCGTGGGGTCCTCTGCTTGACCACTGCTTTATCTGGAATGGGAGGCTGCAGAGACGGCAGGTCAGGTGGCATGAACATGGCTGCATGGCCCTGACCTACCATCATGCATGGGCACAACCACGTCCTATTCATCCATCCATCCATCCATCCAAGAGCAGGAAGTGACACTGTGCGCTGCAGGCCCTACTTATCAGGAAGTGAAAGGAGAGCAACCCTGTTCAGAATACCACTGCGGGAAGGGACAGGAATACAGACCTGGCTGCTGGATTAGGGCAGGTGGGAAAGGAAGACTCCCAAGTGTTAACCCAGAAGCGAAACAGCGAGATACTTACAATCGCTCTGAGGAGCGCGCAGGCTTCACTGTCGGTAGAGGACGAAGAACAGGGCTGGCCTGCAGGGAAACAGTAGTACCCACCCATTCAAAGCGAGGGTGTCGGCAGCAGGCGTCTTCAGGGAGACTTGAATCCAGGTCCTACTTTTCGTCCCCCCAGCTGGGGCCATCACCCCTCCCTGCCCACTTTGTCACGGCCGGTACTTACCAAGCGCGGGTTCTGGGGGCGGGCTGTGGCAGATGGGGGCGAGAAGAAGAGTGTGAAATCCAGAGCTCTGTGCTAGGAGCCCCTCTCCCAGGCCAGGGGCTCCCCCACCCAGCCATGTTCAAGTCAGACCTACCTTGCGCCAGCCGGGGCCGCTTTACCTATCTCCCCCTCTGAAAACCACATGGCCTGGAGCTCAGAGGTATCTAGGGCCCAGAAGTCCCACTGCTGCTGGGTCATAGTCCTCAACTCTTGATAAACAGGGCCCAGCTGAGATGTTGCGGGATGTGGGAAGACCTGGCACAGTCCGTGATGACTGCCCAGGTGGTGCTGTATTTCTTGCGCATGCAAAGAACAAATTCCAGAGATTTCGGGCATACCCCTTGTCTCTTCTGGTTCATCGTAAATTCTGAGTATCTTGAAAGGGTCCTCCTTCTCTCTGCTCATATCCTTGGTCAGTGAAATGCTGAGCCAGCTGCTCTGAGGACCTGAGAAAGAGACCAGCCGAACAGACCCTGGGTTCCCAGTTTGTCCCGATCCCCTGTAGCATGAATGAGAGCACAGGCAGAAATGCGTATGTGCTATATGGTGTCTGTCTAGAAGGCTCTAAGAATGCCTCTTTTTGTATGAGGCCTTAAAAGACTAGTTGACAACTGACTTTTAAAATGTTAGCAGCAGCTAGGCATGGCAGTGCAGACCCACAATCCCAGTACTTGGGAGGCTGAGACAGGAGGATCACTGCAAGTTCGATGGCAACCTGAGCTACATAGTGAATTCAAGGCCAGCCTAGACTACATAGCAAGACCCTGCCTGAAACAAACAAGCAAGCAAACAAAGCCTGGGGATATATCTCAGTGCAAAAGGCCATATGTTCAAGCCCCAGTATCACAAAAGAAAAACGTCGGTGGGGCCAGAGTTAAAGTAAAGGATTCGCGCAGGCATCTTGAGACTGAGGATAAAGTATGTTTTCCTTTCAGACACGTGGATGGCATTTCAGGTCATAAAATCAAACTTTCCCTTAATCTGGACATACATGTTTGAAACAAGAGCTCATCCAGAGGTAACTAAAACCTGAAGCTACAGGAAACTCTGGGACACAGCCTTGGCCTTGGGGTCTCACCCCCTAGAGGGGACAATGTAGAAGAGCTCAGGGTTGGGCACACATAAGACTTTCTACTTGGTGGGACAAAGGTGTACACACGGACGAGGAGGTTGGCTTGGGGTGACTAACATTTCCTACCCTCTGGGATAATTCTGAGAACTGAACGGAATCATGGGCATAGAATATTCAGTATTGTATGAGTCCAGTGGCAAACAGTGTGCTTCTTTGTGGGCTCTGCTGGGGACCAGCGCTCTGAGAATGTAAGGCAGACTTCCTTCAGGAAGATTCCATCACGGCATGCCCAATAGGTCGTCCAGAAAAACCCTGGTGACACCCAGGGTTCTATTAGCAGAGTATGTAAGGCACTTCCAAGCACGGTGGGCATGCAGAGGGAAGTCTCATTAGGAACACCAGCTTGATGGTTAGGCTCAGTCCCACCAAAGGACCAGCAGGCACCAAGCAAAGCCTAGGCTGCTCGCCCTCGGGAGGGTGTACTGCTCTCCTATGTGTTTGACCTTGAACTGGATGTTTCACACAGCTGATCTCATTCTATCCTCAGAACTCTGTGGGTACACACTTTATTGGCTGTTTTTGTTTTGTGGTGCTGGGAATCAAACCCAGGGTCTTGGGCATGCCAGGTAAGTGATCTATCACTGCAGCTATACACTAAACCTATATGGGCCACATTTTATAGACTTTTAAAACTGGATCTATAAGGCTGGGTGTGGTGGCACATGCCCATAATCCCAGCACTTGGGAGGCTGAGGCAGGAGGATGGTTGTGAGTTTGAGACCAGCATGGGCTACAAAGTGAGCTCAAAGCCAGCCTGAGCTATATAGCAAAACCCTGTCTTAAAAAGACCAGAAAAAAAAAAAAAAAGGAGCTATAGCTAGGCATGGTGGTGCACATCTGTAATACCACCATTCCAGGAGGCTGAGGCAGGAGGATCACAAGTTCAAGTCCAGCCTGAGGATCATAAGTTCAAGTCTACCCTTGCTGAGCGGCTCAGCAAGACTCACTCTTAAAATAAAAGGGCATGGCGGGGAGGGGAGCTCAATGTGAAGGCCCTGGGTTCAACCCCAGAGGTAAAAAAAAAAAAAAAACCAAACAAACAATAACAACAAACTGGAACTCAGAGCCAGTAAGTATCAAGTCTAGGATAAAACAGCTAAAAATCACGGAGAAGCCACTCACACTCTGCCTTGCCTGGCTCCTCCTCCTTAGAAGAAGGAAATCACTATCCGCCACAGTTACCAATGCAGTGACCTTTTGATCTGTAATTCCATTTCAAGGAATTTGCCCTATAGGTGCAATTGGACAAATGCAAAATAACGTATGTACAAACTACAGCGTGATAGCATTGTTTGTGACAGCAAATGACCAGAAAGAACCCTAACAGCCATTGGAGGGATCAGCAACAGCACATCCATGGAGGGAATACTACATAGCTGTTGAAAGTAACAAAGACATGCACTGACATGCAAGATCACAAGGTACATTAATAAGTAGGGGGAAATGCAAATTTCATCACAATATGCAAAAATATACAACTTTTGCGTAAAAGAAACATGGAAATTAGAACTTATTTTCATTCACGTTTGTAAATGCAAAAGGAATTAGGAAGAGCAGTTATTTCGGGGCGATGGAAACCGGCAAATAGGAAAGAGTAACGGGAGGGAGACTGGTCACTACACCTTGGTACGGGGTTTGTGCATTCGTGGGTATTTCAACCTAAGTTAAAAATTGTTGGTCCTGAAACCTCTTTCTTGGTCAACTGATCTTTCAGTTTCCTCCAAATGACAATCTTCATGATGTCGGTTGTTTAAGGAACTGAACAGGCTCTTCCTGAAATCGAGCGGGCCTCCATTATCTGGAAGGGTGGAGGCACAGGAGCACAGGCACTTGCAGCTTAGGGTGATGGACCCCGGACAAGCGATGGATCCACTGCCCAGGCTCCCTTTGAGAAACTGGAGAAAGCGTAAAGGCAGTGAAGAGCTATCTAGCTCCAACTTCAGAATTTCACTCTAATAAGACAAGGTTTTCTAGAAAGATAGAAAAATCAGTATCACCAATTCCCTTCTCTCTTCTGCAGTTGAGAATTCAGAGACTCCTCCCCTTACCAGACTATCTCTCTATCTTAAGAATCAACCCAAAATGCTGGGGCTCACCTGGCCAGGAAGACAAGCACCCAGAAACTCCCCAAAGCAGGAATCTCACCCCTTGAAGCAGAAGGTCAAATTCTACAGGCCGGAAGTCAGCAGAGTGAAGACTCAGCCAGGCCTAGGGATTCCTCCCCGATCCTGGGTCCTCCTGCCATTTATAAATATCAAAACCTACATCAGGTGTTGGGCCCATAGAAGACTGGTATCACCAAGGTGTGATCACAACTATGCTGAGCTTCTACTGGACCAACATTTCCATTAATTTTGTTTTTTTTTTTTTGGTTTTGGTTTTTCTCCAGTACCGGGAACCAAACTCACGACCTTGCGCTTGCCAGGCAGGCACTTTTGCCGCTGAGCTAAATCCCCAGCCCCTTAATTTTGAGTCTTTAGGTGGGAAGCAAGGCAGGGCCAAGTAAGTTCATGGCAGGGGGCAAGAGCAACCAAGGAACTAGGGAGATTGGCTTCCTGCTGCTCTACAAAAGCCAGTGTTTGGGCAAAAATAAGCTCAGAGTCTCAGGTCATCTCCACGTGAATCCCCTTTGCTCCTGAAGGCTAAACTTGGGCTGAAGCCAATAATGTGTGATGGGGGTGGGGCCAGCACTCATCTTTTCTTCCCCCTCTCTGTCCTGAACATGCTTGGCTCTGTGCCTGTCATCCTTTGCCAAGATCTTTGAAAATGAGGACCAGAAAGCCATGTATCCCTGTAGCTGTATCACCTGGTGGCTCTTCAAATGAGCACACATCCAAATCCCCGAGAGCACTTGTTCAAACCAAGTACTGAGCCCACTTCCATCGTTCTGGCTCAGGAAGTCTGCAGTTGCCTCAAGATGTTTTATTTTTAACAAACTGCATAGCCGTGCTGGTGGTGCTGGTGATGGAGGAAGAGATGATGGTGGTGATGGTGATAGAGGAGATGGTAGTGGTGGTGGTGATGGAGGAGATGGTAGTGGAGGTGATACAGGAGGAGACGGTGGTGGTGATGGTGATAGAGGAGATGGTAGTGGTGGTGGTAATGGAGGAGATGGTGGTGGAGGTGGTGATGAGGAGCAGATGCTGGTGGTGATGGTGATGGAGGAGTTGTTGGTGGTGATGGAGGAGATGATGGTGGTG
>NW_004955484.1:4145717-4199500 GCF_000276665.1 Chinchilla lanigera
TGCTGGTGGTGGTGGTGGTGGTGGTGGTGGTAGTGACAGAGGAGATGGTGGTGGTGGTAATAGAAGAGATGATGGTGGTGGTTTGCTGCCGGCCTGGGGACCACAGCTGAGAAGCTCTGCAAAAGCCTCAGGCTAGGGAACCCTTTCCACAGGAGGGCGAGAAGGGGTGGAGATGGACACCTCTCTTGCTCTGCTTCCTTCATCAGCCTCCACCTTCTGGTTTCTCTCACTCACTGGCTTCCTTGTTTTGAAGCGGAAGTCCTGAAATGACTGTTACTTAGAGGGAAATCTTTCACCTGCCCTCACCGCCAGCCTCCAAAGCTCTTCGTCTGTCCCTGCGCCGCCCTTCGCTTACACACCCCTTGTCCCCAGGGATTTTGTGGCCATCTGCTGCCTCGAAGAAAATCCCCAGACTCCTCAGTGTGGTATTTAAGATCCAACCCCATCATCCCCTTTCCCCCTGCTTCATTTCCTGTTTCTGTGCACCTGACCTGCTGTGCACTTAACTGAGCATTTCCCACCTCAGGCTTTGGTCATGCTGCTCCCTCACCAAGAAATGCTGTTCCCCGCTCCCTCACAGGTCACACAGAGGCACTGTGCACCAGGCCTGTACGAGGATCGAGGGACAAGAGATCAGGTGAAGGCCAGGCCCAAGTCCTTAAGCAGCTCCCCATCCTAAGAGGACCTCCAGGCCCAAGGTCCAGGGGACATACCTTGATATACACATAAACCCTCATCCTTATATGTGATTCATTCTCGGTGAATTCTTTTTTCTTTTTTAATTCTCACAGGAAACACAATAGTGATGCCTACAAGGCTTGGACTTTATTTCCAACTTGCAAATATGAGCTATACTGGAAGGGATCTAACCTCACACGTTCTTATCTAAGAAGTTACTAAAAGGCCAGAAGGGCTAGACTACAAATCAAAGCCTGCATGGCTTTTAAAAATGTGTTTGAGAAAGGTGATTGAATCATAGGAATTCTTTATATCCAAATGGGAAGGGAAGCCAGCGAGGTGGAAGGGAAGGAAGGGAAAAGGGAAAAAAAACAGAATAGAAGGCAAAAAAGAAACAAAACTTTTGTAAATAAGGACAGGAAGAGGGGGAGAAGAATGGGAAAAAAAGAATCAAGATCCATCATGTACAGATACAAATTCCCTGTGATGAATGTGATCGCTATGTATATCAAAAGTATACCAATAAAATTAATTTTAAAAAAAGATCTAGGACCTTGGCAATACCTAGAAAGGGTTGCAGGGAAAGAGAAGGCCCAGGACAGAAGCCTGGGCCCACCTCAGGAGGCAGGATGTATGTCAGTGAGGGGTCCAGGCCTGCTACTTCCAAGCATATGAGCTTTGACAGGCTGCCAGCCTATGCCTCAGTTTCCCCATCTGTAAATGGGGCTGACATATTACATCCTCCTTAAAGCTGCAGTCAGAGCCAGAGTTACATAAAGGCTTTGACGATGCCAAATTTCAAGTAAATGCTCATTAAAGGTCAGCCGTTCATAGGGGCCTCAGGAGAGAAAAGGAAAGTGGGAAGAGGCTGGAGAAGGGCCCTGTGGTCAGTGAGTATAACCCTGAAGGACAGGATTTTTAGAAAGGGGCAAGAGTCTGCTCACCACGTGGTGCACCATCTGAACTAACGCCACCCGCTCTCGTAGCTACCTCCAGAGGGAGGGTTATAGCAAAGGAAACTGAGGTACAAAGAGCTGAAGTCCTCCGCCATAAAGAAAGACAAACTTGAGTCATCTGTGGGAAAACAGATGCACTTCGAGACCATAATGTTAAGTGAAGCATATCAGACACACAAGCTTAAGTATTGCATCGTATCTCTTATAGAAGAAACCCACAGTATAAGTAAATTAAAGAGCAAGATAAAAGATAATAGGACATAGAGAACGACCTTTTGCAAAAGGGAAGGGGACCAAATGATGGGGGTAAAGGAAGAGATTTTTTAAAGAATTAAGGCGTGATACACGCAGGCACTAACTCCCCGTGATGGAGGTCACAGTTACATACCGCAAACAGGGCCAGTAAAACATACACGGAAAAGAAAATTTTTTAAAGAGCTGAGGCAGGTGTGGTGGCGCACGCCTGTAATCCCAGCCCTCGGGAGGCTGAGGCAGCAGGATTGTTGCAAGTTTGAGGCCAGCTGGGGCTACAAAGTGAGCTCAAGGCCAGCCTGAACTGCATAGCAAGACCCTGTCTCCAAAAGATAAATAAATAAATAAATAAATAAATAAATAAATAAATAAATAGGAATAAAAGAGCTGAAATCATTTGCTCATAGTCAGATGGCTGGAAGAGTTGGAGTTATTGTCTGAGCCTACCCGACCCCACTTCGCCTCCACTGGCTGCAAGGAGATGGAGGAGGGGGAGCAAAAGGAGGGGACCATTTGGCCTCAGCAACCTGGACTGGGTGTTTCCGCGCACCTTGGGCCAGGCAATAGGTTGCTAAGACCTGGAGTGTAGGGGACAGAGAACTCAACTGGGACATTTGCAGAGCAGAAAAAATGGGAGCAGCCAGAGCCAGGCAGAGTGGTAGATCTCAAACTGTGAGTCAACGTAATGCCATCTGGGTGCTTTAAAAAAATAGCCGGATGGAAAGAGATGGTCCTCCTGTTGTCCCTCGGGTGCATCTGGGGATAGAAGGACCTGCTTGAGCCCAAGCTGCACCATGGTTGAAATTCAGGTGCAGAAGGGCGACTGGTGGGACCCTCTTGACCAAACACTGTTTGAACCAGGTTACAGCTGCTTCAGGCAGCGAAAGTAGGGCTCGCGATAGACATCAGACACAGCCATGTGTCCTCACCCACTCGCTTCTACCCGTCCACCCAGAGGTTGGTCAGCATGGTCCTATGGAGCCTAGCTGTGCTGGACACCAAGCTTTCAAGGAGGTGCCCACAGACCTGGTCATGACCTTTGTGGATTTTAGTCTTTGGAGGGAACTGACCTTCGCACAGGCCTAACGTTACAGAATGAGAAGGGACAGGATTTGGGAGGGGACTCTCAGGGGGACATGGGAGCACACAGAAGGGCCCATCTCAGAGAAGGATCAGAGGGAGCCGGTGAGGTCAGAGACACGAGCATGGGTGGGGTCCATAGGCCATGGGGGAGAACACTGGATGAATGTTCTGGTCACACAGAGCAGCAGGTACCAGGATGTAGGGAAGTATCTGTCAGCAATGGGGAGAATTTCCTAGGGCATGGAGGGTGTGTGCCGTGGGGACCAGAAAGGTAGGAGCTATGTTCTTTCCTGGGGACAGCTGGGAACACTGAGGGGTCTGAGCTGTCAAAGACATGATCAGACTTGTGTTTTGGAAGGAGGGCTAGGCCCACTCTTCAGTGGCCAGCTTGGGGAAAAGGGCAAGACTGGAGGCTGGGAGACCAGTAACAATGCTCAGCCGGGGAGATAGCTCAGCAGCACAGCACCTGCCTGGCAAGCACAAGGTCGTGAGTTCAATTCCTGGTACTAAATAAATAAATAGATAAAAAAGAAACAGTGCTCAACATCACTAGTCATATGAGAAATCCAAAGCAAAACCACAATGAGCTACCAGAAAATAGTACACACTTGAGAGAGCGTGGAGGGATTAGAACTCTCACACATTGCTGATAAGAACACAACATGGTGCAGCCACCGTGGGAGAGAGTTTAGCCATCCCTCAAAAAGCTAATTATAGAGTTGCCATTAGACCCAGTCATTCCACTCTTAAGTATATACCACAAGAACTGAACACAGGCTTTCAGATTCTCATACACCAATGTTAATAGCAGCTTCAATCACAATAACCAAAAGGTGGGAACAACCCAAGTGTCCATCACTGTTTAAGTAAATGTCTAAAGAAAATGCAGTATACCCATGTAATGGAATATTACTCAGCCACAAAAAGGAATTAAGTTCTGATACATACTACAACAGAAATGAACCTTGAAAACAGTAGGCTAAGTGCAAGAAGGCAGACACAAAAGTACATATACTGTATGTATCTATCTACAGGAAATACCCAGAAAAGGCCAATCTATAGATACAGAAAGCAGATTAGTGGTTCCCGGGAATAAGAATAAGAGTAGGCTAAAGACTGACTGCTTGTGTAATGGGTATGTGGCTCCATTTCTTTGGAGATGATGAAAACGTTCTGAAACTAGTTGCTCAACACTGTGAACATACCTAATGTCACTGAGCCATATCCTCTAGTTAAAATGGTAAATTTCATGTCTCACATATTTTACCACAAGAAACAATATCAGCAAAGCCAGGTCAGGAATTAGAGGCCCTGCAAGTCCCAACAGCACTTCTCCTGAGGTTTCCTTACTTTTTCTCCCTCGGAGAGCCAGGCAGCGGCTGATGCCTTTGCCCAAAGGAGCAGCTATGGTGAAACTGGAGTGCAGAGGGGAGGGGACAGCGAGTGGGTAAACCTGGAGGCCAGTCTGGGTCCTGCGGACAGAACATCAATCAGCCTCCAGATCTTTCTTTAGGGCGGGGGAGCCCTCTGGTTGGAAATCAGAGAGCGGCCCAGCTCTAACTCCCCGCTGTGAAATGCTGCTCCTCCTGGTCTGGCTACCTGACGGTACTCTCCTCAGCGGAGGACTCTCACTGTCTGCACAGTACCCCTGAAGAGTTACCTGGACGTCGGTCGCTGATGGAACTGTATAAGCCGTATATCCAGAAGCAGGACACATCTCTCCCCCTATTGATACACTGCCTTCGCCCACTCCACAAGGTACTGCAAGCAAGGTACCATGACTGCCTGAGCCAGGTGGCTCGGATCACCAGCAGCTCCAAGCTGGGGACACCGTGTGGTAAGGAATCACAGAAGCGGGGAAGCCAGGCTGATCAGTGAGACCAGGGGGCCAGCCAGGGGAGGCGGCATTTGAGCTGAGCTCAGTGTGAGGGAAGGGCCAGCCCTTCAGGCCGGGGAGCCATGCAGGGCCAGGCCCCTCCTCGCTGTTCACCTGGCCCCTCTTCAGGAGCAGCCTGTAACTCTCAGGGTCCCTCACAAGTCCTTTTCCCAGGAGACCACAGCACCATGGGTACCTTGTTCCCACCCACCCGCCTCACACCCCTGGGCCCGCGGTGGAACTCTTGTTCCTAATTCTGCATTCACATTTCTGTCCAGAATCCACCGCTCACCTCCTGGGGGACTCTTAAGCCTGATCACTCCCAGGCTCCCTCCAGCCTCTCCCCTCCCCCCCTGTGCTCAACAGCAGCTGTATTTATTTACCTGCTCCTGGAAGTTACATTTCACTGTGGGCAGGGCTTCGCTCACCCTGCTCCCTCATTACTGGGGGTTGAACATCCCCAGCTCTTTTTATTTTCTTTTAAAACAGGGTCTCATGAAGTTGCCAAGGCTGGCCTTGAACTCAGAATCCTCCTGCCTCAGCCTCCCAAGCAGTTGGGTTGCAGACATGCACCACTTCACCAGGTTTGTTTGGCTTTGGCTTCATTTAAGAACAGGTTGCAGGGGAGGCCGGGGATATAGCTCAGTGGGACAAGCGCCTGCCTGGCAAGCGCAAGGTCCTGAGTTCGATTCCCGATGCTAAAAAAAAAAAGAATAGGCTGCAAAGACTAACTTCAGGGCTTTTAAGGTCAGGGCCCCTCCGTGTCTCTGCCATCACCTCAGGCCCGAGACCCATGGGAAATTACTCCATGAGGAGCTCAGTGCCGGGTCATGGGCCTGGCGTTGCTGCTGAAGGCGACTCCTCGCTGACAGGCCTTTGCACGGCCCGTGGCCCCTGGCCGGGCCTGCAGGTGGCTGAGCGGCCTCAGGCCTGGGGCGCCCCCCCCCCCCGACGCCGGGAGCGGGCATCCGGGCCAGGGCAGTGGAAGGGCGCTAACTCCTCTGCCGCGCGCAGGGCAGGCTCCCCACACAGGTCAGCCACGCAGCCGTGGGCCGGCGGGACGTGGGCCGGGCTCCGAGCAGACACGCGGGGCGAAGCCGGAGCGGCCGCTTACCGTGGCAGGCTCCTGGGCTGGGCCGGAGAGGAGCGAGGTCAGTGCGCGCCGTGCAGTCCGGGAGGCTTCCTGGAGGCAGGCCCGGGCGGAGGAGGGTGGGATTTCGGTGACCCGCGGGCGGTGGGAACCACACTTCCGGAAGATGGCAGCCACTTGGGGGCCGACCTGAGGAGGCGTTCAGGCTGGGGCAGGATGGAAGCTGAGGCGTGGAAGCTGAAGAGCAAGCAGAGGCCCCTGGAACGGAGCCCCTGAAAGGTGCTGGCGGTGCTGAGGACCGCCGGCCTGTATTATAATTGGGACTGAGGAGCTAGAAGGGGCTACAAGAACCTGCCCTGCCCCGAGGCCGGGGCGCCCCCTGGTGAGAAGGTCAAGCGGCCCCTCCAGGGCTTCCCAGGACTTGATCAAGTGCAGCGTGCGCAAGCAACAGTGAATGAGCGGGCGTGGAATGTGTAGGGGGAAGGCCGTCCTCAGTCCCCGTGGGTCAGGCCAGAGTAACAGGCAAAAGTGGGGGCGCGCTCTGGAGTGGGTGGCGATCTCAGGGGAGAGACCAGGGCAAGCCCCATCCCCACCCCCACCCCACTGCAAAGGCCCCCCGGCCCCCCCTCTCCCGCCTGCAGGAAGCCCTGCTCCGCCCGCTCTGATACTGCCAGCCCAGGCCTCCTGAGCCTCTGCCAGGCTCTCCCCTCTGCACCCCACCCTCCAGAACCCCTCTTCTGAGCTTGGCCTTCCCCTCCTGAAGAGCAGGGTGGGCCCAGATGTTCTCTGGGTGGCAGGCTGAGGGGGGAGGGTGCCCTGCACCGCAGCGACAGACACACTGATACAGACTGAAGGGCAAGACTTTAATCCCCTCTCCCTGCGCCCCCAGGCTCCAGCCGAGAAGTGCTTCTGCGCAGCCATGGGGGTCTCAGGTGATGAGCTTCCTCCTTGTCCCTGGAGCCAGGCAGCCCTGGGTGGGGTAGTGAATGCCAGGGGAACAGGCTACCAGCACTTCTCATGTGATGTTGCAAGGCTTTGCAGATGTCTGACTGCCCTCCTCACCCTCTTATCCTCAGGGTCTGAGCAGATGGTTCTGCCCTGGACCTTGATAAACCTGCAGGGAAAGAGAAAAACATCAGGCACCACTGGGGGAGGAAGGGCCCTGCAGAGCCCTGGGGCAGCCCCCACCCTGCAGTGACCAGGAGCCTGAGGCCCAGAGAGGCCCAAGTTCACACAGGAGGCCAGGCTCTGTCCCCAGAGTTCCTGCCTTGCCCTCCCACAGCAGGAAACTGGAGCCTGTAGGAAACAGGGCTGTCCCCCTTTCTGAGGGCCTTGTCCCATGACCACAAAGGGTGTTCATGACCTGGGCCCTGAGACCACATTTGCTATGTGATCAGGGAGTGTCCTGTCCATTCTTGGGCCTGTTTCTCCATAGGTAAACTGGGGACTTGGACCCCATGGCCTGGGCCCTGCTGGGTCTTCCAGTGCATGGTGTGAAGCTGCCCGCAGGAGGAACAGTCCTGCTCTCTCCTCTAGTCCTCCCCACAGTGTGTCCTGAGGGCTCCGGGTCTACCTCTGCCATGCCCAGCCTCCCAGGAGCCTAGCACAGGGCAGGCTTACTCAACAGCATCCCTGCGATACTCAGCTGCGGTCCTGTACCATCTCACTAGCTTTCCGATGGGAATGTTTCCTTTGAAGTACTCAGGGCAACACTAGTACTTTGGGCTAGAGCAGAAGCAGGTGTGTGTGCGTGTGTGTGTGCATGCAGGGGTGGGCACTGTGGGGTGGACGTGTGCCTCTTGTGAGTCTGTGTATGTGGGGGTCACTGCATGTGTCTGTGGGAGGTTGTGTGTACACCTTTGTGCCTGAGGGAGAGATCTGTGAGCTTTGTGTGTGTGTCTGTGCATTTGGCAGATGCAAGATTGTGGTAGGTTTTATCATTACCCCAGAGATATGGAGACACCTCTGTAGGCCCCGGGTTTCTCATCTATATGCAAATAAAAACATGTCCAAAGCTTGGGAAGAGGCTAACTGGTGATCGTGCAGCTTTATTTTTTCCTAGGATTTATCATACGTTTCCCAGGCATCCGCCCTACTCCTGCCACAACTGTTCCCTTACTCTTCCGGGGGATGAATTTGGTTTGACCAGCTGAACCAGATGCTAACAAAGGATTTCAGAACATTTCTCTTACACATGTGAAACCAAAATCAGTCACCATCTTTGCCATCGTCAGGCAGGGTTCAGTCACAGTACGAGATGTGCAAAAATTTTGTAACTCACCAAGCTAATCCTGTGTGCTGGGAGGCATCTTTATTGGTTTTCTTCACATTGCCTCCCTCAAAAAATCTTTTGTTACTTTCCCTTAAAATTCTCAGTGGGAACAGGTGGGAACGAATAAACATGCCTGTATAGCACTGTGGTCCCAGTGACCCCCGCCACATTCACAGGTGCCCATCAGACTGCCCCTTCCTGCTCTCACCTGCATGAGCACATGCAGAGAGGGTGCCAGCAGGCAGGCGACCAGGAGCAGCATCTGCAGGCAAGTCATGGTGCCAGAAGCCCAGGAGAGCCCCAGGGCTGGTGACAGGTGACCTGCTTAGGCCCGTGTCCTTCTGCCTCCCCCAGCCTCCTTTAAGAACATGACTGATTGTGCCAGAGTCCTCTTGGAGTGTTTGTGACTTCCCAGAACATGGACACTCAGTATGACCAAAGCCTGGGGTGAGGGCTGATGACAATGATGACACACAGCTCCTTCAAAAGGGACATTTCTTGATTCCTCTATTAGCAAAAAGCCAAAAAGATATCCATCTTGTACTGGGTTACACTGTGGGCTGTCACTGAAGCTGGGCAGCTCCCACCAAGCTGGGGCCCCAGGGTAGGTGAGGGTGGATAAGCAAGCTGATGGGACTCGGTCTCTATCCTGTCCAAATGTTCTCTTCCACAGCTCCAGAAACTGAGGAATGGGAGGACATTATGCTTGGGGGTCACAAAACAGAAAGAACGGGTTGGTGGAGAAAAGGGCCCTTCTCATGTAAAGAGCCGCACCTGCTGGACATCTGGACTGAGGAACCCCTGGTCAGTGTCTGGACTGAGTGGGCTCTGAAGAGTTTCTGTAAGCCCCAGTGGGACCTCTTGCCCACCCGCTACCACAGCATTACTGCATACAGGTCAGTCTACCAGCTGCCAGAGAAAATGGCTCGTCCTCCCCTTAGGTTTTCACAGGAAGACCATGCAAGTTGGATACCCAGTAGGTGGTAGCAGCCCCTTTTGGCCCTCTCAAATCAGCTCTGCAAATAGCTCAGACTCCAAAGACTATGGAGCAGTGCACCAGCTGCACGGTGTCTGTAGAGTGAATGTCCACGTGTAGTTGTTTATGCAGGTGTCCGAGGACAGAGTGGGAGGTTTTATGTGGATATATGTGGACCGTGGGTGTAACCGGAAGTGCCCTGGGACACACCCACCCTGCTGGCTGTGCTCTAGGAGCAGGGTGTCTGGCTGTCCCCTGCCATACCATGGACTGGACAAGTATGTGAATGGTCTGTACATGTGCAGGAGCAGACCGTGTATGCTCTGTGTGTTGGGCACCTCCTGAAGAGCAGGGTTTGAACTGGCAGAACCTCAGCCCCCTCAGAGGAGCAGCCAAGGGCTTCTTACCTGAGGTCAGAGGAGGGTGGGCTCCCCTGGGGAGTGTGCTGGTGCCCTTGGTGGGTCTGGGTCAGAGAAGAAAAAGGAGGCTGGGCCCTAGAGGAAGAGCAGAATCTCTGTATGTGAAAATAAAAAGGCCTTTTAAGCGACATAGAACCAAAGGACCATTCTGAATATGTGGGCTGGGTGAGTGCAGAAAGCCTTACAAGCGTATTCCCCAGGGACCCTAGGACTCCCAGCCCTCAAGTCCTCACCCCATGGAGTATCTGGAGGATTTTCTTTGTGGGGGCGTCACATGTGAACTCACAAATCTTCTCCCTCCAGCACTGACTGCTCCACTGGGTTTGTGTCCAGCCTGCAGCACCTGGTTTGGCTTGGTCTTTCTTCAGTGTGAGATCTTCTCCCCAAGGGCCCTCAACCGCAAATACATAGGCCACTGATGACCTATCTTTGTAGGCCCTGAAACATACCCATACAAACAATGGGTGCAGCATGCATTCTTCTGAAAACATCCACACTGTCCTAAAAGAACTTCTGTTAGGGCTGCCTGGCTCTGTCCTTGCTTTTACCAAAGAGATTGCCTGGTGCCATGTCATACTTACCAACCTGTGTGTTTTTCCACTACAGTCAACAAAGATTTGATCCGACCTGTTGAATGCTACATCTCATAACTCTACCTCTTCAAGATTCCACCACTCCCACACTGGCATATTGGCAGTGTGTCATAGGCTGCCAACACAGGAACATTTCACAAAGGATATACTTAAACCATATCTAAACCATAGTGATTGGTATTAATTCAAACCAGAGTGTTATAAATGTAAGATATTAATTGCAATCCTCATGGTAACCACTAAAAAGAAATCCTAAATATACAGAAAAATAAACAACCAAAATGGTACACTATAAAAGGTCGAGTAAAAGGTAAGTTGCAGAGGAGGGACTGAACAAAAATACCTAAGGTAAGCAAAAACAAATAGCAAAATGGCAGAAATAAGTCCTTCTGTATTAGTAATTATTTCAAATGTAAATAAAACACTCTAGTCAAAAGGCAAAGATCAGAATACATTTTTTAAATGATCCAATTATATGCTGATACTAAAAGACTCACTTTAGATCCAAAAATACATGGGTTGAACCTGAAAGGACAGACAAAGACATTCCATGCAAACTTTAACAAAAAGAGAGCTGTGGTGTCTATACTAATAAAAGACAAAACAGAATTTAGGCCAAAACTGTTATTAGAGACAAATACCTTATATATCAATAAAAGAGTTAATTTTCCAAGAGGAAATGACAGTCACAAATATATACACACTGACATGGATTGAATGTTCAGGTGTTAAAAACCTAATCACCAATGTGACAATATTAGGAGATGAAGCCTTTCAGAGGTGATTTGGGAGGCCCTGCCCTTTTTAATGGGATTGATTCTCCTATTTAAAAAAAAGACCCTAGAGAGCCACACTGTCTCTTTCATCATATGCAGACAGAGCAAGAAAGTACCATCTATGAATCAGGAATCGGCCCCTCCCCAGATTGAATATTGCAGCACCTTGATCTTGGACTCCCTAGCCTCCAGAACAGTGAAAAATAAATTTCTGTTGTTTCCATGCCACCCCATTTATGGTATTTTGTTATAGTCCCCTGAACAGACTAAGACACATAACAAACATCAGAACTTCAACATATATGAGGCAAAAGTGGACAAAACTGAAGAGACGAACAGATGATTCTATAATAGTAGGGGACCTTAATACTTTACCTTCAATATAAATACAATCAGATGGAAGGTCATAAGAAAAGAGAGGACTTGATCAATATTACAAACTAACTTGACTTAATAGGCATACACACAACATTCCACCCTCAAATAGCAATATACATGCAACATTCTCCAGGATAGGCCAATTAACAAAAAGCAATGATATTTCTACACATCAGCACAAGTGATATGAAAAGGAAATAAAGAAAGCAATTCTATTTACAATGGCATAAAAAAGAAAAAATGCTTGGGAATAAACAAAACCAAGAAGGTATATAACTTATTCCCATAAAAATTACAAAATAGGCCTGAAAGAGATTAAAGAAAACCTACATAAATAGATACTTTACATTCATGAATTGGAAGACTTAATATTGCTAGGATGGCAATACTCCTCAAATTTATCTATAAATTTCACACAGTCCTTTTCAAAATTCAAAGGTCTTTTTTAGCTAAGATGGAAAAGCTGATCCTAAAATTCATATGGAATTACCAGGTTCCCTGTATTGTTCAAAACAATTTTGAAAAAGAACAAAAATGAAGGACTGTACTTCCCAGTTTCAAAACTTTTTACAAAGTAAAATGCTGTAGTACAGGCAAGTAGACTCATAGATCAATGGAACAGAACTGAGACTCTAGAAATAAATTCACACATCCACGGCCACATGGTTTTACTTCTACATAAAGGATCATTCAGTGGGGGAAGAACAGGTTCTTCAGCAAATGTTACTGACAACTGGATACTCACATGCCAAGAAGTGAGGCTGAACTCTTCCTATCTGTACACAATTAATTCAAAATGGATTAAAAACATAAATGTAAGAGGTAAAACTATAAAACAATTAGAAGAAATCACAAAGATATATCACCAAAACCTTGAACTTGGCAATGGTTTTTTAGCTATGGCAACAAAAGCATAAAATAAAAAAACCAGATAAATTGGACTTCATCAAAATTAAAAAATTGGACTTTATCCAATTCTTTGTATTTCAAAGAATACTATTAAGGAGGTGATCAGACAACCCACAAACAGAAGAAAACATTTGCAAATCATGTATCTGATGAGTCCAATGCCCAGAATACATAAAGAACTTTTACAACTCAACGAACAAAAAATTTAAAAATTGACATAGGATGGGAAGCTGAGGCAGAAAGCCTGAAAGTTTGAGCCCAGCGTGGGCAACTTAGCAAGGCCCTGTGTCAAAATAAAAAATAAAAAGGAATAAGGATGTAGCTCAGTGCAAAGGCCCCAGGTTCAATTCCCAGTACTGGGGAAAAATGACAAAGGACTTGGATACGCATTTTTCCAAAGAAGATACACAAGTGGGCAACAAGTACATGCAAAGATTTTCAATATAATTCATCTTCAGGAAAATGGAAATCAAAACCATGGAGATACACCTCATGCACACTAGGATGGCCACATTACATGATCTAATGGAAAATAACAAGTGTTGGTGAGGATGTAAAGAAATTGGAATCCTCATTGCTAATGTTGCAGTCTTTGTGGAAAAGTTTAGTGGTTCCTCAAAAAGTTAAACAATTACCATACAACTTTCACTTGATAACCTTAAGGCCTCTTTCCCATTGTCCCAATGAAAAGTATGTGGCTTCTTTTTAATGCTAATCTTTTTAGCAACCAAGCTCTCTTCTGTTTCAACATTGCAAGCCTTTCCTTTCAGACAAAACTGAAAACTTCTGGCATTTTGCCCGATTTCCAGTGCACACTGGATTAAAAGCTGCCACAGTACATATGCCATACCCTGAACAATGGGATGCCTTAAAATTTCCTCCACCACATGAGTTTGCTGCCCTTAATCTCAATCTCCTACAAAATCTCAGAACACAAGCAAAACGCAGACAAATTTTCTATTAAAGCATAACATACACAGTCTCAAGGCCAACTGCCAATGGAGTCCTTATTCCAAATGCAACCTCCTGAGCCTGGCCTTTATTGTCTGCATTTTTATGAGCATTCTGGTTTTCCGAGCTCTGGCCAGAATTTCCCATCAAGCTCAGCTTACAGCATTCTTTACCTGGCATCTCTAAACTTTTCCAAACTCCTCCCATGAACCAGTTCCAAAAGCTTCTACACCACATGGTCAGACAATCACAGCAAAAGCCCACTCTTTGGTACCAAAATCTGTCTTAGTCACTTTCTTGTCACCGAGACAATACCCACCACCCAAAATTTAGAGGACAGGTTTGCTTTGGTTCATGGTTACAGTCCCCTCTAACCATGGCTCCAAGGCAGAAAATAGCACAAGACCAGGGCATAGTGCAGGAAAAACTCCCACCAAGGCAGCCAGGAAGAAGAGAAGATTGGGATGATATACCCTTCCAGGTCACGCCTCCCATGACCTGCCTCTTCTGACCAGGCTCACTTTCCAGTAACACTCAGCCCCTTAACTCACTGGTGGATGAATCCACTATGAATACAGCACCACTATGATCTAATCACCTTCATAAATCCTTGCCTCTGAGTGCATAGAGCTTTAGGGCAACAGACTCAATCCGACCCATAAGACCAAATAAATAGATCTCTGGCCAAGCCATATTGATGAATCAAAGACGACCACAGTGGCAAACCCTTTGGCCCTCAATCTGTTACTTGTTAAAAGCATGCTTTGTATTTTCTTATAAAGCAGTCAGGAATTTGAAAGTGGATTTCTCCCAAAATGGTGATTCTTCACTTGGGCCAAAAGAAGTCTAACAGGTAACTAACAGAAGAATAAAGCTTGATCATCATTATGTACAACTGAGTCATACCCTTCTTAGTTCTGCATACAGCCATTTAGGAAATCTATCTAAACACTGGCAAAACAAAGTATACTAACCTTAAATTTACCTACCCTATTTCATTTCTTTAAGATTGAGTACACCAGGATAAGAGATTTACAGGGACACTTAGCTATGTCCACAAATCTCCATAGCCCTAAACCCTGGATTACCTTGGATTTCAGAAGAGTCTTAAATGACAGACTCTTCCAGAAACATTCAACTCGTGGGAACTAAATTACTCCTGGAGTCATAAGGATTCCTCCAGAGCTATAAATCCAGCACCGAGACAGAGCAGGTCCCAGCCCATCATATCACCCTATAAAACTGTTCTGTTCTTGTGTGAATAGGACAGTCTGATCCACCTCTTCAGACCTGTGTCCTCATCAATTTCTATGAAGCTTCCTTATCTCCTCTTACTTGCCTTTGTTAGGAGACAAACTTGATCTTTGTCAAAGCAGTGTTCCCCTTTATTTTTACTTTTTAGTTGAAGCTTTTTTTCCTGTAAACTCATACTGTTACTGCAGTTTTAATTTCCATTACCACTACAGTGAGGATTCATGATAGCCAGTAACAATAAGAAGCCAGTAACAATATTTGAAGGCTGGGCATGGTGGTGTACACCTGTAATCCCAGCACTCGGGAGGCTGAGGCAGGAGGATTGTCCTAGGCTACATAGTAAACTCATGACCAGCCTGAACTACACAGAGAGACCTTGTATGTATATATTTGGAACCAGGTGATGGTACACATCTGTAATCCCAGATTGTGGCAGGAAGATCACAAGTTTGAGGCCAACATGGGCAATTTAGTGAGACTGTCTCAAAATAAAAAATAAAAGCTACTGATGTAGTTCAGTGGTAGAGTGCCCCAGTTTCAATCCCCAGCACCACTAACTAAATATTAAACATAAAACCCTCTGGTATAAAAAGCTTGGAATCTAGAACATTTGGAATTTCCTGAGCTCGTTTCAGCATACCATCTTTTGTTATTCCTAATAAGCACCTTTCATAGCTGAATTTGCTAATGAGGTAATTATTGGTGTGCCTCTACATAGCATCAGTTTGGGGGACGGCTGCCAGAAGAACCAGCCTCAGCCTGACCTCTAGGAAGGAGAGATTTAATTATTTATTGGTAGCCAATGATTTAATTCAGCATGGGTACATAATGGAATCTCTGGAAAGACCAGAAACAATTGAGTTCAGAGAGGCTCGGGGTCGGGGGGAGGCAGTGAATGCATTCATGCACAAGTAGACAGGGCAGTGCACCTCAACTCCTTACAGGCATTTGGGACACCTCTGGACCATGCCTGAAGTAACTCATCTGCTCATATGTACCCTTTATGATGTAAATAATACCTGGTAATAGTGTTTCCACTAGTCTTACCTGTTACACGAAATTAATGAACCTGACTCATGAAAGCCTAGATTTACAGCTAAGTCAGAACGGTGGGTAACCTGCAGATCCACTACTGTCACTTTTGTCATTGAGGGACAGGTGGCACTGAGCCCTTCACCTGTGGGGTTTGCATTCATTCTTAGTTGTTAGAAATAATTCCAATTCTAAGACACAGTATCCACAAAAGAATTGCTTGTTGAGGAAACACACATTGGGCATCAGAAATGTTAGGTTTTCCTTACTCCCATTAACAGATGAGATGCAGAAAAAAGTCTATGATCACCCACTTTCCTCTTATTTATCTCTATAAGGAATTCACATAGATTTTTATGTAACTTCTTTCAGAAAATCATTACCTAGAAATGGACTTTTCTTCCTCCTTAACTGTTCAAGGTTTCTGGAACAATAAATATTAACCTCAAGTGGGTCTAGGGGAGGAAGGATATTTCAAAGACAGATATTTCAAACTTTTAAAACTCAATTTCTGACTTTTTGAAAACTAATCCTATTCCATCCTACTACAATTTGCAGCTGTGAGCAGAGGCTGCTGTCTTTACCCAGGGCATGCATTCTTCATCACTTACTGTTATTCAAAGCAACTTCATTTATTTATTGTTTTAATGGAGCAGAAGATTCTCATTTGAAGAGTATTTTGAGACTTCCAAAGGCCAGAGACCCTGACAAGCACTAAAAAGAATAGGAATTCAAGATAAATACCTTCTTCCAGGACTTCATGAATTACATTTGCAGAGGAGTTCATTACTACACAATAGGAATGCTTTAACATACTATGTTATTTATATTTATATGTGGTCCCTATTTTTACATAAAGCACAACTATAGTAAATGTCATTTTTAGAAGTACAGTAGTCTACATGCACAGGTAACACACACACGATAAATATGTGAAAAAATTTTACTAATTTTTACTCCTTGGAGTATCACTGCAATGAATACCTCTTTTTACCTTAATAGACATTTTTACATTTTTAAAAGCTGCCTGGGGCCAGGGTTTTAGCTCAGTGGCACAGAGCCTTCCTGGCAAGAGTGAAGTCCTGAGTTTGATTCGCAGCCCCCCCCTGCTCAAAAAATGCTGCCTGTTTATGTCATTTGCTGGTTTTTATCAGCTACTTATGTTCCTTTCAACTGTAAAATCTCTGTGTACATTAAATACTACACTTTTATATCACAAATTTTACAAATAAATTCCCAACTTTTATGCTTTACTTTAACAGCTTTATTTGGGAGTATTTAAAACAAAAACATATTAGAAATAATTTTGAATGATCAATTTATCAACATTTTGTTTCTAGCATTTATCTGATATTTTGCAAAGTTTTCTCTATTTCACAAAAGTGAAATCCTTGTTTTTCCTCTTTACAAAATACATGCTTGTACCAAAAATTAAACAGAAATAAATTAGTTTAGGTAGAGCGGATATCTTTATAATATGGGTTTTCCTACGTAAGAACACATTTTGTTCTCTCTCTCCATTTATTCAAGCTTCCTCTGGTGGCCCTTGGTGGAGAATTATCATTTTTACCATATTGGTTCCATAAAACAATTGTTTGTTCCTAGAAAATCTACTGTTCTTGATGCTGCTAAGGATTTCTCTCAATATTTTCAAGTTGGTTGTTGGTACAAACCAAAGTTATTTTGCAATATTATTTTTTAACTGGTGATATATTCTTCATTAAAAATTGAATAAAACAGAAAAGATGTGTTTCCATGTGAGGACTTTGCCACATTCACTTCCCTCCCAAAGGATTCCTCCAAGGTGAATCTGATGATGCATGATCCATTTCAGCATTAACCTTCAGAGCTCCTACATCCTTCTCACTAAGATTTCCCTTCATTATGGATACTCTGATGCTGATCAAGCTGGAAGGTAAACCTAAAGGCCTTCCCACAGATATTACACACATGAGGTTTCTTCCAACTGTGGACAGTCTGGTGTATAATACAGTCAGAACTAAAGCTGAAGCCTTTGCCACACTCTACACATCGGAAAGGTTTCTCCCCAGTGTGGCTTCTCTGATGCCGAATTAAATGGGCATTAACATGGAAGGCTTTTCCACACTCCTTACACTGAAAGGGTTTCTCTCCAGTATGAATTCTCTGGTGCACAATATAGTCAGAACTACAGCTGAATGCTTTTTCACATTCCATACATTTGAAAGGTTTCTCTCCAGTATGTATTCGCTGATGTCTAGTTAACTTGGCATTGATACTGAAGGCTTTGCCACATTCCTTGCACTGATAAGGCTTTTCTCCAGTATGGATTCGGTGATGATCAAGTAGGTTTCTTTTAGAAGTAAAGCATTTCCCACATTCACTACATTCAAATGGTTTCTCCCCAGTGTGAATTCTCTGATGCTGCATTAGTTTTGCATTAACACTGAAAGCCTTTCCACACTCATCACACTTGTAGGGTTTCTCCCCAGTATGGATCTTCAGATGCTGCCGAAGCTGAGAGTTACACCTGAAGGCTTTCCCACATTCATTACATCCATATGGTTTCTCACCAGTGTGGATTCTCTGGTGCTGGATTAATTTCCCTTTGACACTGAAAGCTTTTCCACATTCGTTGCACTCATAAGGTTTCTCACCTGTGTGGATTCTTTGATGCTGAATGAGTTTTGCATTATTATTGAAGGCTTTTCCACACTCTTTACACTGATAGGGCTTCTCTCCAGTATGGACACTCTGGTGCTGCCTAAGCTGAGAGCTGCACCTGAAGCCTTTCCCACACTCACTGCACACATAAGGTTTCTCTCCAGTATGGATTCTCTGATGTTGTATTAATTTTGCATTAACACTGAAAGCTTTCCCACAGTCACTGCACTCATAAGGTTTCTCTCCAGTGTGGACTCTTTGATGTGTAATATATGCAGAACTACAGCTAAAGCCAGTTCCACACTCCTGGCACTGATAGGGCTTCTCTCCTGTGTGGATCCTCCGATGCCTACTAAGACTCCCATTAACACTAAAGGCCTTCCCACAAATCTTACACTGATAGGGCTTCTCCCCACTGTGGATTGTCAGATGTGTGATATAATGGGAACTGTAACTGAAGCACTTCCCACACTCCACACATTTGAAGGGTTTCTCCCCACTATGAAATCTTTGATGCCAAATTAATTCTGTGATAACACTGAAGGCTTTGCCACACTCCACACACTGATAAGCCTTCTCCCCAGTGTAGTTTTCTAGATGCTGATTAGATTGAGAGTCAAATCTAAAGATTTCCACTAAATCTTCACATTTTATAGGTCTTTCGACAGTATTAATTATTTCATGCTTAATAAGTTCTGTGTCAAAGCTAAAGGCTTTCATCAGTCCTGTACAACCAGGGTGCTGCTGTTCAGTGTCAGAGGAGATACTATGATGCTGAAACAAGTTTGGACTGTGACTAAAGGAATACTCCTCCATGGAGCTTGTTTCATCTTTCACTGCTCTCTCCATGTTGCTGCTGTTTTCCTTTTCTATCCTTCCTGCTGATTGGACTTCCTGTGGTTGCTCTGGTATGTATGTTTCTTTAAAGTCTGTTTCCAGGGAAAAGTCCCTTGGAAGTTCAAATGATGTGCTATCCTTTTCTTCATATACTTCACTTGTCAAATTATTGTTTGTCTGTATACCAGTATCTACTATAAAAACAGAAAACATAAAATGTCATGTAAGAAACATGCTAGAAAAAAAGATCTGTACTCTAAAGGATCAAAACAATCAGAGGGTTCTTTAATATTACCAGACTGTCAAAGAACCTAAGATTCATTCATACAGTGGATGTAATATGTGTAATAGACAGCTGTAAAACAACAAACAAATTTATACATGCCAACATGAAAAGTTGTCTAAGGTAAAATGTTTACTGAGAAAAGAAACAGAAAAGATTCCATTTGTGTACAAAAAAGGACAGACAAATACATATATTTTTGCATATGCCTAGAAAACTTCTAATCTAAAAAACTACACAAGAAACTAAGCAAATTGGCACATGAAGTTTGGTAGGCTTTTTCCTCTCATTAGACATGTTCTGTACTGTTTTGAGCACTTACCAATGTTATACATTTTAAATAGATAATTAAAAAGGATAACCAGTCATGCTCTAAGGCAGGGCCATAACCAATAACATGATGGTTAAAAGACAGCAGTAAATAAAATTTTAGGTCTTGTCCACCAGATCAGTATTTTAGCCATCACATCATGCTCTTCTATACTCTTGTCCCCATGGTACTGAGTTATTTATTAATAAAAGTGGAAAATGTTTAAGAAAGAAAAGGCACAGGAAAATAACATGTGAAGAGAAGGAAGAAACAGGAAGGAGGAAGAAAAAAGAAGAAAAGAGAAGGAGGAGGAGAAAAAAGGAGAAGATAGAAGGACAAAGAGAAAGAGGAAGAGGAAGAAGAAAAAGAAGTTGTTGAAGAAAAAGGAGAAGAAAGTCTACATTTTCCACCTTTTCTTGCAGTCACAATAGCAGAGGAGGGAGGCAGAAGAAGCAGGAGGAGGGGTTGTTGAAGAAAAAGAAGAAAGTCTACATTTTCCACCTTTTCTTGCAGTGAGGATAGCAGAGTTCCAGGAAATGATATGTAAATGGAAGTCACCACATGGGGGTTAGGAGAAAGTTTTTAAAAAGAAGGTCAACTATACTGTCATGGGCCTCATGCTCTGTCCTTCCCTTTCTGCCTGAACTACAGCGTAATTGATTCCTTACCCCTATTAACCTATATACATGGATGAGACTAATGTTTTTCTCAGCTAAAATCACGACAGCCTGCACAGAGACTTTAAAGATTTCAGGACCACCTCCTTTGGTGGGGTTAGGAGTGTAGTTCAGTGGTAGAGCACCAGCCTAGCATGTGGCAGGCCCTAGGTTCAATTTCTAGCACTGTAAAAAGAAAAAAGGAAAGAAGGAAAAAAGGAAAGAAGGAAGGAAGGAAGGAAGGAAGGAAGGAAGGAAGGAAAAGAAAGAAAGAAAGAAAGAAAGAAAGAAAGAAAGAAAGAAAGAAAGAAAAAGAAAGAGAGAACAAAGAGATCGAAACATCATTAAGGACTTTACAATTAGAAATGTACTCTCGGCTCTACCCAAGACTTACTCATTGATAATCTGCTTATTTCTAAGATCCTCTCAAGTGACTCATTTTAACATCAACATTAGCAAAGCATGGAATTAGGGCACTTCCTCTTTACTTCTGCTATGTAGAGCTCTGTCCCCACCCCACAAAATAAAAATGTTTAACTGAGCACACCTCTGCTAGACACTTGATATATGTTATCTCATTTAATCCTCAACTCATAAGACTAGCAGTATTGCCTTTTCATTATTATTATCCCACTTTCACAGATGAGCTCACTAAAACTTAGAGATCTCAAATAATTGACCTGGCTCAAAATCATACAACTAGAAAGTAGTCTAGTTGGGACAGGACATAGGAAAGCCTACTCTAAAGACTATACTTTTAACCACTCCCATCTTCATGTGTGAAAAGGTTTATTAGTTCTATATCCTCCACATTAAGTGATCAGTGCTTAGAAAATGGAAAGGACTCCAAAAATTACTTATTAAATTCATTAATTTTTGTCTAAGAAAGGCAGGATTCCAAAATTAGGACTGAAAAGAGTTAGAATAAAACATTTGAAAATAAGGTCTGTTTTGGGGATTAGATATAGACATGTGTGTGCAAACAGACCTATCTAAATCATTAAAATTTATTTAAAAGGCCCTGGGAGTAACCCTCAGCATTAAATAAAAAAAAAGAATCAACTTTTTACGCTGCATGGCTGAACAATAAATGCGGCATTTCTACAGTATATTGCTGGGCATTATGTGCCTTCCTTACCAGTCCAGAGGCCCTTAGGGCCTGTTCCAGTTACAGGAGCCAGTGGAGATGGGCCCTCCACCTCACCACCTCTCTCCAGTTGTGAGATCATAGCAGGTTTAAGAAGCGGAAACCCTGGTTTGGGAGAAGGAAAGAAGAGAGTCATGAACAATCTCCCATAGATGAGTTCCTAAACTTCTTCTCAAATTGCCTCAACAACGGGGAGGGAGACTAACAGCTCTGGAAGAGACTGAGGGTGGTAGTGAGAAAGGCCAGAACTCTGGATGTGGAAAGGAGGGCTCAGGAAAGACACAGACTGCAGACCCAGGAGATCTCATGCAGAGTAGACTGGGACAGTCTGCCCAAAGTGGACTCTCAAATATTCAGAGCCCCAGAGAGCCTTAAAAAGACTCAAAAAGCAAGGTGGAGACCTGAAGACGCCACCATGGAACAGAAGCTACTATTTTTCAGATTGTGTCCAAAACACAACTTCCACAGATAGATTAGAAGCATATACAAGTGTCCTGTTATACTGATCCAATGCATTTGTCAAGATCAGGAACAACCCTGGGTTTCCTACTCAGTGAAGAATTATCAGACGCCCCACCTGTGTCCTGTCAGGGAGAAGGGTGCCAGGAAAACCGCAATGGTAGAGAGAGGCCTTACCCACAGAGGACACGTTCCCATAATTCTCCAGCATCACATCCCTGTACAAGGCTCTCTGTGCAGGGGACAGGCCATCCCATTCCGTCTGGGTGAAGTAGACAGCCACATCCTCAAAGGTCACCAACTTCTGAAACAACAGGGCCAATTCCATGGATCAGGCCCTAAGTGAGGGGCAGAGGGCACTATAAGGTCTCAGGGAGGGAGCTTGTAAAGACCACATGATTAATAACAAGGGAGAGGTAAGAAAAAGCACCAGGAAAGCAAACTATGGAGTATCTAACTCCAGAGCACAGAAACCTTTTACCATTTTTTACACTTATAAAAGATGACATAAGTTAAACTCAAAGAAAAAGCAAATTCTCCTAAAGCAACTCTGTTCTGTTACGTAGTTCCCTTACTGCAGTCTCAGGACCAATTCACCAGGAGTTTCCATTGCATCCTTACAAGGTCTGGCTCTCCTGGGCCTAATCTCAGCAGCGACTTCCCACATCTTGCCCTCATTCTCATACTGCAAACCACCCCCGAAGAACAGTCCTGCCTTCTACCTCATCTGCCACCTAATTCCCATCACAGACTCCCAGTTAGGATTCAGTAGTCTTTGCTCCAGCACAGAAAATCAGAGCTGCCCAGGCGAGGGTCTCCCTGAACACCCAGCATTTCTGGTCCTGCTTCCACACAGTCTCCCAAGTCTTTATTCTTTCTCCAAGAAGGTGTGGGGAAGAATAGAGACCAGCGTTCCCGCTAGCCAACTGCTCTGCCACCCCTGGATTCTTTTTTTTTTTTTTTTTGCACTAGGCTATGTGGTCAGCACAAGCTCTGCTGCTCAGAGCTGATGCTGCTCGTCACCCTCAGGCCCAAATGCTTCCTCCTGAGTAGCTGCAGCCCCTGGCAAATGCTCCTTCTGCCTATCTCAGCCTTTTGTAACAGCCTTGTAGACTCACTGGAGATATTCATCTCTCATCTGTCTGGCCAGATTTAGCTTCTTGGCAATCAATAATTTTAGTCCAACCTCTAGGTGCTTCTATGAGTCTTCCTTGTGTAACCTCAGACAAGTCATTGAACTTTCCTGCACAAAATTTATGGCCTCCTCTGCATGCCACCTCCATCCTGTCCCTAGCAAGCTGGCATCTCCTCCTGAATTAATTCCTCAGCCGGTGTCCACACTACCCACACAGGAAACACTGATAGAAAACTAAGGGGGCATTACTGACCCTCCTGCTTCTCTACACATCCCCTAAATCTTTCACTCTCTGTATCCTGAAGATTTTATGTTTCAAGCATTATTTGAATTTGATCCCTCCTCTTCACCAACAACTTTCCTTGATGAAGCCACATCACCGGAACCAGTAGATTCTTTCTTGAATGGTCCCCTTGCTTTTGCATCTCCCTTGAAAATTATTCCATACACAACAGTCACAAATCTGATTACTTTCACAGCTATCATATAATGAGCAGTTGCAAACACACAGTAACTCCAAGACCTCAGACACATTATTGCCCTTTTGTCTCCATTTCTTTCTGGCAGACTAAGTATACAACATAGCACCTATCACAGGAAGTGGATGTCAGGACTAAATAGCCAGTGCAATGTGGGCATGGTGTGGAGGCTGCAGCACAGCACACCTCAAACCATGTTAGCATGATTATTATTCCTAACCTGGAGGTCCATGGATAACCCTCAGGGGTTCCAGGAAGAAAATCTGGCTTGCCAATTCTGGACAAGGTTGAAAGCTTCTACCAGAAATCTATATATGTGCTGTTGAAGTGAGCATGTTAACAGAGATTTGAAGTCTGAACTACTGCACCCAAGCCCTGAAAGCTTTGTAAGGACACAACAAGACACTGCCCCACAGGACTTCTTGCTTTTCCTCTCTTCAGATCCCAAATTCCATCATCTTCTCCTTCCCCCTTAATTAAAGGCCTCGCCATCCTTCTCACTGATCTGATCTGCTCCTCCTATTTCCTCCTCTTTCTGTGACTCTCCTTCACTCTCGGTTTTTTGTTTTTTTTTTCCGGTACCAGGAATCCAACTCATGACCTTGCGCTTGCCAGGCAGACGCTGTGGGGCTGAGCTAAATCCCCAGCCCTGATTCTCCTTCACTCTCATCTAGGCATAGAGCACTCCCTCTGGGCAGCTTCTACAGCCCCATTCACCCGGAGCCCTCTGCCAAGGGCTTTCCTGTATAGGAACAGAGTCCCTGGTGTGCAGAAGACAATGCACCACCTTCTGGGTTCCCTCCTGCAGCCTCTGCTGTCCCAGCCCCTGCCATACCCCCTCCCCAGCACCATTCGCACAAGTTCCAGGCTTTCATCGCAAGGCTCATCCACTCCCTTCAGTTTTCTTCAATTTGAAGAACCCAGAGCTCACCTGGGGCCAGGCTGTGAGAAGCATGGCTGCCATCACCTAGTATCCCTCTCAGAGAAGGGCCAGAGCTGGGGAGAAAGAGAGAAAAGGTGAGAGAAGCCACCCCTATTGGAGCAATACAGCCCCCGGCCAGAGAAGAGGTGCCAGCAGCCAGCACCCAGTCAGGAGTGTGACCAAGAGCTGCCCAGGAAGAAGGGAGCAATCCACTCACAAGCTCAGTGCCCAGAACTCCTCCAGGCCAGGTCACTGGTGCTCACTGCCAACAACCCCCGGATTTTATAATTGTGACAATCACAAAAAAGAGTGTATACAGAATACAAGTAGAGCCTCAAAAATAAAAGAATGAGACTTATGTAGCAACAATTCAGTTCAAGACACAGAACATGAACACATCTTTGAACTCATTTTCTGTGAACAACCGCCATCCTCGATTACACTTGGCAAGAAGCGAGACTGGCTGGGCTGGGGAGTCAGGCAGCATCTCCCCACATTGTGCCTGTTCCTTCAGAGTCCTGAGTGTCTTTAAGAACCACAATGCTTCTGTGGACACTTGGCAGGTCAGCCTCCTGCATGGCCCAGGCTTACTTTGAGGAAGGAGAGCTGGAAGTGAGGTACTAAATTACCTCCTCACACTTCCCCCTTTCTGACCGTACATGTGCCAAGTCATTGCCTTGACCACTTCCACAGAGGCACCAACCAGGTTTGTAAAGCTTCAACCTACCAATACCTCTGCAAGGACCTATACCCTATATCCTAGTTCCTCCCCTGGGCTTCTTTGGTGTCCCATATGTGACACCCACTAGACCCTGAAGTGCATGGAAGGGAATGTCTCTGGGGCTAACCCTGACCAAGGGGACAGAATGGAAACCTGTTTTCCCCTTTAGTTCCCCAGAGGGACATCCTTGAGACTCCAAGGCTCCACAGAGACCCTACAAGACAGAGAGCCTATCGAGGGCCTAGCTACGCATCCTTGACAATGCATCCTTTTACTGCTTTGTTAAATCAAACTATCTTGGCCTAAGAAAGTCTCCCCACTAACACATTTGAGTCCTTACACGTGTAAAGCTGGACCCTAACTCAGTACATAAAGAAACCGAAAACCTAAATTAAGAATTGGCCTTTGTAACACATAGCTGAGTCTGATTTGATAACAGTAGCTGAGCCTCAGCTGAACTACATTCAAATAAAGTACACAGCAGGTATTAACCAACTGTGCTATCTCTGTATCGCATTTCTGTTTTCTGTACAGTAATTACCCTTTTCTGCCTATAAATGTCAGCCAGGCAGAACACGGCAGCCCCGGGTTTATAGAACCTATCCTGGTTCTGGAGACTGCCCACTTACTGAATGTGTCTTTGCTCAAGTGAGTGGTTAAATTTAAAGTTTTTCTCTTAATAGGACTTCCCGTCTCAGTTTTACTCCCCATGTCCTTACTCTGTCCCTGTGACCACACTCCTAAATAAATTCTTACACACAAATCTTTGTTCCATGTTCTGCCTTTGGGAGAAGCTAGACTACAACAGGCCTCTGCTTTTTTTCTTTTTAAAAAATTTCCTACCTTGCTGAAGTTGCATGATTTATTCATTTATTTTCCTTCTCTTATTTAGCAACTAAAGCCTAGAAGGCTACAAATTTTCCTCTGTATATACCATTAGCCACATTCCCAAGGTTGAACTGTTTTATCCCTGAACTCATATTTTAACAGAATAGTTTGTATTGCTCATTTTTTCTCTAATTTTAAGTTCTGGCTTTACTGTACATTTAAATAAGCTGATCTATTAACTTCTGTTTTACAGATTCCCTCCTCCTTCCAGGAATCAAACTCAGGACCTTGCATTTGCCAGGCAGGTGCTGTCCCACTAAGCTATATGCCTGGCCCTATTTGACAGATTTTTAAGGCTCTTTTTTTTTAGCTAGTGCCATTTTCAAAACATATTCTATAGTGTTTAAAAAGAAAACTTACTCTATGATGGACGAATATATAATTTTATTTGAATCAAATGAATCAACTCTACCAATTCTTGTCTACATTAACAAGTCAAAGAAAGATAAACATACTGTCCGTCTCAACAGATGCCAAAGGTGTTTTAAAAAAATCAACATTAATACCTAATATTAAAAACTTATACCTTACTGAAAACCCACACATCCACTGAGAATACACCAACAATTTTTGGACTGTTCCTACAATAAACTATAAGCCAGCAGCTACACATGAGTAAATTTAGGAACATATTATTATATTATGCAAGTACCAGGTGACTATACACACTATGATGCCACTTTTATAAAGCTCAAAAGCAAATAAAAAACCTGTTTGTGCTCAGCCTGGGCAACTTAGCAAAATTTTAAAATAAATAAATAAAGGGCTAGGGATATAGCTCACTGGCAAGGCCCTAGGTTTAAGCCTCAGTACTTGAAAAAATAACAAATTATTTACAGAGTATGCATCTTGTAAATTTTTTAAAGAAGCTATGATTAACAATAAATCCAAAACAGTTGTTACCTCTAGGGATTGGTGGATGAGGAGGAACACATAGATCCATGGAGCAGTACAGGAAATGTTCTTGCATAACTGGGTGGTTTGTTCAAAGATGCTCTTTTTGCCTCTTTCTCTTTCTCTCTTGCTTGTTTTTTGCAGTAGTCATACCTCAGTATTAGAATGTTTTGAGTCTCCTACAATTTGGGACTTGACACATTTTGACACAAAAACTTTGTTCCAGTGCTCTTCATTTGTTTGGTACTTGGTGCACAGTCTAGAACTTGTGTCAACTGCCTTGTGACTTGCTACCCTCTCCAGCCAAAATAATTTGTTTGGTACTTGCGCCTCCCATAACCAACTAACAAGGAGTACCAAGGTACCACTGCACTGGGGGTTGAAGCCAGGGCCTACCATATGGTAGGCAAGTGTCTACCAGCAAGCAGCAACACCTGCCCCCTACCCCAGCCCTGGGGTTTTGTTTTGGAGACAGATCTAAGGTGCTGAGGCTGCCTTTGCATTTGTGATCCTCCTGGCTTGCCCACCCTCCCAACACACCCAAGTAATTGAGATTACAGTTGTGCCAGCTTTGTATATTTTTAAACACACACACACACACCGACTAGGATGGGGTGGAGGGGAGGTCCTAAAATGTAATAAATGGAATACAAACAGCCAATAAGCCTTACTACAATTGAGTAACAATTCTTAGTACAGTGAAGTACTAAGAATGTCAAGAACTAAGTAACTGGAAAACAGTATTTTAACTAAACACTGTAAGGCTAAAGATAAAATGACTTGTATCCAAATACTGTGCTCCAGGTAATAAATTTGTTTTCATGGGAATATGAATTAGCAATGTTAAAAGTATTTTGTTATTTTAGAACTGAACAAATTCATAAGTATACTATAGAAGTTACTGACATTAAAATAGCAATTGACAATTCTACAGCTGGGCATGGTGGCCCACACCTGTAATCCCAGCATTCAGGAGGCTGATGGATGATCCTGAGTTCAAGGCCTGCCTGGGCAACTCTGTGAGACCTTGTCTCGAAAAGCAAAAACAAAAAAATCTAACAAAATGATTTATTCTGAGCAACATAATGACCATGCCCTGAAAACAAACTCAGTTTAACAACATGTAATCCCAAAGGACATAGCCTGGGAGGACAGCGTTCACTGAAGGGCATGACTCCTACTGTGAAGAGATTACAAAGCCTTTTATAGTCCCAAAAGAAAGTAGACAGGGTCATCAAGTAGGCAAACTACAAAAAAGCAAGAAAATCTACCTCAAGACTGTGCTGCTTCACCTCCAGCCTTATGACTTAATAGAGGCTAGATGTCCATCAAGCCTAACATACCTTTTAAGATCTTATCCAATAGTCATACAAAACAATGCTAAGCCAGACACTGACACCAATAACAAATGGCCTTCAAAGGGCCAAAAATAACCCAATAAAATTTAGGCTTCTTAGCTTACAATAAAGTCTCTCCACAAGGTAGCAGCCTCCAATCAATAAAATTTTTTAAACTGTAAACAACCTGGAAGCTCAAACACGGCCTTTCTGGAGAAACTTCGATTCACAAAGTCATTCCCAAGTCACTGTTACCCCACTGTTGGTGAGAAGAAGTAGGGTCAACTGCCTTTGAGGCCCGACATCGCTCCAGCAGACGGTGGCCTCCAAAAGGCTTATTCTGCTCCCAAATGGCTGGGGAAGGCTCTACTTTTTCTGTGTTCCCTCTCGCCCCTGATTCACGACCCTTTGTCAGGAGCGCGCGGGGGGACCTGAAATGCATGTAAGTCCCTACACAACCTCAACGTGCCAAAAGACTCGGTATCACCTCGGACCGCTTCGCCCCCGCAAACATTCCACCTGCTGGCTGCACTGACATCTCTTTCCCGAACAGATCAAACGCTTGATGCTCGGGGCGCGATGGCTACGTCAATAACAAGACTTCGCCTTCCATGGGTTGGTTCACATTTGACCACCAGGTCCAAAGAGGGAATGGAAGAGGGTAGAAGAGCACCCGAGGCTGCCGCCCTGCTCTCTCTTCCGGGCTCAGCCTCGGGGATAAAGCTGGCTGTGGAACAACCAGCTCTACTCAGGGTGGAAGAGCGTCCCGAACAGACCCAGGGATTTGGCACCAGGGCACCATACTCACCTCTACAGCGGGCGGCTCCGCGGCGCAGCCGGAAATGCGTCACCAGGTGCGTCCGAACCTCTCTAGGAGCCGCATCGCTCCTTCTCGGTGGTGCTCTCGCCCCGCCTTCTGAGGCTGGGGAGCTAGTCCCCCACCGCGCAGATTTCTCCAGTTGTCCCGTCTCTTTCGGGTTGACTAATGGGGGCGGTTACACCTTGAGGGCCGAGGAAAGGAGGCAAGAAACAGGATCCAAGCTGGGCGTGGTGGCTCCAGCCGGTATTTCAAGCACTCGGGAAGGCTGAGGCAGGAGGATTGCAAGTTCGATCCCAACGAGGCAAATTGGAGACTTAGCAAAGGTCTCAAAGTAAACAGGAACCTGTTTTGGGGTAAAACTGCAAATGCAAGCAGCTGGACTGGACCAGTGCACCACACAGTCAGACCCAGTACTGCCTTTTTAAATAAATATTTCATGGTGTCTATTTTATTCTTGCCATGACATGAATAAATAATGGCCTAGAAATTCGTTAATAGTGACTTACATTTTTAAACTAGTTATGCCTAAATGTAATAAAGGATTAATAAAGGGAATATAATTTGTAATAAAACAATATCATTCAATATGCAAATACTTTGTCATAACTGCAGTAGACCTAATGACGTGTCAGATATTTGCCATCATACATAGAACTGATCTCAACGCTACATCCATGAAGCTATGTCTTCTTTGGGGGCTTCAAAAATCTTAAAAGTGTGATCCAACATAGTGCACACTTTTTGGTAAAGTTCTCAGTGAAGCACAACACAATGTTCTCTTGATTATAAATTAGTTATATTACTGGAATGTCAGTGTGTTAAAACTGGGAAAATACATTGTGTTTATCCAGGAAACAATTAGATTCTAGATTCAGGTAAATTAAGAATAGGATTTTTACCTACATAAATATCCACCAAGACATCTGAAAGTCTGAAAATTTTTTCAATAAGCAAGACCGTCCTATGCATTGCAGGATTTGTGGCATGCCTGGCTGTCATCCACATGTTAGTAGCAACTCCACCAACATCACCAAATGTAACAAAAATACCCCTACTAATTCGAAAATAAGCCCGGGAGAAGAGATAGTACTAAAAGCCACTGGATTAGACAACCCTTAAAATTCCTCTCCCACCCGCTGGTGGTGTAGGCCTTTCTTCCTGACAGCTGGTTCCTTACAGCTGCGGTAATGGAAGGCGGTAGTTGGCCTCCACTCGCTTCTCCAACCTCTCATCCCTCCCATTCTCTCTGCTCTCAACTTTTGCCCTACTTGTAAAACATGCAGGTCTCTAACCACTGCCCCTGTTCTTACCCTGTTCCTGGAAGTGTCGGTTCAAATGCCATTTCCCATTGGAAACCAAGCCTTCTCTGATCACGCAGAACAAAGCAGGCCCCTATTATCTGCCATTATAATGCCTTGTACTACTCAGTACTTGACATGATTTTCTACTGATTTAGTGGTAATAATTTAATTAAATATATGTCTTCTCTGGTAACTTCGTGGAGCAGAGACTATATTTTTCATGTTCAACACCATCACCAGCTAGAGAAAAAACTGGCACAAAGGAAGGGCACAACAAACATTTGTTACTGATATGCTCCAAAGTCTCCAGTCTCAACTCCCTGGTGGAATCCTGTTTTATTTCTGTGCCACTGAAGGTAGGATGTGTCTTATATCTGAGATTATGACACTAAACATTGCCAGGAGCCCTTTTCTACCTTGCTCTGATGCTGATCTTTGCTGTTTCCAAGACAGGTTACAGTATATGCTTTCTTCCATTCAGATAGGGAATGGATCCCACAATTGGGCAGAATGATACCTAGAGATTATTTTGCTCTTTGAAATAAATGCTGTTTTTAGGCACTTCTTCCTAGGCTCAGAAAGCAGATCCTTAGGTAGGAGTGAGGGTTTATCTAAAGAAATAAGAAGGAACTAGGAATCACAGCATCACATAGATACTCAAAACAGTTGGATCATAAACCAGTTGTCTAAGTTTATAGATATAAAAATAAAGTCCCTATTCCTAAGAGTGCTAGGACAGATATAAACTAAGTTACAAACTTCTGTGATCCTCCTGGAAAGACACAGATCCTTTGCTGTCTGTGTCTATTCTTCCTTTCTGATATCATGAAAGAATCTCTAGCAAGACACGTGACCATCCAGGAAGACAATAACGTGCTCCCCAGTACCCTTGTTATAGTTTGGTTCTGGATGTCCCCCCAAAGCTTCATGCAGTCATGGGGTGGTCTATGATTGATTCATGGTCCAATGATGGAATTATGGATGTGAGTGCTACACCCGCCCTGAGGTGGATAGTTTGCATAAATGTAAGGGAGGGAAAGAGGCTGCTTGCCCTTTTTGCTCTTGTTGTTTTTGCTGTCTTCCCCCACCATGAACTGTTGCCCTCTGCCATGTGCCACTCTGCCTTGGAGCCAGCCTAATATGGACTGAAATCTCCACAAATTGTAAGCTAAATAAACCTTTCCTTCCTTAATTCTAGGTGTCCAGTATTTTGTCTCAGCAATGAGAGAAAAGTAACTAAGACAATGCTTTAAAGAAAAGTGCGGCCTTCTGACTAATCTATCAAATAAGCTATGAGAAAAGGTGATGCTGTGTTCTTACAGACAAGGGACATGGCCTTCTGGCTACATACCTGCATCGGCTGGGTGAAATGTTGTCAAGGGTGAACGCTGTGAACCATGCAAATGAGGGTATGGCCCTGGAGATGACACAGCAGAGGAAGGAGTCCAGTGTCAGCCCTATATTGCTTGGCTCCAGATAATATATGAGAGAAAAATTTTCATCATATTTAAACCACATTAATTTGAGTTCTTCAAATTAATTCCCAATCCTACATCCTAACTAGTAGTCCTAGAAATGAGGAATGATGGAAAAGCACATAACCTAATGGTTAAAAATCTAAACTGGCTTTCATACTTGAGTGTTATGGGAGTGCATGCCTACGTGGGGCCTGCAGCCATGTTTGTTAAATTTTCCCTGCTTAGTTTTAAGTCTTTTGCTCTTGTACCTCTGTGCTCACAATCCCAAGAGCTCCTGAAAAGTTTTCACCCCTGACCACCATAGAAAACTAACAATCTTCTCACATTAAAGTTCTTTTGTGGTGTGTCTAATGTTATCAGGACAGGGTAAGGATAGTTCTGCATGCTTCTTCTCTGGAAAATTATAGTAAAACAGTAAGGCTCTGGTTGGAATTTATTCCAGGAATTCAAGGATTATTAGCTTATTATTAATAATTATTAATATAAATTATCAATATTAACAATTGGTTACTGATATAATCATTAATATTAATAGATAATTTATTATTAATATTAATACCATGACATATTATACTGTGATATAACATAATGTGTTATTATATTCTATATTATAACATATTACAATATAATGTTATATTCTGTTATATTATAATAATATAATTATTATTAATTATAATTATTAATTTATTGATATTATGAATTACAGTGACAGATCAACCTAGTATGTGGTGAAATATACTAGGGAAGGCAAGGCCTTATTCACAACATAATCAAATAGGAGTAAGTTTATATTATATAACAATGTAAATTATATAAGTCCAGTGTCAAAACTGCAATAGGATTTGTTTTTGAACTTGCAAAAATGATTCTAAAGTTCATCTAGAAAATAACGTTACATGCCTATGAGGTGAAACTAACACTTAGGAACACACAAGGATTGAAAGTTAGTGAATAAAAATAGATATAGCAGACATGTACTAATCTAGAGAAAGACGGCATAGCTATGTTAGTACCTTACAGTGACTTTAAGACAGAAAACACTATTAGCCATTCTTCCACTGATAGGCATTTGTGTTGTTTCCAAGAAGCTCTGTATCATTTCTAGTGTTTTTTATTATTTTTTATTCTCTTTAATTGTTTTATCAATCTTGCATTCTTACATCTGGTAATCTGAGCAACTTCGTTGAATATAACAATATGTAATATAACAACCATTGTTAATTCCTATCATCTTGCTTTGAAATCCTGTATCATTTTTATTGTTTTTGTGTTGGTTTGTTTTTGTCTTTGTTCTTGTTATTTTGTTATATTTTTTCTCTTTAAAATAAAGAAAACATTGGGCATGTCCCATTTCAGTCAGTATGAGTAACATGAATTATCACTTAGAAATTTAGGATAAATTGTGCAACATCATTTTGAACACGTTGATCACAGGATCATAGTGTAGCCATACACCAAAAATGGACAAAAAACTAAAACAAGAGGGGTTGGTTTGGCATAAGGAGTGGGGCTGATGTTTTGACCCACACGAGTGTGAATGGTGGAGATCAGTAAGTCCTGGTATCTGAGGGAGCTGAATTATAATATTTGAAAGGTTTGCATGGAGCAAGGGGTAGAAATCAGTGCTTCCCTGACACACATATACACACCCAGATGGCTGGACTCATGAAAGAATAAATTAGAAAAAAACGAACCTCGTGAGCAAAGAGATAACAAGCCTGTGGTCTTTGCCCAAACTTTAGATTAGTAATGGAAATGTCTCCTAGGAATAATAATAGCCCATATCACTGAGCACAGAATTTATTTTTTTATTTTACACAGAATAGTAAAAAAGAACAATAACAAAATACCAACAACATAGACAAAAACAAAACAAAGCAAAAACAATGAAAATGATACAGGGTTTTGGAACAAAATAATAAAAGTTCAGCATTTAAATACTATGTATTTAGACCAGTAACTCACAATCCAAAAAATTAAGTTAAAATTACTCCTGGTAGACTTATAAAATATTCACTACAGAATTAGGGAAAGATGGTACTTAAAAACTGATTGCATCTAATATGTACAAACATTTAATAAAGGCATGGAAGATATTTAAAAACTCAAATCAAGCTTATAGAGATAAAAGCCTTTAATGTTCAATCAAAATCTGCTGGATACAAGGTGGACATGGTGATATATGCCTGTAATCCCAGCACTCAGGAGGCTGAGGCAAGAAGTTCACCATGAGTTGGAAGCCAGATGGACTACATAATGAGTTCAAGGCCAGCCTGAACTACATAGCAGGACCCTATCACCAGAAAAAAAAAAAGAAAAGAAAAAGAAAAGAAAGAAAGAAAATACATTAGATGCGGTTGGTTAGATTAGATAGTGCAGAAAACAGGTTAATTAATTTGAAGACATAGCAATAGAAGCTGTCCCAAAGGAAATACAAAGAAAAGGAAATTGGAACTAAACATATGGGATTGAGATGTCCTGGCTTCTTCATTTGCTAGCTGTGATACTTTGGGCAAACATTTAGGTGTTCTGAAACCCTATTCATTCACCTGGAAAATAAAGTAATGTGTAGAGTTGTAAATATTTCTCTCTCTCTCTCTCTCTCTCTCTCTCTCTCTCTCTCTCTCTCTCTCTGTGTGTGTGTGTGTGTGTGTGTGTGTGTATGTGTGTGTGTGTTTTGTAGTTGCTCAACTAATGTGAACTTCTGTACCTTATTTGTGGATCTGATTGAATTTCTGGATTCATCAATAAAGCACTAGTTCATCAGTTTGCAAATATGGTATTATCATAACTAGGGGAAAGAGGTTGTAATACTAAACTCCTCTAGAAATTTGGTTTCCTAACATCAAAGGAACTTGCTAGCAATGATCAAGTTTCAAAACTTTTTACCACAGAGAAAGCAGACACAATCCACTGTGTGCTTTTGAAGAGGTTGACAGTTGGAAGTTAGCCAAGTGAGGAAATGGTATGAACAAGAATCAAGCAGCCTGTCTCCAAATAAATACAACGTATTTCGTTCCTCATACATACCTCCCAGGGCTTGCTTTGTGCTTGTGCCTAGGAAGAAGCCTGAGTATCTCTTGCGCAGCACAGCTGTTATCTTGCTTTCCCGTAACTTAACACAGTGACTCTGGATCCCACTCTCGCAGAGCTCTCCAAGGATTCCAATTATCAGCACTGTTGCTGAAGTACTCTAGAAAGAATCCCCACTCTCGTGTTGTCATAAAGTGACTTCTAGAAGACTAACGGCTTTAGGGTATTGTGATCACCAGCATACAGAAGTCAAAAGTCCCAGGAAATTATCTGTGTCTCTGTAATACACGTTTTTGGAGCCATACAAGCACAGGGGACGAGAGAAGACAACTGGGCGACGATGGTGCTGTCCAAGGTGCTACCTTTGCCTCACCAAGGTGTTTATGCAGCTCTCTAAGGTCTTGAGTCTGGCCTCAGAGCCATTGTTCTCCAATCAGATGCTAATAGCCTGACTGTGTTTTAAGCCTGATTTCCAGACACTTCCCTCATTCTCTCTTTGTTGAACTCAGGTCGCCAGAACTTGAACCTATCACCTAGTGTCCAAGTTCCTGCTTGTAAACTGCTGTTACAGTTTACATCTAGAATCCCCCCCTCAAACCCTCATAGGATCATAGGTGGGGCTTTTAGGAGGTGACTGGATCATAAAGGATAAATGTAACGTTAGGAGATGGAACCTGCTTGGAGCCCCTTGGGGGGTTGTAGCTCGGAATGGTATATCTCCCTCCTCCTTCCTCCCTGATCTCTCCCTCTCTTTCTCTTCTCTCTCTTCTCTCTTTCCTGACTCCCATACCATAAGTAAACCTCCTCTGCCAGGCCTCCCTGCCTTGTATCCAGCTAACTGTGGACTGAAACCTCTACAAACCATAAGCCAAAATAAACCATTCCTCCTTTAAGCTGTGGGTGTTGGATATAGAGTCCCAGCAACGGGAAAGTAACTAAACCATGTTATAGCCTGTAACTATGCCTCAAAATCCAGAGAATTCCAAGGATAGAATTTGTTCTAGACACAGATGTATAAGAAATTGCTAACTTAAAGTTTGAGCCACAGAGCTGGATCCCCTGGGATCTGTCAAAGTTTGCCATCTAAATTACCAAGTGTGTGGTATTTGTTACCAAAGCCATAGAAAACTAATACATTACTATTCTCCCTTACCCATGCTTTCCTATACTGATGCCTCAGACAGCTCTATCTCCCGTTGAGAAGTCAAGAACAGCCTACTTGTCTTCTCAGTACTCTCTTCCACTAATACAGGGAGTGTTATGGGTTTCTTGACAGTTCTCAGACTTCACATCCAGTATCTAAAGGACAATACTGGGTAATAGTTAGAATATGTGTGCTGAAACTAGGCTGCCTGGATATGATTCCCTACTCTGCTCTGTTCCCAAGCAACCTAATTAACTAGTTTCCTCAATTATAACATGGTGCTAGTTAGAGTGCACAGTTCATAATATTGTAATAGTAAATGTGCATAGATCAAGAAAGTGACAGGCATGTGCTTTGTCAAAAAATTACTGCTGTTGTCATTTACTAAATAGTAGCTGTACTGAAACAACAGCACGTCCCTGACCCCGGTTACTTTAACTAGATACTTTTCTGGTGACTTTAAGGTTTTCTACCTTCAAAATGACCCTGCCAGAAATAACCCAAATGTTCATTAACACTAGGCAATAAATTGTGTCACATGGGTATAAAGGAGTAGTAGGCAGCAATAAGAATGAATCTATACTAATGATTCCATACATGAAGGTACAACAAGTTAAATAATTTGTGGTGATAGAATTCACAAAAGGCTATGACCAGGATGGGGTTCTGGAAGACGTACAAGGTGCTGGTAGATCTTATTTCTGAATCTTGGCAATTATAAGGCCATATTCTTGATAAAAATGCAAATTATACAACTCTGATTTGTGCATTTTTGTGAGTGTGTTATACTTCGATTATAAATGTTTAAACTTCTATTTTCACTGGTCAGTACAAGTGCGTGATACAGCTGCTCCTTTACCTGCTGGCATGCAAGGAAGATGTGATGAGAAACCCAGGCACTAGACTTTAGGTGAAGGTACGAGTCCATAACCTGGGGTTGGGTTAGCAGCACAAGGGCATGTGGGAGAAAAGGGGGTGCAGATTACATTCATTGACCAAAGAAAAGAATCAGCTGTTTGTTTTCCTACCAAGACATTTCTATATTGTGTTTTATGACCAGGAAGCTGAGCACTTCCTTGGCCCACTAACTAGATCAAAGGACAGAATAGGCATGCTACTCCAGACACTGAACTGGTAAACACCAAGCCATAAACACACATATAGACACAGATAAACATATTTACCAGTATAATGACTAGAATGACATTCATTCCAAGTAAGAACTAAGAGAGAAAATGAAAGCTTTAAGAGTCAAGGCTTTCCATTTGATGATTAAGACTTCTGGAGAATGATTCACTGATGCAGACATAGTTGTGTAGTTACATTGAAGTTCTTGTTGGAGCATAAGTTGTAAACACTTCTATCCACTGAGGTTGTGCAGACTAAACTCTCCACTGTTACATGAGTTTTTCAATGTCGTTACAATCCAGAGTTTTGGGGCATCTCAACACTATAGCTAAAGAATTTTCTACATATTATGCACATAAAATATTTTTCCATCCTCAGGTTTGTTTTCCATGAAGACTTCAGATACTGGTTACATTGATAAGATTCTGTGTAACTCAAAATTCTGTTCCAAGGGAAGAAAATGCCTCTCAAACTTACCTTAGCATTAATAAATAAATAAACTGCCTTCTTATTTATTGGAATTGATTGGAATTCAAAAACCCACATGTATTTCTATTTTTAGATGTGGTTTCAATATAGTTGTTCAAGAAATATCCTTAAGATTTCATTATTCTTCAACTCCCAGGATTTCTCTTCTACTGTGCTGACTTTATTCTCATCTTCCAAGGGATCCAGGGGCTCACCTTAGCTTAAAAACCAATGGAAAAGATGAAAAAAGGAATAATTCTTCCCATTAGCTCCTTCCTACTTCTGCAACTCTACCTGGACCATCTTGGGTCCCTACTGATATCTGAACCAGTAACTATGGCTTGAGGGATAGAATGTGTAGCTGAGCCACGCCTGCACCATGGATTTCCCTCCTGAGTGGAAATTGAATGCATTACTACCAGTAAAAGGGCGTAAAAAATTCTGGGAGGCCAAAATGACAAATGCCTAGCATATGTTTCACTTCAGAGTGGAAGAGGACACAGTCATAATGACCTAACTGGGGAAAAAAATCTACAGAATTTTTCATACTGCTACACTCATAGGGTTACTTTCCAGTATAAACTCTTTAATCCTGTAGATTTCTTTTGCTAGTGAAGATTTTTCCACACTTTCACGTGTGTAGGAAGACTCTTAGATACGTTCGTAATTGTTCCTGAGCAGTGAAGGCTTTCCCACCATCTATGCAGTCAAAAGCCTTCTCCTCACCATGAATTCTCTGGTGTCAGGTTAGCTTTACAGGAAAACTGAAGGCTTGTCCACATACTTTACACAAATACAGCTTTTTCACTTATGTGAATACTCCCATGCTGGCTAAGATGGGAAGTCCTTCTTAAGCTTTTGCCACACTCATTACACTCACAGGGTTTCTCTCCAGTGTGGATGTTCTGATGGCAAATTAGTGATGAGTTCCCCGAAAAAGTTTTTCTGTCCTCACTGAATTCATAGGGTTTCTCCCTAGTGTGGATTCTTTGGTGTGTAACAAATTTGGAACTATTGGTGAATCTTTTTCCACACTCCATATAGTGATAGGGTCCGTCCCCTAGTTGGATTCTCTGGTGACAGATCATATTTGCATTGTTACTGAAGGCTCTCCCACACTTCTCACTGATAGAGCTCCTGCCCAGTGTGGGGCTTCCTGTGTCAGCTTAGTGAAGAACTACCAATGAAGGCTTTTCCACACTCATTGCACTCAAAGGACTTTTCCCCAGTGTGGATTCTCTGGTGTCTAATATAGTAAGAAAGATAGCTGGAGCATTTCTCACACTCTTCACAGCCACACTCTTCACAGCTGAAGGGTTTCCTCACACAATGAATTCTTGGATTCTTTCCTGAAGAGTTTTTCACTCTAGGGGTTTCCTGGTGCTTCATCACATGAAGTGTTCTGGCAAAATCAGTTCCCTGTGGCAGTGCACATGACATCATGTCTTTTTCTTCTGAAATCTACTGTGGACTTATTGTCAATGTTGGTCTCAGCATCTAATATAAGAAATAGAAAATACAAATGTCTCCTGAAACTTATACTAGAAATAAAGGAACATTGAACAGTTTAGGGTTTGGAAAGATGTCACTCATTCCAACCTTCACTCAGCTTGCTGGGAAGACAAGGTTATTAAAATGAAAATGCCAAATGTCGTAGAGGCAGAGAACGGTGGAATAGGGTTTCAGTGCATACATCAAATTTCAGATTGCTCCTGAAACTTTCCTTGGCTCTGTGTTGGAATGACTTCTCCCTTCTCAGGGTCAGAAAGTAAAACAGAAGAGACAGAAAACAAAAGTAATACATAAAGGGTTTCTTTTTAAAAAATTCGTACCCTGCAGATGTCCCCAGAGATTGGAGACTGAGTATTAAGGGCACTAGACAGTGGCAAGGTAGAAAGAAAACCTCAGAAGTACTGGAGAGACAGCTTCCCCAATACGCCACACGATAACCTCGTGCACAGGTTGTCAGCCGCAGATCCACAGATGGAGTAACAAAGAGGAGCAAACACTCTAGAACTGATGGCAACTATTAAGTCGTGTCATCTGACTCAAAGTCTGAACCTCAAACATGCAGAGAAATATTGCTCTAGACTCTGCCTATGAGAAAAGAAAAATTTGGACACACTGAGACCATGGCATATCCTTTCTCACATTAGCAAAAAGGAGACAATGTCCCACAAAATGTCATTTGTGTTCCTAAGGAGTGAACAACAATTGAACTCAGATAAAGTCAATCTAGTTTATATGAAATGTTAGGCCAACTTAGTTTTAATGTTAGTCAGGTTATCTGGGCCTGGCCTGGTTGGTTAATCAAGTTCTTCTCATGAGTACAAGTTAATGAAGAAGGAGTCTTAAAAGGAAAGAATTGGAATAGGAAAGATCTGAGACTGAAGTGAGCGTGGTGACCGGTAGTCTGCAAAGGAATGAAGAAGGCTCTTGAAGGCTGGCGGTCTGTTCTCACTCCCACACTCTTCTTGCTACTAGGCCATCTGATGTCATAAAATCAGGACAGAGCAATCAAAGACCGCAAACTCTTTCCCTGCTGCTCCATACTCAGCCATTCATTCTTTCAGCAATCACCACTTTCCCTCCACCCCAACTGAAGCCCACTTCCCTAGCACCCCAAGCCCTAGCATCTCCTTCCTGCTGGAAGAAACCACAGCAGCCCAAGTAAAGTGCTCTCAATTTCTCTCCTTCCAATCCACATCCCACCACCTCCAATTTCCCTCCCAAATCTCACACTGAGCTTCGCAATCATCCCTGATGCCACCTCCTCCCACTTCATCTGATATGCTGCCCTATCAGCTTCTTCTCCTCATCTTCAAACACTTTCCTCAGATCTTCACATCCATCTGGGTTTCCTGTTCATCCTTTCACAGCCAATTTTTCTTATACTGTTTTTCAAACTGCTCAGACATTAGTCATGAAATCGATATAATGCACCACTATCCAACAATATGAAATATGCTAATCTACATTAGAACAGAATAGAAAATTCTCACACATGGCAATGGTAAGGATGAATGTTTTTCCTGATACCAGTTTTAGGGTACATGTTGATGGCACAGGGGTTGCCAAAAAGTCTACTACCTACTGGGTTTCATGATCTGAATAGTCTGAAAAACACAACTATTTATGCTATGGTATTTTCTTTCATTCCTAAACTTAGCAAACTCAGAGGTTTAAAGACATACTTTAATCAAAGATTTCACAAATAACTTTAAAGTAATTATTCCCAGGAGGAACTATCCTAGATAGGAAGACTTCAGAGTAGGAATTAACTAGGTTAAAAGAGAAATCTTTGCAAGAGTAACAACATGTACAAACGCAGGTGCCAGAAGTGAAGGGTCAAGAAGGCTATAGATACCATCCAGGGAGTGTGCTCAAGGTGAGGTTGAGGGTGTTGCAAGACCAAGCCACACAGGGCCTTGTGCATGTCAAGCACTTGGTCTTTGACTTACAAGCAATAGGTCACAGCTACAGGATTACAAGCAGGTATAGTAAGTTGATCAGTTTAATATGTGTTTTTGCTATTAAGCTGAATGCTCAGGGAAGCAGAGGCATGCTGCACTTCTGTAGCCTAAAACAGCAACTAGTGTTCAGCTGCTCAGTAACTAGCTGTTGCCCTTGTGAGCAGAGGGATGTGGTGACTTTGGGCTGCATGGTTTCTCCTCTCTATGCAGCAGCCCATATTCACAGAGGCTCTTAGTGGAAGCACAGGCACCGCAGGACAGCAGGGTTGGCCCAGGCTGCTTTTGCTCTCCAGACTAAGAGGTGCCACCCTGACCCCCTACACATCAGTTTCCAGGAGTTGATAGGTGTTGTAGTCAGGGTTTGCAAGGGAATGGATTTAATACAGGATGCAATTTATAGGACTATTCTATAACATTCATTCAAAAAGTCAAATGCAAAAGTGTGTGAGAATGAATGAGACCAAACTTCTAGTTTGAACCACCGGGTTATGTGGATGTGGGAACAGAAGGAAATGTCAGATGACACCTCAGTCAGACGCAGAAAGCAGCACCGTGGGGGAGCAGAGGTAGTTTTATGGAATGAAAGTTCAACTGTGTCAAATGCAATTTTAATTTTTTTTAAAAAATGATGATAATAAAATGAGGATTACAACAGTACCACCTCGTGGAGAGTGCTAGGAGCATAATAATCAGCCTTCACCTTGGTTTCCTCTCACTCGTGTTCTTTAACTTTTCCTAGCTGAAACTCTACAGTCTCACTTCTGACTCTCAGAAATCTACATGCGCACACATTTAAATGTGCAGATTTATGACATTTGTGTGTGCAAATATTATTTTACAGTAGCTTGGGTTTTTTCTTTCATTATTTTCTGTTTTAAATCTTTTTTTAGATTTGCAAGAATCACAGAGTAGAGAAAGTGCTGTAATAAATCCCCTCACACCCACATATCAGCACCAGCTTCAACCATGAAGACTTTGTATCAGGGCCCCCTTCCTCTCTCACTTTTTTTACTGTTTGTTTTGTTGGAGCATTTTAAAGTAAATCGCAGATGCATCGTCTCTCCCTTCAGTACTTCAGTGCATCTCTCTAAAAGATAAAGCTCTTACAAACATAACACAATTCATTGTTATGGTTTGTGTCTGGATGTCTCCCCAAAGCCTCATGCAGTCATGCATGCCGGCTTCTAGAGTTTATGATGATCCAAGATCCAATGTTGGAATTATTGGTGTGAGTGCTACACCTGGCTTGGGGCAGGTAGTTTGCGTATAATATAAGGGAGGGAAAGATTCTGCCCTCTGCTGCTCCTCTCTTTTTTGCTCTTCCTGCTTTTGCTGTTTTCTGCCACCATGAACTGTTGTCCTCTGCCATGTGCCACTCTGCCTTGGAGCCAGCCAAGTACAGACTGAAACCTCCATAAACTGTGAGCTAAATAAACCTTTCTGTCCTTAATATTGAGTGTCAGGTATTTTGTCTCAACAATGAAAAAAAAGTAACCAAGGCATTCATATTCAATTTCCCTAGTTATCTCAAAAATATGTTTATATGTACTTTATTTTTATTCTGATCCAAGGAAGATCCTCACACTGAATTTGGTTAATATGTCTCCTAAGTCTGTTAAGACTCTATAAATTTCTCTTTTCTTTTAATACCATTTATCTATGGAAGGCCCTGGACTATCTGTCCAACAGTACCTTTCCCATTCTGTGTCTGGCTGAGGTGTCATCTAACATCTCCTCCCATTCCCACACACCCATAACAGTAGTTTGAACTAGAAGTTTAGTTTCATTCAAGTGTAATTTGGGGGGCTTTTCTCAGGGGCTTTTCACACACTGTCTTCCTTAACAACTTCATTCTCCTTTTTCAATTTTTCAACATTTATTCAATAACCTCAGAAACCTCAGCTGCTTCTTACCTCTTCATTTAATGCACTGGAAAGAAACAGATCTTGGTAATGGGTAATCAACCCTATGTAGAAAACTAGGTCTAAAAACTTGAATGTAGCCAAGCATGGTGGCATATGCCTATATCCTATAGTTTGGGAGGTAAGGGAAGAGGATCACAAGCTTGAGCTCAGCCTGGCAACCTGGAGACTTTAGTGGGACTTTGTCTCAAAATAAAAGTTTAAAGAGGGCTTAGGATGTAGCTCAGTGGTAGAGCACCACGGGGTTCCATCCTCAGCATTGCTAAGGAAAAAAATTAAAACTTCATTGTAGAATGGAAAACTGTGTATTTTCTTTTTAACAACAAAAGTTTAGGACATCAAATATTAAGGGCCTCAAAATTTTACAGAAGGCTCCTTCCATTAATATCTTCAATAAATTTATAAGTTTTCAATGAATATTCATTTATTTGACAAATTTTTGTTGAGGGTCTCCTATGTGCTTTCTACTATTCTGGGGACGTGGCAGTGAATACAATAGTCCCAAATATTTACTTTCATGGTAATTTTATTAAATTGTAATTAATTGTTCTCCCACTTCTGCTGGCATCTTAATAAAAAAAATGAAATGGAAGAAACCATTTTCCATTTGCTATTTACTAATACTATGATTGTTTTGTTTACTATAGTAATCTTTGCACAAAACAGTACAATTGCTCATTACAGGAAAAATAGATTTTTCATTTACCAAGTGAGAACTCAACCATCATCTAAGACGTTATTTCAATGGAAAACAGCATTCTGGGTTGCAAAATTTAATTTCCAGTTAACTTTGTGGAATAACTGTAAATTTTGTACAATTATGGAAATTTACTAAAAACTAAGGCTTGGGGAGGGGTCACTGCTAGGAGTTGAACCCAGGGCCTCATGCATGTGAGGTAAATGCCCCACAGCTGAGCTACATCCCCAGCCCCAAATCTAAGAATTCTTTTTTTTTTTGGTACCAGAGATTGAATCCAGGGCCTTTTCAGTAAGCTACCTCCCCAAACTCTTTTATGTTTTTGAGACAGAATCTTGCTAAATTGCTGAGTTGCCCAGGCTGGGCTTGAATTCACAATCCTGCTCAGAATCCCTCAGTGCTGGGATTACAGACATGTGTGCTGCTCCCAGCTATCACAGAGTACTTAGCAATTAAATAAATTCTCAAGTAGGCAGAGGCTTAAATGTAAAAAGAAAAATAAAATCAGACATTACTAGAAGAATTATTCTCTTCCTGTTATTTATAATGTTAAAACTACTAAAAGTAAGAGTTGAAAATCGCAGACTAGGCTCTCCAGCACTGGAAACAAACCAAAGTGTACTAGAGCAGAAAATTACCACATGGTTTTCTTTTGCCCGTTGGTTGATCCTTTGAGGTTATTTATCCTCAAAACTTCACTTGCCCATGGAGAACATCTTTTCCTATACTAAACTGACTCAAATGAAAATGAGGCTGGGTGTGGTGGCATATGCCTGTAATCCCAGCTCTCAGAAGGCTGAGGCAGGATAACTGCTGCAAGGTCAATGCCAGCCTGGGCTATAAAGTGAGTTCAAGACCAGCCTGAACTGCATAGTGAAACCCTGCTCAATAAGATAAAATAAAATAAAATAAAAATGTGCTAACAGTATTTAATAATGCCCACACAAAAAATTTCACATTCAATATTCCAAACCAGTTTTAAAGTAGCATCATTTCATAAGAAAATGTCTGGTTCTCCACCCATTTAGCTAGGTTGAATGATAATTTTAAAGAAAGAACTTGTGGCTATTTGGAATATCATCTTCCTCTAAAAAGTTAAAACTTCATTAAAATAAATTCTACTCATGGTTTGGTTTTAAATATGGAAGAGAAACAATTTCACACAGTTCCTGGTTTTTCTAGGAATGTGAAATGAGGCATTTCTATTAAGACCTGTATCATAGTGAACTCTGCAGTGATCAGATTGCCATCTGGATCCTCATTTCCAGAGTCTATTCAATATCTAAGATAAGGAAGCTCTGGGTCAATTCATTTGTAGAGATTTTATTACATACTTTTGTCCTTCAAGTTTCAGACCACAGAGCCACCTTGGTTTTTAGTTCTCGTCTGTGAACTTCAAGTATGTTAGCTTTTTCTTCAGATTTTCAAGTTTTTCATCTTGTGTTACATTTCCTTCTTTTTTTCTCATCCTCTGAATGATTCTCATCACACCCAGACTTGGATGCTGGAAGTAAACCACAAAGCACGGATGAAAGATTGGCTTCTTGTGGATACTGGCAGTACATAGGGAGGTGGCTCAGGTGCTACAGAATTGGTTTTGTGTTCTTGTGGCATGTTTGCTAAAGACAGTGTGTTGAGCACTGTTTTGTTCTCCCTCTCCCTCTGCATAAAACTCTGCAGTTCCATGAATTTATTGTGTCTTTGTGGAAGCTTTGTGTAATTTGATTCAGGTTTTCAATATGGCATTTCAATCCTAGTCTATTCCCCAAGCCTGTTACCTTGACGTAGCATTAATGGTACTCATACTTTTTCTGATTTTGTCTTTGACTACTCCCGAGGTTCTTTGTTCATTCTTGAGGTCTTTCCCCTCCATCTTCTCTGAAATCCAAAATTTGCATGTGGCTGTGATTTTAAATCTTATGTCCCAATTCATCTTGGATTTTCATCTTTTCCAATGTGGCTCAAAACTCATTGGTGTATACTTGGATTCTTTAATAATGTGAGCTGAGTTGGTTTCATATTAGGTAGAATTATCTTATTTCTGCTGTTATAACTATTAGTGTTGTTATAGTTGAATCAGGACATAGACTGGCATAAAGGGTGGAGGTTGGGGATTGGACTAACAATTTTTAACCACTTGAAGAGTTTAACTGCATCCTGATTAAATAGCTCACCTGTGCAGCGATTACATTTACACAGTACAATGGTGACATCTAGCGTCAACTGGATTAATCTCAGCTCTGCAATTTAACCTGAAATTGAAGAACAGGTGCTTCTGTTCTACTCAGAATCCTCACCTGAACATCCTGTGAAGCCAGGAATTCTTTTTTCAAACCTGTATTTTGCCTTTTAATTTTCTTAATAATTTCTCTCTTTACATTACTGAGATGTACAATTTGAGTTTTCACCACTAAAGAATAAAATAGACAAAAAAAAAATCTTGCTTGCTTTTTGTTGTTGTTGTTGTTGTTTTGTTGTTTTCTTTTCTTGCAGTGCTGGAGATCAAACCAAGGGATTCACTTATGCTAGGAAAATGCTCTACCACTGAGCTACATCCCTAGCCAGTTTACATTCTTTGTAGTCAAAATTATTTCATGGCTATTCCTAACATCAGAGGAATTTAGAAGGCAAATTTTTGCTTTGTGGCTTTCACCACAGAAAAATGGAAAGGTTGTTGTGTGTCCTATACCATATCCAGAATACATAGGTGCTTATGTACAACAATTAGTTTGAACACATATTGCAGAAGCATTGAAATGCTTTAAAGCCAGCTGTTTTAAAATTATCATTATCACTTTCTATCAGTTTAAATGTCTTCTTATTGGATGACTTGTAAATAGATCCCCTAGCACTAACACACCTCCATTCAAAGGTAAATTTTATCTTGGTACCAATAACAGTTGTAGGGGCTGGGGATTCAGCTCAGTGGCAAAGCGCCTGCCTGGCAAGCGCAAGGTCATGAGTTCGATTCCTGATACCAGAAAAAAAAACCCAAAAAACAAACAAACAAGCCAATAACAGTTGTAGTATTTTAGTGTTGCTTACACCTTCCCTTGGCTCAAGGCCCTGTTTGCAGAAAAGATGTAAACTACAGTTTACATTTCAAGTTATCCAGTGTCTCTGTTTCCCAAAGTCTCCTGGGTAAAAAGGAACAGATTCTTACAAGATAGAATGAGTGGAACTGCTTGTCTGACTCTGATTATTTCCACTTTTACTGAAGCAGTATTAACTTACAGTTTATAAAAAGCTACTATAAAATTCCTGGGACTTTCCACCAGGATACACTTCCCAAAGGAAGTATCATCAAAGTACTGTTTACATCCGGCTGGCTACATTAAAATCACCTGGGAAGCTTTCTAAAAATATGGTGCCCAGGGCTGGGGATTTAGCTCAGCGGCAAAGTGCCTGCCTGGCAAGCGCAAGGTCGTGAGTTTGGTTCCTGGTACCGGAGAAAAACCAAGAAAAAAAAATATATATATGGTGCCCAGATCCCAGAGACCCAGTATGGTACCTCTCCCTTGTGGCAGCCCTTGGCAATGTCTTTTGGTTCCTACAACTGAAAGAGGGTGTTACTGGCATCTAATCACATCTAGAGGCCAAAGGTACAACTAAACATCCCACAGTACACAAGACAGCACTCACATAGCAAAGAATTGTCCCAAATATCAATAGTGTCAATGTTAAGAGATTCTGTCCAAAGCTTTAACTCTCTAAGTATGGGTCCAGCCTGGGAATTGGGGGTTTTAACCCTCTTCAGGTGACCCTAATTTGTGACAAAGTCTGAGAACCACAGCTAAAGGCGTGTTGCTAGAGAATATTGCTTAAGCTCCTTTGAACCCTGTATCATTGAGTTTTGAGGCAGAAATTCTCCACTGTGAGTTGGTTTGGGAGTTGAGGGTGGTTGGAAGGAAGAAGAACTAGTTGCTTTTGTGAGAAAGGCTCAGTTAACCACACATGCTGGATTGGAGATATCTTCAAATACAAGTTTTGCTGTTTATTATCCACTTTGTGAGTTGGTTTTCCTGTTATGATTCAGGAGTATCATCAACCATTGTCAAACCCAGCCACCCTGAGGAGAAGGTCACTCCTGGGAGAAGCAACTTTTTGTCATGACAGCTGTAATTATCAAACGTTACTTCTTGTAGAAGATTCTCAGGAAGTGTCACGGTAGCTGCACAACTCGAGGGGTGCCATTCACATAGAATGCAATAGGATCATTGCTCCCTAGCTCCACCACACATAAAGTAAATGTTACCAGGGCCAGGTATATAGCTCAGCAGCACCATGCCTGCCTGGCAAGTGTAAGATCCTGAGTTCGATTCCTGCTACCCCCTCAAAAAAATTTTTTTAAAGTAAATGTTATCTTCACCAGATGGCCAAGAATTTTTCTTTTTTATTTTTCTTTTCAGTACATCAAATTTACTCATACAAACATTCTAAAAATGTACAATTTTTCCTTTTTAACAAACTATAATAAAACATAAAAATCTCAAAAACCTTTAGAGTATTTTTGCCAAATACAAATACTGTATCCAGTTAGCTGTATGCATGTACTCTGATGATGTTTATGTTGTCTCATAGAACTCTAGGGGAGATTATACTTTATATGTATGCTATGTATGTGCATACATATTTCACATTTTTAAATGTAAGCAACGCCGTACTGTGCACACCATCATGCAACTTGCTTTCTAACTTAATCCTCTATGTTGCCTACTGCACACATCCAGAATGTAGATGTCATTCCATTCAACAGCTGCAGAGTGTTACATTATAACCTGAAAGAATAGTTACCTATTAAATGAATAGATTGGACATAGACATTTCCTGAATCCCACAACATGACACTAACAATGCAAAAAAAGTTGAAAAGCCACAAGGACTAGAAAATGAAAATGAAGGTGAAAATAGACAAGAGGTGCCAACACACTTTGTGAAGATGGAAAGGGACAGAGAAATGGTAACCAGAAAGCCTTTCATGGGAGTGAGTGGGTAGGAGGGCAGCTACAATGGTGGAATAATACCACAAGGCAAACTGATCACCCTGGAGAAAGGCTTAGGAATCAAAAGTTAGGGCCGGGAATATAGCTCAGTGGCACAAGTGCCCGCCTGGCAAGCACAAGGTCCTGAGTTTGATTCTTGGTACCAAAAAAAAAAAAAAAGGAAAAAAAAAAAAAAAAAAAAAAAAAGGAATCAAGGGTCAGGTAGTATTTCACATGGCAGAGGTGAGCCTTGGAGCAGATGCTCAAGGAGCAACTGGACTCACAAGTTCCACCCCCCATGGGTACAGAGCCCCAACTCTTCTCTCCTCAAACCCTGTAACACAGGATCTATTCTTGGGGAGGATGGGGGAATAGCAGAAGACCAGGCTGAGGCAATGGATTTTTAAAAAGACCCAGTGGAATTCCATATACTGAACACCCAAATGTCACAATCTTAACCATAATCTCCAGATCCATTCTCTCACCTGGATCTCAAATGTTATCAGCTTATAACCTCTGCATCAGAGAATTCTAGATAAACCTACAAATGCCTGGGATAAGGCTGTGGTTACAAAAATTAAAAAGAAGGTAGCAATCTCACAAATTCTTCTTTACCACAGAGGACTGGATGTGATTCTAAGATACCAAATATGGCCGTTCCTATGAGTGGCACAAATGTAATAGAAATAACAAGGAAGGGGATGGAACCATCTAGAAATAACAATCAAGGGTATAGGACAATTATTTCGTATTTAAAGTGGGGATACAAGAGACAAGGGGAAGGAAGCACTAGGGAGCTGCCAGAGGATATCAGACCGAGACAGAAAAGAATAAGAGATGACTGGGAGAAGCAACCGGGATGTCTACTTCTTAATTCCCATCAAGGAAATGGGGGAGGGGAGCTTGAGAGAATCATCCTGGGGCAGAGGATCAGAAGCAGATAACTGATTCAGCAGACATCTCGTGTGTTCCTGCCGCACACCGGATTCTGTCAGGGAACAGGAATACAGGAGCAAGCTGTCCAAGGAACCAGCCATTTTTTGGGGCAGTTTGCCGATCATGTTGGTCCTTGAGGGTCCTGAAACTCAGTTTAGTCCTTTCACAGCTTGCTGCTGAGCTACCGCTTCATCAGCTTCTCTGCTTTGTCATCCTCTCAGCTTCTTGCAGCGTGACACAGAAGTGACTTTTTCAGAGCACTACTGCCAAAGAAGATCTGTGAGAATCATCACCCAACATCCATCCTGGTTGTCCTGGCAAACCAACAGACGAGCAAGAAAGTCCCCACTGCGTGCAAGGGGATCCTTTTATATCCAAATTTCATCATGGAGGTTTGACATCTTATTACTTACAGGAGTCTTCAAAATAAGGAGGGCTAATTCAGCAGGTAGGAAAGAACAACAGTTTTGTGTTTTAAGTTGTAGTTTCAATCTGGGCAGACTCTCCAGCCACTGCGGGAAGTGTTGCAGTTGGTTTACAGGGGAAAGAATTTAATATAGGACACACAATTTACAGGGTTATTTTGTAATATACACCCAAACAGTCAAATGCAAAAGAGTGTGGGAGATCTGTCCACAAATTAGAGACCCAAAGAATCCAGCTGAGGGCCTGGATGCCGTGGCAATGTCCTGCACGAGTCCAGCTGGAGACCTAGGGCCCACAGCAATGTCCTCCATGAGTCCAGCTGAAGACCTAGAGCCCACAACAATGTCCCAGATAAGTCTGTTTCACAGATCTGTGCTGGTGGAAGCTAGAAAGTCTGCACCAGTGGGATAAAGGATCTATGCCAGCAGGCTGAGGGATCTGCACTGGAGCCAGAAAGCAATGTTCAAAGTAATGACCAGAGTTCCTCCGAAGAGAACTGCAGCCATCCTCAGCAACAGCGAAGTCCCAAGCTCCTCCAATGATGAGAACAGCCGAGTTCATATCGGGAAAGCTCGCAGGACAAGCTTCTCCAGGAGAATCAACAGCACACCATCTTCCTTTCCAGCTCTTTCTTATGCTGTTGGTGATAATCCTCAGGTGGGCCCTCCACATCCAGCACCACACTGGTTCGGTTCGGCTGGGTGTTACAAGATGACCACCAGTTATCAATCCAACATCCGAAGTTTTTTTTCAGTTTTTTAGTTTTCCTTTTCTAGAAAGGAGCAAATCCCTTGAGCCCCTGCAGTCTCTGGGCCCAGTTCATAGCATGACCATGAGGGAAGATATTAGTGGTTTGGGCGGGATCTTCCTGGTAACTCACACACAAAGCCAGGGTCTGCACACTGTTTTTCAGTTTGTTTTCTAAAAACTAGATGCCCATGTCCAGCAAGCACATGAAAAAATGCTCAATGTCATTAAGAAATTAAATCATAATCACAATGAGATACTCTTAATTACCATATGTTTTTAAATGGGAAATAAGAGTTGTTGAGGATGTGGGGAAATTAGAATTCTTCTTGCACATTGCTGGTGAATATGTAAAATAGTGCAGTCACTAAAAAAAGCTTGGCAGTTCCTCAAAAAGTTAAGCAAAGAATTACCAGCAATTTTACTGCTAAAAATATTTCCCCAATGCATTGAAAATAGGTACTGAAACAAGTAGTATATTACTGCTCATCATAACACTAGTCAGAATAGCCAAAGCCAACAAAAAGTGTACAATTATGAATGAATAAACATAATAGTGATATAATTAAATATTATTTAGCCACAGAAAGGGATGAAGTAATGATATGTGCTGCAATTTGGATGAACCTTGAAAACATTCTGCTACATGAAAGAAACTACACACAAAAGATTTCCATTTTGTGCCTCCCATGATACTAATCACGTGAAACATCAGGAATAAATTTACTCATAGAGACAGAAAACAGGTAAGTGTTTCCAAGAGAGGGCCTAGCAGGAGAGATGAGTGGAGAGGCTACTTTATGGGTACAGAATTCCCTTTTAGGGTAAAGAAAATGTTGTGGAAACAGAGGTTATAGTTACACAACATTGTAAATGTACTAAATACTGATGAACTGTACTTTGAACTGGTTAATGTTTAATTTTATAAGGTGCGAATTTTACTCAGTAAAAAAAAATTCCATAAAAAAAAACCTAGATGGCATTTTAATCCGTTGTTAGCAAATATTTAATATTTTAACCTAAAGGTAAATAGCTACAAATGAAGTAATTTAAAATAAAATGGTTTAAAATGAAACTGTTACATCATTCTTTTAAGTATATCCATACTTTTTTCATTTTTTATGAAGTTTATTGGTACAATTTAGATAAACATAATGATCACATTCTTCATAGGAAATTTATATCTGTACGTGATACACTGCTGCAGAATTCAAGAGATCAGAGAGACTAAGGGGAAACCGGAGCATTTTATTTGAAGGTTTTACACAATGGCACAGTGGCTCAGTTTGACCTTTCTGGCTGAGGGAGCCCGAGAGGAAAGGCTCCAGCTTTAACACATTTTGCTTAGGGGACTGGTCTTTCCAGTGGAGAGAAACTGGGGGAGGGGGTGCAAGCGAGGGTAGAAACAACAACAACAAAAAATCAATCAAAAGTAATTAATAACTTAGCCTTGAAAGAAGACAGAGCTTTATGACTCTTGTGAGAACAGAATGTCATAAACTCTGTTTACAGGTCGAGTTGCCAATCTTACCTGCACCAGAACTGCCGTAATGAAGGGGGCAGTTCTAGGGGAATTGTTCAAGGCTGGGAAAGCTTGTTTTCCTTTAAGAGCAGAATATATTTATTGAGGGAAAGAAAGCATCTGTCCAAGAGAGGGACAGAAAGGGCGTCCGAGTGGGTTACTCCAGAGACTCTGTCTTTTCTAGGGACTTTTATAGAGCAAAACCACTAGGTGAGGTGGATCCAAGGTAGGGGAAAATGGACAAAACTATGGTCAGCCAATAAGAATTGTTCAGGGGCACGCCGGTAATCCCAGCACTCGGGAGGCTGAGGCAGGAGGATCGTTGTGAGTTCAAGACCAGCCTGGGCTACAAAGTGAGCTCAAGGCCAGCCTGCACTGCATAGTGAGACACTGTCTCAAAAAGACAAAAAAAAAAAAAAGAATTGTTCAAGTAAAATTGATTAAACTGGGATCAAACGGGGAAGCCAGTCTCGTAGCAAGTGGGCGTGAACACAGAACAGAGGCTCTTCCTGTAAGGGGTTGGGCCAGGGACTCTTCAAGGTAATCGCTACTTATTTATAATGTCAGTCCCTGAGGTCCATCCCTTGGGAGGTATGTGGGTGTATTTATTTAGTCTTTGGTCTTGAGATCTGGCCCAAAGCAAGTACAACCTCTCCATTTGTAAGGTATCTTGTCTTCCGTATTTGTTCCTTCGAGGGCCTGGCCCTGTCTGACTGCCTATGATATTTCTATGTAACTCAGCTGCCTATAACATTCCCCCCTCTGATGAAGTAACTGAACTGCCGCGAGGGAGTAACAGGCGATGATTGCTCTGGCCTCTTCAGGCTGAAAGGGGTCATAGTTGTAGATCGGCAGTCAGAGATACTCTTAAGAGGGTCTATCTAAAAGCCCTCGACAGACCCCAGGCATTTTCATCTTGGGTAGGCATATAGCTTTACATCTGGAGGAGACAAAGCCAAAGAAACAATTAAGTATGCATGGGCTAAATAATAAGATCAACAGGATTATTATGAATATAATCAACAAAGATTTCCACCAAGAGGAAACGGTAATGGCTTTCCATAGACGGAATAAGGTCAGAGCTATGAGCTCCACTAGTTAAGCACTAGTACCGGGTGTAAGTGAGGACCTTTTGAGAGTCTGATGTAAAGTCACCACTGCATATCCTGCTTTCCTTGTCCCATTTTCTACGAAGGAGCTGCCATCACAGAAAAGGGTCAAATCGGGGTTAGTAAGGGGTATGTCTAATAAGACTTCTTTAACTGCATATGTATGGAGAATTACCTGTTCACAATCATGTCTGTCAGCCTCAATTTCCTCCTTTTCTGGCAAAAAGATAGCAGGGTTTAAAAAGGAACATGTCTTTATTTGAATGGCTGATCCTTCTAGAAGTAGAGCGTGGTATTTAAGTTGGCTGTCTGAGAGCCAGAGGCTCCCTTTGTACAAAGGAAGTCCTGCCACATTGTGAGGCGTGTATACAGTGAGATCTTTTCCTAAAGT
>NW_004955484.1:4199610-4201006 GCF_000276665.1 Chinchilla lanigera
CCTCTCATCAACATATAAATTGAAATGGTGCCCTGTGGGGAGGCTTAGGGCTGCAGCATTTAGGAGAGCTTGTTTAAGCTTCTGGAATGCTGTTTTGGAATCAGGTTCCCAGGTTAAAATATGAGTATCTGTCTTTTGGGCCTGTTTGGTTTTTTGTTTTGTTTTGTTTTTTTGCCGTACCGGAGATCGAACTCATGACCTTGCGCTTGCCAGGCAGGCATTGGTGCCACTGAGCTATATCCCCAGCCCTTGGGCCTGTTTTATAAGTTAATAGAGGGGTCTTGCAATTTCCCCATATTCTGGTATCCAAAGGCAACACAAGCCTGTAATTCCTAGGAATCCCCTTAGCTGTTTTAGGGTCTTGGGCTGTGGGAATGAAAAGAATTGGTTTAATTCTGTCCTCTCCTAGCCTTCGGGTTCCCTTGGATATGATGAGGCCTAGATATTTTACCTCAAGACTGCAAAGTTGTGCTTTAGATTTAAAGACCTTATAACCTCTGTCTGCTTGAAAACTTAGGAAAGCACAGGTGCCTTGGCAACACAGCTCTTCTGAGGGGGCACATAAAAGAATGTCATCTACATACTGTAAGACTGTGACCTGGGAAAACTCAAAGTATGCCAAGTCACGGGAAAGCACTTGCCAAAAAAATGTAGACTGTCCCTGAATCCTCAGGAAGCACTGTCCATGTCAATTGAGAAGCCTGATCATGAGGATCTTCAAAAGCAAAGAGCAACTGGGAATCTGTATGTAAAGGAATACAGAAGAAAACATCTTTTAAATCTAACACCAAAAACCAACTGGCATTTTCTGGAATTTGAGAAAGGAGTGTATATGGGTTAGGTACCATTGGGTGAATTGGCACTACTGCCTCATTTATCAATCTAAGGTCCTGTACTAATCTCCATTCCCCACTGGGTCTTTGAATTCCCAAAATGGGAGTGTTGCACCGGCTGTTACAGAGCTCAAGTAAATCTTGTGCCCTTAAGTTATCAGTTACAGGTAATAACCCTTTTTAACTTCAGATTTTAAAGGATATTGTTTCTGGTTAGGAAAAATAGTAGGATCTCTGAGATGTATCTGTACTGGAGCAGCTCTTAATGCTCTACCTATTTTGCCTTTAGTTGCCCGCACTTCAGGATTTATTTCTGTCCCCACCAGGGGAAGACAGTGTACCTGACCTGGGTGCATATACATTACAGTATTTAAACAAGATAAAACATCTTCCTAAGAGAGGGACTGGACTTTCAGCCATTATCAAAAAGGAATGCGAAAAAAGAAAACCATCCCAGTTACAGCCTAAGGGTTGTGAAAAATAGCGAATTACCTCCTCTCCAGTGACTCCTTTCATGAGGTGTGATGGCTGGAAGGAAGGCCAGGATTGAAAAGAAGGACCAG
>NW_004955484.1:4207831-4218571 GCF_000276665.1 Chinchilla lanigera
TGAAAGAAGGAAAATATTAACAAACAACCATTTACAAAATAGCAAAAGAACAATACAAACAATACAGAGTTACAAACAAAGTGGTAAGAAATTAACAATGATTGTTGTATTACATATTGATATCTTCAAAGTGGTTTCTCAGGAAAACAAATAGAGACATGCAATATTGATCAATCAAGGAATCACTAACTGTTTCAGCAAAGAAATAGAGGACAGTAGTTCAACTATGCTAACTATCTTGTATATACGTACATACAAAAGAAAATTTTTTTAATATAATGGACTATTGGGCCAGGGATATAGCTCAGCAGCACAAGTGCCTGCTTGGCAAGCTCAAGGACTTGAGTTCAATTCCTAGTACTAAAAACAAAACAAAGCAAAATAAAACCCTAAAGCTTCTGTTAGCCTCAGGAAGACAAATCTTGAGATTGCCACTAAAGTACTGAAAAGCATGATTCTATTTTCAATATCCTATCTTTATGAAGCAGGATTTTCTCCAGTGACAGCAACAAAAAATGAGATTATGGAATAGACTGGACATAAGCAACACATTTTGGGTGTCACTGTCTCCCATCACCCTCCAATGGGAACATTTAATTGCTATTAAAAACTGTTTCAGGGATCCCACTGATTCTGCATTTTTACTCAAAAACTTTTGCATTTCTGGTTGTATACAAGGTAGTTGTATAATTTTAGACAGAGTTATGAACTTGCTGTCGTCTTTATTTGGAGGTTAAGGGTGGTTTAAGGTAGTGGACCCAACCTTTTTGGAAACAAGGACCAGCATCATGGAAGACAATTTTTCCGTGGATTGGAGGATATTGGTTTGGAGATGACTCAAAGCACATTGTATTTATTGTGCACTTTATTTCTATTATGATTACATTTTAATATATAATGAAATATTTCTACAACTCATGAAATTGCACCTAGTTCTTTGTCCCGGAAGAACTTCATGAATAAAAATTTTTAAGACATAAAATACATTGTAATCCTGTATATACCATAGGCAACATGAAATAAAACACTTCAGGTGAGTCCAGGAAGTATTTGGATATTATAAGAACTTTCATACTGTAAGGCTTAGCATAGAAGGTTGAGAGAAAGGTCTGCTCAATGGTGGAGGTAAAACCTGATGTGTTCCATAAGCATAAAAAGTGATGGGGAGTAAAGGAATTAAGTAATGAATAGTGGAGTGCTGATTCATAACTGGAAGTTATATGTGAGCCCAAGATAGGAACACAGCTTTCTTGAAGCTTATAGAGTTGTTAAAATCAGAATAAATCCAGAAAACCAAAACTACCGAAGACCAAGCATGGAGACAAGCCACAGGGCTGCCTTTCTTTTCCGAGCTGATCCAGAAACTTACCAGTGATCTTGAGACCCTGCCTCTGCCCTCCAGAACTTACACCTGACCTAAACTACCTCAAGAGCTAAGAGCTCCATAATTATAGAACTGAGAGGAAACTTAAATATTATTTAATACATCTATTATGTATTCCTCAAGCATTTTGGTCTCAGAGCTCCTTAAGACTCTGAAAGATATTAAGATCCATAAAAAGTTTTTGTGCACAAGGGGTGATTGAAATATACTATGAATGTTTAAATTTAAAAACTTTTATTGGACGCATTTCTTATTTAATGATAAAGTTCCATTTCTGTGACTAGGTCATTAAATTAACTGGTCACTAAATTAGGAATTGTATATAGTATGTATATTACAATATTCAGTACAAAGAAATGGTCAAGGAAAATTCCGACTTGATGACTCTGCTTTTACTTGCAGAACTCTTACATGCAGTACTATGATGTATAACAGAATATAAAACTACAGGACTACACAGTACAATCAGGAAAAATTACAGTAGTGTACAAACAAAGCATATTGTACAAAAAAAGGACATTGAAGCTCTGTAAATAAGATGCATAGAACTGTAAAAAATTTTTAAAAGAGGGGTTGTAAGTCCAACAGGCAGGTGGTTAGTATGTAAAGCACACATTGGGCTTCAATCTGAACAGTCATTAAACAGGTAGGTTGTTTTATGGAACCATCTGTACAGCAAAAGACATATGCCATCCATTCCCCTCAGAGCATACTCCTCTTCACTTCAAACACTCTTCTCCCATTTTTCTTGCCACTTTCTGAACCAGTTCCGGAAGGCCTCTTTCATGAGTGTATTTAAAAGATAGGATCCAAAATATTGTGAATACTGCTGCCTGTAGTGAGTGCTCATCCACCTTATTGACTAGATCGAGCACCTGTGACTTGTGACTCTTCCTTAAAGTCAGAACGACCATGAAAAATAAACACTGTGAATCAATTTAGAACATTGAGATAGCAATGACAGTACATAAAAATTGGAGATTAATGACAATAGGTCTTTTACTGTGATAATTTTTTTTTCTTTTTGTAATGGTTTTGCTCTGTGTGCAGGGTGGCCTTGAACTCGCTTTGCACCCAGGCTGGCCTCAAACTCACAGTGATCCTCCTGCCTCAGCCTCCTGAGTGCTGGGATTACAGATGTGTGCCACCACAGCTGGCTGTAATAATTTTTGAAAATTGAAACACTCACTATATTTTTCAGTCACACCTTGTCTATGAGAATAATTACTAATGAGAAATTAAACTGATCACTTAAATATATATCAATTAATTTGTAGATAATAATAATGAACACATTACACATTAATAACATGTTTTAGGGGAAATGAGTCTATTTCCCAAAACAGAAAAAAATATGTAAAAATATTGCCATTATTTTAAATCTCTGAATATCTCTTTAAAGTCTGGCTTACGAGGAGACAAGTAGGAGCCTGCTATGGTGGCACACACTTGTAATCCCAGTGCTCAGGAGGCTGAGGCAGGTGGGCAGCTGTGAGTTTGAGGTCAGCTTGGGCTGGACAGTAAGTTCAAGCCTGAACTACACAGACCCTGTCTCAAAAACACCAAAAGAAGACAAGTAGGGACTTCTTCCTTTTAAAATTTAATTTCTTTTTTATTAGTACATTTTTACAGTACATAGTGATTACTTTTATCATGGGAAGTTGGTACATGTATGTAACACATCTTTTTGTTTTGTTTTGTTTTTGATTTTTCTCCGGTACCAGGAACCGAACTCACGACCTTGCACTTGCCAGGCAGATGCTTTGCCGCTGAGCTAAATCCCCAGCCCCTTATGTAACACATCTTAATTGTTTTTGTCCTTTACCCCTCCCAACCCTCTCCATTCCTTCCAACTCTTGGTCCCATTCCCATTTGCAGAGGCTTTATATCCATTTTTCCATCAATTCTTTTCTATCCTTTCTCTCCCCTCCCTCCCCCCTCCATCTCCTGTTCCCCACCCCATATGAAAAAGATCCCCCTACTTCCTATTACCTATCTTTTATGTTGCTCCTTATTCATATTTTGACTTTCTCATATGAGAGAAACCATGTGATATTTAAGCTTGTGTGTCTGATTTATTTCACTTACTATTATAGTCTCAAGGTGCATCCATTTACCTATGTATTCCTCAAGTTTAACTTTTTTATGGCAGAGTATTACTCCATTGTGTATAAATACCACATTTCCCTTATCTATTTATCTTTTAATGGACACGTAGGCCATTTCCAAGATTTACCTATTATAAATTGTGCTGCTATAAAATATGAGTATGCATGCATCACTGTAATATGATATCTTTAACTCTTTTTGGAAGATACTTAGAAAGGAAATAGCTGGGTCAAATAGAATTTTTATTTTTTCAGGACCCTCTATACTAATTTCCATAGTAGTTGTACTACTAATTTACATTCCCACCAAAATGTAGAAGGGTTCTTTTTTCCCTGTAGCCTTATTAGTACGTTACTATTTGATTTCTTAATGATAGGTATTCTTTCTGGAGTAAGATGGTATCTCAGTGTTGTTTTAATTGGCGTTTCTCTAATGGCCACTGATGTTGAATATTTTTTCATGTATTTATTGGTCATTTGTACCTCTTCTAAGGTACAAATAGAAATGTCTATTCATTTTGGGTTTTGTTTGCTCATTTTTGATTGGGTCTTTTATTTGGGGGGGGTCTAATTTTTTTGACTTCTTTATATATTCTAGATACTAGTCCTCTGTCTGATGAATAGCAAGCAAAACTTTTTCCTATTCTGTAGGTTGTCTCTTCACTCTGGCTGGTTGTTTCCTTTGCTGTGCAGAAACTTTTTGCTTTGATATGATCCCATGTGTTAACTTTAGATATTATTTCTTGAGCCATTTGGGATTCTGTTTAGAAAGTTCTTGCCTGTGTCTTCAAGAGTTTTACCTATTTCATCTTCCAGCAGATTAGTGTTTGTTTTAATATTCAGATCTTTGATCTACTTTGATTTTAGTTTAGCACATGGAGAGATATATGGGTCTAAGTCAATCTTCTGCATGTGATATTCAATTTTTCCAATATCAATTTTTAAGCAGTGGAGTCTTTTTCTGCTTCTGTATTCAAGGTGAGTCTTTTCCTGCTTCTGTATTCAAGGTATTTTGATACCTTATGACATAAAGGTACCCTTGGGAAAACCTCCATACACAGGCAAGAGTGAAAAAAGGCAAGAACTACATCTGAGAACTATGAACCTGGCATAAGTTAGGATTGAACCTTCAGACAATCCCTCTTATTAGCACTTGAGCAAGTTTCAAAACCTCTCAGTTTCCTGACCTGAAAAGTAATAACAGAAGATCCTTTCACGGCTGCGTAAGTCCTGGAGGTATAGGTGTCCTCATGGTCATTTGAATATAGAGGTTGAGCATTCCTAATCCAAAAGTTCAACATACTCCAAAACCCGAAACATTTTGATATGACAATGCAAGTGGAAAACTCCACATCAAGAAATAAAATTATTAAAAATATTGTTCCAAATTACCTTCAGGCTATCTGTATAAGGTATCTATGAAGCACACATGAATGTTGTGTTTTGCCTTCGCTGCCATCCCCAAGATATCTCACTACCTATACGTAAATATTTCAAACTCTGAAGCACTTTTAGTCCCAGGCATTTTGCTGAAGCAATACTTAACCTGTATAAACGAGTACACCTATAACCTATAAATATTTAATATAGTCAATCCCCAGGACTGCAAAACAAACACACAGTGTGTAGCTTATAATAATCACTCAAATGATGGCTCTTCCTACAATTGTTGCTCATATTTGTTATTATTTTATACGAAGCATTGTTCCAGGCGCTGTGGGGTATATCAAAATGAATAAAATGACCCGAATGATCTCCATAGAGAAGAGCCGGATGTGGTGGCACACATCTGTAATCCCAGCACTCTGAAAGGCTGAGGTACGAAGATAGAAAGTTTGAGCCCAATCCGGGCAACTCAGCAAGAAGCTGAACTGTATTTATTGTATAAATAAATAAATAAATATTTAAGGGGTGGAGATGTAGCTCAGTGTGAAAGCTCGGGTTTCAATCTCCAGTACTAGGGAAGAAGAGGAAGTAAGACAAATCTACAGAACAAAACAGACGTCGAAAATGATATCCAAGGAAGAGAGATGACATTCACTCATTCAACAAGTATTAATGGATCACCACCATCTTGGCAGAAGCCACAGAGAAGGAAAGCCCCAGGGCTGTGCTTCTCTAAGGCACCACAGGATTGAGCCCTAGGCTCTCAGAAGTAGGCTTTGGTCCACAGCCAGAGGTAGCAGGCCGGGGTTGACTTCCTCCTCGCCCCGTAACTGGATCGTGCTCATGTTCACTCTGTCCTCATGGCCAGCTGCTGACACTGCACGCCTGTCGGGTTACCAACGCGAGGAAGTACATTCACCGCTTAAAAGAAAACACCCCGGGGCTCCGACAGCTCCCTCCCACCTCAGGGGGAGACACAGCCCGCCTCCGCCTGCAGATGGTGGGTGGAGGAGGATGTGGCCAGGTAGGCGGATCTCCTCTGAGGAAGAAACAGAGCCCCTGGATTAGGGAACGTGCGAAAATGAGGACAGAAAGGAGCGTCCGGCACGGAAAGGCAGCGAAGCGTGGAGTGCCCGGAGAGGTCACTGTCACGGTCACTGTGGTGGAACAGGGATGCGGCCAGCATCCCTCAGCACTCACACCGCGCCCTTAGGAGCCTTTAAAGGAAAACTATGAACAAGGCGGCCTCAAGACATTTCCTTGATGGTTTCAGCAGGGCTATGAAACCCCGTTTCCCAAACACCTTCAAGAAAAAAATTCATCTAAATTCGATTTTGTATGCCTGTGTAACCCCCTTATGTTTTGCTGAGATTTCTTAGACAAGTTTAGAAATTCTTTCTTTGCCCCTAGATTCTATGTCCTTGGATTTGTCAAGTTAGTCAAGTATCTATCAACTAGACGTTATGCTTGGTGTTGGGGACATGAAAGGGAAGATTCCTATAAATTCTGTAGGCAGACAGACGTGGAAATGGGCATAATTACAGAAGGTGGTTAGGAGATAACTAAACACGGGGCTATAAGGCAAGGTTGCACACACACACACACACAGCATGTTTGAGCAGGGTTTGGAAGGCTGAGTAAGAGTTGTCAAGTGGAATGGGAGTGGGGATAGAACATTCTAAAGGAAACAGCAGGTACACAGGTATGGAGTGTGAAAAGACATGCTTCTGCTACTAACATGGCATAAGAATTTGGATACAAACTGGGCATGGTAGTGCACACCTGTAATCCCAGCACCCTGGGAGGCTAAGGCAAGAGTATCGCAGATTCTAGCCCAGAATAAGCAATTTAGCAAAACCCCGTCTCAAAATAAAAGATAAAGTTAAAATAAAGGAGATGAGGGTGTAGCTTGGTGCAGTACTCATTATCAACCCCCTATACCCTCAAAAAAAAGAATGGAATATGGTTATTTCAGTTATTCATCCTTCTTGGCTCTAAACTCCTCTGGAATAAAACAAAATAGTGACACCAATATACCAACTAATATCCAGCTAGTGGACTGTGAAACTTTTACTGGCAAAATGATACCTCACACCCAAAAGGTAAATGTTACCATAACTCAGGTGAGCTGCATTCTTGGAAAGGCCGCTTGGAACAATTTATCCTGATGTTGATCCTGGTTTTGGCTATGTGATTCTCATTCATTCTTACTTCAGACCTGTACCCCTGGCTGCAATTACTTTTTCACAGAACTAGACCAGCAGGAGCCAGGGGCATACTCTCCAAAGAACAAAGTAAAAGAAAATGAGGTCTAAACCGTACCCCGAGAAAAGCCAGTCATGGACTCTTAATGGAACAGGCTAAATGACCACCAGGGAAAGAACAGCCAATGTTCTCTCAAAAAAATCACTTGGTCATTTTCATCCAACATAAATCCAGACTTCCATGAATTTTTAAGTAAATGGGTACGTCATCTGCATAATAGTGTTTTGATAATCAATTATTTGATGTGCCTATGAACATGTTTCTACAAAAACCACCCCACAGCACACCGCTGCTGTAGATCTAGCAGCTGGATTGACCCAACACTTCATTCATCTTGTCATTCATTATCTTGCTCGATAGTTGTATAAAAAGATAACATTTAAATGCCCTAACATACATTTAAGGATGTCCGCAGTTGAGCTCCATCCTGCCCTCTACCCTTAGCCTTCTTTTTGTACTGTTTCTCTTCAGAAACCGCTTCCTGGGCAACACTAGTTTTCCCAGTGTTCCCAGAACATATTGCCCCCTGTGTCCTCTGACCTTTCATTAGGATGATATTCTCATTGTCCTACCTGTAAGCTAACTGAAGTACTGGATATGACTCCCACTGGAAATTTTCTTTCTCTTTACATTAATGGAAATAATGCGGGCTTTTTCCAGAAATGCAACTTTCTTGACATTGTTTAGGAAATGTTGATACTTACAGTTCAGCACTGTGTACTGAAGATAGTAGTAAGGATGTTTAGAGTGAGTCATATCGACTTATTTACACTCTATCCTTTAACAGGTGTTATGGGATTTAGATTATCTTTAAACTTATCCATACAATATGCTGAAATATAAAATCAAGTGCTCAGTGTTTAAGAAATGACTATTGTACTGTAGGGAGAAAAGCACTTTAATCTGTGATGAGAGTGTATTTTATACGGTAGCTTCACCTATCTGACTGCACCAGGTTCTCTATGGGTGTGTTCATTTGATTACATTGTTTAGCTGTTGGAAATTTGCACCTGCTGGGCACAAAGCAGTGGGTTCCTTTATAAAGGCTGAACAAAGGTTCATTCATTCATTCTTTCCACGGGCTTTCGTTGACTACCTCGTATGCAGCAGGGACTGTGATAGGTGCTAGATATACACAGATAAATAGTGGCTCTCTGTCTCTCTGAACATTATGTGGGAAAACAGGATCAGGACTTGTGATGGAGCTATGCCCAAAAGACTGTGTCAACTATCTAATGCAGCCATAATGCGGAGTCATGACCAACCACATCACTTTAGTGGGCTACACAATAGCTGTTACTTCCTCATATATCTGGGGTGGTTTCTTGTGTGGTTGTATGGATTTAGGTTGGGCTTAGTGAAGCGTCCGGGGATTGGCTGCTATTGGCTGATCTAGGACGCCCTCAGTCAGGACAAGCATGGTAATTCATGTGCCTCTCATCAGCAGGCATGTTCTCAAAGCAGTGGCTTAGACACAAGAGGCAGAGCAAGCTCAACTGCACACATGATTTTTGAGTCCCTGTTTAAAAATATCCCAACGGTGAAAGCAAGTTGCATGATCAAGGCCAGAGTCAATGTTACACAGTGTGCAGCACGGATATAAAATGGGAGAATTAGAATCTACCACAGGCACTGAAAGCACAGACCAAGAGTACCTAACTTGGCCTCTGGAAGTAAAGAGTGATTTCCCAGAAGAGGTGGGTCTTGGAAAAGATGGAAGTTAACTGGGCCAAAAGGAGAGAAGATGCTTTCAACAGAGGAACCCACCTGTGCTAAGAACTTTGGAGCCTGTCAGCACCTCCATACCTTTGCCCTGCTTCCTCTCTGGAATGGAGATGTGAGTTCTGGATGGGCAGCAGCCCTTTTATGGCCATACAAAAATAAATACAAGGTTGAACATTGACAGAAAAATGGCGCTGAGTATCATCCCTGAGTCACTGCTTCAGTGCCAACTGTCTGACTTCATGTCTTATGGGCCAACACCCAGGAACTCCTCTGACCTTCCCTGGAAAACCACTCTGTCCTTCAGTGTCCGTGCTACATCACCACCTCCTTTCTTTCCCTCAATCAAAACCCGTTCTTCAGTTAAGGTGACTCCAAATGTTCCGCATCATTAGCAGAGGCGGTGACATTATTCGTGTTCAGTATTTAGAGTTTTGACAACACCTTTTCCCTGGCTTCTGCCAAGAGAGAAGAGGGAGCACCTTCCTGACAGGCACTTCACCCCTCCCTCTCCCCCAGCACTCAAGAGTTTGGCCATCACTGCCTTAAGACCATCGTTTTCTGTTACCATTGTTCCCTTCCCTTTATGCCAGTCCTACCAGCAGCCCAGGATCCTACATTGCTCCCAGTCCCTTGCATTTCATCCCAAATTTCTGACCTACTTTCCCAAATCTGTTCTCTGGCCACATTTCCCACTATTTCCATCTCCAGGAATTCGTTACTGAGAACAGCAAGATCTTTCTGTCTCGGTCTCCTTGACCTTCTTACTCTTAAGAAAAACCAGGTCTCATTTGAGAACATGCCTTCTCTGCAGCTCTCTCAAGTGACAGCTGTTGTCTATTCACACCTACAGTGGAACAGATGTCCTTCTTGCTCTTCATTGCTGCTTTTAGGCCAGTATGCCTCCTCCTTCCTAAAACTCCCCAGGTTTGGCTCTACTTTTAGCCAGACTCTACTGCCCTGGTTGTAGTCATATGGCCATTGTTATACTCATCCCTAGTCTGGGACAACGGGATAGATAGATAGATAGATAGATAGATAGATAGATAGATAGATAGATAGATAGACAGACAAAAGATTCTCCCCAAACTATCACTCAAATCCTTGATCTTCTCATTTCCAAAAAGCTCAATCTCTATTTTAGCTCAGCTACACCTCTATGCCCTTGTTTCTCCTCTAACCTAGCTTAGATTCCTTGTCCATTATTATAATCACTCTGAAATGTTCTTTTAATTCTTCACTCTTCTATCACTTCACTGTAGTTTTCTGAAAAAAAAAAAAATACATGCCTTTCTTCAATCTAACTCTCCACCTGTACCTGGTCAAATGCAGCAGGTAGAGTTGCCTAGGGAAGAAATCACATCCTATACCAACCATTCTGTAAGTTTATGACCACTGACTTTGAAAAGCCTTTTGATGCCATCCATTCGTGCTACTTACAGACCCTAGCACAATAACCAGCCCACTCTCAGATTCCCACGCTTTACCTTCTCCTCTCTTCAAACTTCTCTCTTTCCCCATCTTCAGACCTCACTGACAACCTTGTATCTCCACTTACTAAGAAAAAAAAAAGCAATGAGAAGAGAATCTCCAAAACCCCAAGCATAGCATCTGCCTACTGCCTTCATCTGTGCTCACATGCACTGCCTTCCCTCCACTGAGCAAGGACAAACTCTATGCTCCTATCTTGGACCACCTCCTCACAGGTACACCTGATCCCATTACTCCAACCCTCTCTTCTCTCTTCTCTCTTCTCTCTTTCTTTCTTTTTTTTTTTTTTAAGATAAAAGGAGGGAAACATTAACAGACATACAACATTTTACAACATATCACAAGCACAATACAGACAATACAGAGTTACAAACAAAGTGGTAG
>NW_004955484.1:4224676-4298512 GCF_000276665.1 Chinchilla lanigera
CTGGGCGCAAGGCGCGGGGGGCTCTCTCTTCTCTCTTTCTCTCTTCTCTCTTTCTTCTCTTCTTTCTTCTCTCTTCTCTCTTCTCTCTCTCTCCCTTCCTCCCCTGCACTTTCAATCTTTTTTTTCTTTCCTGGATCATTTCTATAGTGAATAACCCATGACTTCCTGGATCATTTTTTAAAAACACTTCTAAAAATCTTTTAAAAACATCCTCTTGATCCTATTTCCCCTTCCACCAAATCCCTACCTCTCCTCCCCTTAAACTATATGACAGCTGGTCACCCTCTCTATCTCCAATTCCTTTCCTCTTGTCAGAATTTTATATTCACTGCTCTACAAATATCTTCCTGTCAAGGTCATTGATGATATCAGTAGTCCATAGACAATATGCAATCTGTCTCTTGAAGATTGAAGTCCTAATCTTTTGAAGCTCTGGACACAGTTGATTATTCCTTTATCCTTGAAATGCTTTCCTTGCTTTCTAAGACACCACACTGTCCTGGCTTTCCTTCTCGCTTGCTGGTGACCCCTTGGTTTCTTTTGTTCTCTTCCCCCTCTTCTCACTCTTCCAGAGCACTCTCACCCAGCTCGTGGCTCTACCTACCACTTCCATGTTAGTGACGCTAAAGTGTACATCTCCAGCCTAAAATCTGCATAAACAGACACAACTGTCTGCTCAATATTCCCACACGGATGTCCAACAGGCATCTTGAACTTGACATGTCCAAAATTAGACTCCTGATTTCCACCCCAAAACCTGATTTTTCCCATTTCACAAAATGGCAACCATGTTTTTGAGTCAACCTTAGCTCTTCTCTTACATCCCTACGTCTGACCCATCTGTGAATTTTTTACTCTATCCTCAAAATATGTTTTAAACTGGCTGTGGTGGCACACAATTATAATCATAGCACTCCCAAAGTCTGTAACAAGAGGATCACAAGTTGAAGCTCAGTCTGGGCAACTTGAAGACTTACCAAAACCCTGTCTCAAAAACTTTAAAAAGGGTGGGGTATGTAGCCCAGTGTGAAAGCCCTGGATTCAATCCCCAGTACCCAGTACGTGTTTGAATAGGTATTTTAGGATCCACAAGCTTCATTGTTACCACCCTGATTCAATCCACCTTCATCTCTTCCTTGGCCTCCTAACTGATCTCCTATGTTCTATTCTCGATCCTCTTATGGCTTATTACCCTCATAGTACCCAAACAATTCTTTACAATACAAATCATTCCTGAACTCGCCCTCCCAGAGTTTCCCATTTCACCTTAAAGAGGGCCAAACTCCCACTAATAATGATTAATGCATTCCTACATGATTTGTCCCACCTGGCCCGTTATTACCCCTCAGTGTAAAATCTGACTAATCACATTGCTCTTCCTGTGATCCCTGCCTTAGCAACTGTGTGCCTGCTGTTCCTTTTATTTGGAAATGATTTTTCTTCAGATATTTTCTTAGAGTTTTTCCTCATTTCCTTCATCTCTTCACTCTAAATGTTACTTCTCTTGAGCCCTCTGTATGTTAGCTAAAATCAAATGATCAATATAATCAACTTAAAGGAGGCGAAGTTTATTTTTGGCATATGGTTTTAGAGGGTTGTCCATGGTTGACTGGCTCCAAGGCAGGAACAGTGGTGGAGAAACCTGTCAGAAGAAAGCTTCCCATATCATAGCACCCAGAAAACAGACTATGGAAGCAGTGCTAGAGTGAAAATGACCAGATATAGAACCTAAGGTCATACCTCCATGACACACCCAGACACTCCCTAAGTGGCACACAAGCCAAACAAGTTGATGATCCAGTTAAACTGTCACACCCTCCATCTGAAATTACAGTCCACACACCCAGTTGTCATAGGTCTATCTTTTCATTTTCTTCTGCCACACTTAGCATAATCTGATAGACTATATAGTTTGTTTCTCCTCTAACCAATAGAATGCAAGCTTCAAAAAGGCAGAGAATTAAATCTGGTTTTATTCCCTATTGCTCCAGTACCCAGAGCAGATCTAGTATGTAATACGTACCCAACAAACATTTTTGGACTTTATTGCATGAAGAAGATTGTGATGGAGGGTAGAGAGACACCAGCTCTTATCAAGCTCTGAAAGGTATGCCAAGGAATCTGTTCCTTGTCTATAATGAGCACCACTGCAGGGTTTGCATCAGGAAATGCGGAGAGATTGCTCTAACGAGCTGCTGTGGAGTGAAGACTAGAAGGAATGAGCAAATATAGTAATTAAGGGAGTGGTAGCATAAATTTAGTCAAGAAAAATTGAAAGTCTAAGAAAAATTGAAAGTCTGAGAAAAAACAGTATCCATTCATATAAAGAGAAGGTGAACAACCAGGCATGGTGGCACATGCCTGTAATCCCAGCACACAGGAGGCTGAGGCAGGAGGATTGCCATGAGTTTGAGGCCAGCCTGGTCTATATAATGCATTCAAGACCAGCCTGAACTACACATTGAGACCCTGTCTTAGATAGATAGACAGACAGATAGATAGATAGATAGATAGATAGATAGATAGATAGATAGATAGATAGATAGAAAGTGGGCAAATTTGATAGCTATTTAGGTATAGAATTCATAAGCCTTAGTAATTAATATGATCTGGCTACTAATGGCCCACTGATATTTCCCTCATATTTCACCACCAGAGACTCCTGCACTGGGCAATCATGGATCATCTGATACGACCTCTAGCAATTTTTCAAACCCTAGAGTAACAGTTCTAGGACTTGATTCTAGACAGGACAACTACTACCTAGCAATGTCAAGCTCCTGATCAACCAAAGATATACAAGGATGCCTGGGCCCTACTAGGAAATTGTGGGGAGCCACATCAGGCTGCTATCATTGTTTAATATCATTGAAAGCTCTAAAAAGTTCATCATCACTGCTCTATGCACTGTTAAAAGACCTCAAGGAAGCAACAACTAGCCAGTTGCAATGCCATATAACTGTAAGTCCAGCTATCTATGAGGCTGAGGCAGGAGGATTGCAAGTTCAAGGTCAGTTTGGACAAGACTTTGCCTCAAAATTTTTAAAAATGAAATGAAAAATAAAACATTTGCTGTATTCCATGTGTCTTTGGGACCTGTCAGTTGTGGCAGCCTCCCTTCCTAGCCATGGAAGAGGATTTTCTTGTTTATTGACAAAGCTGTCACCATTTAATTGGTTTCAGATTCTGACTTGCACAAGTAACATTCTTCGCTGTCTCAAACCTGGAGGAAGCCAGCTTATTGGGCAAACTGTTCTAATGAATGTTCCAACGTTTCTAGGGAGCGGAACTCATTGCTGATGCCTAATGGAAAACAGGGCAAGATAATCAAGAAAACCAAAATGATAAAGGGTGAAGTCTTACGCAGCATGTTCCAGTGGGTCACCAAACTTAGTGGGGAAGTGGGTATTTTGAATAATCGAGAAACTACTGAGGCAGTATTTTGAATATATGTCTGAATTATTTAAATTAGTATTTAAGGTACTTCCTTGATATAATTGAATAAAATGCTTTATTTATGTGGGAAAAAAAGTGTGCTGTAGATGTAGCTCAGTGGTAAAATGAGGCCTTGGATTCAATCCCCAATATGAGGGAAACAGGGGAGAAGGGGAAGGAGAGATGGAGGGAGGGGAAAAGAAAGGAAAGAAAGCAGTAATAAGACAAATAAAACCATTTCAAGACCAGCCTGGGCTACACATCAAGACCTATTCCTCTTCCTTAATCCTGACCTACTCAACAATCCAACTTGTTTTCCCACTGTTGAAACAAATACTCGAACACAGCTACAAGGGCCATCCTATTACATGGGATTCCTACACAGGTGTCCAGCCCCATTACCAGCTCAAAGAAGCAGATTCTACTTAAAGCAATTATCCATTTCTTAGCAGGATATATAGTGACAAGGTTCGCTTCCTGGTTTGCAGAAACTTCTTGAGAAGACACTTCTTTGCTCCCCATGATTCAAAAGCCAAAAAATACAGACGTGTAGCCAAGACAGAAATATCGAGGTCCTCAATAGTCTATCATCTAGACACGCCCACTTGGCAATGAATACCTCAGTCAGGCCAGACACCAGGCTTTGGTAAACACAGTAGGACTGGTGACCAAGGTAGGGAGTTTCATATGATTCAATACTTTCAGGCCTTCTACGTTATAGGTTGATGCGTACTGAATAAAAGGAGGAATGCTGAAGTCCCCACATGAAAAGGAACTCAAAGAAAACCTCACTATTCTTTTAGCATCACTGTAGTCAAGAAAGACATGTACCCAAGTAGAGAAATGAAAAGACTCCAGTCTCAGCACACAAGGGGTGATGGTCTGGGTAAAGGCAGCAGGAGTGCATGGTGTAACCAGAATATTGCTCAGAAATTGACCCCTGAGTAATCAGAAATAGAACGGTGGCTGGCTTGCTGTGTGTGGAGGGGGTTCTTCCCCATTTAAGGAGGACTCCAAATGTGTCAAAATCCAAAGTGTGGGATAGAGCCTGCAGGCCTGGGCAACAGTGATCCTGGAGAGATGACTGTCTTCACACTATGCTTTGAGAGGTGTCTGAAGTACACATGGCATTTTATAAAGATTCTTAAAACTCTTTGCATTTGGATACAACTTTCTGTTTGTATAAGAGCAAATGTACATTTTTCCAGAGATCATGTCTATATCTTTCATCAGATTTTCCTGAAACTTAAACAGAAAGAGATTGGATCTCTAGAAGCATTAAAGTACTATCCAATACGACACCACAAGAGTTCAGTGATAGGGGTGGAAATATAGCTCAGTGGCACACAGCACCTGCCTGACAAGCACGAGGTCAGGAGTTCGATTCCCAGTACCAAAAAAAAAAAAAAAAGTTCATATCATACCATCCTCTACGGGCTTTGCATTCATCACCTGTTGCACCTGTAGAAGGGTTTCTTACAGTTAATCACCACGCAGTTTCCTGGCTTTTTCACAGATCATAGCTTCACGAACACCATCACCTGCCACTATTTCTCATTCAACCACACTGACAAAGGTTTTTCCACTTCTCCCAGCACTTGTGTCCTCTGCTTGCTTAATATCACTTCTCCTTTTGCCACATCAGCTCCTTTGATGTCATCTTTATTCTTCAAAATAGCCGAGATTGTTGACTTTGCCATCTTCTACTCAAAGGACAGATCAGTCGCATGAACACCACGCTCATGCTTTTCTACAATTTCCTCCTCAAATTCAGTGGTTATCTCCTCCAAAACCTTCTTGCCATTCTTGCTCTGCGCATTCTGGTTACCTTCATTACTGCTCTGCACATCCTTGTCACTTTTATTACCACTCTGCACTTTCTTTTTACCACCACGTTTACTCAGCACCTTCTTTGGAGCCACGCTGGATTGAACAATACCTTACAGAACCGCGAGGGCTATAAAGCACACAATAAAGCTTCGCAACAAGTGTGCACAGGTCTGTCTGTGACCACAATCTCAACTAGAGGAAGCCGCCATCACGGGTCAGAGCAGGGAAGATGGCCACACCTGGGTTCATGTGGGGAAGATGGCCATGGTAATGTTCATCACTCTATGCGGAGTTCGCAAACAAAAGCAAAATTTTGCTGAACACTTCTGCTCACAAACCAAATTGTTCGTGAACAAAGCCTTCATGAACCAAGGCGTCACTGCACATAACACTCACCACAGAGACTGCTATTGGACAGTGCTGCCGTAGACCAGTGGTGTTTTCTCTGTGGAATTCCCATGGAAAGGGCTAGCACTGCCAGCATTCAAATGTCTTTCCAGTGCTGTAGAATACTGTAGACCACTAGAGGTCCACTCTCTGAGCATGCTGCTCAGCACCATATACTAGTGACCAGAGGATGCTTTCTGTTGTTACTTGGCATTCTAGCAGCACACATTTCTGTCAAAGAAGAGATAGTAGGTGGTCTGAATTACTTAGGGATTATGGTGTATTTGAGTGACCCTATATTTGGGGAGACTTCGAGGACCACATTAGAAAGGCTACATTGGGCTGGGGGTGTAGCTCAGTGGTAGAGTGCTTGCCTAGCATGTGTGAGGCCCTGAGTTCAATCCCCAACACTGCAGGGAGGGAGGAGTGGACTGCATTTAAACTATAAGGGTCCAGGTGACAGAAAAAGATGTCATTGCTCTCTTTCTCCTCTTCCTACACGGTCAATGGACTCCTCCCCATGAGATGAGCAAGAGTTAGGCATTGCAAGGGGGCACTGGAAGCCAGGCATGGTGGTACACGCCTGTAATCCTAGTACTCAGGAAGCTGTGACAGGAGAACTGCCACAAGTTCAAGGCTAGCCTAAACTACATAGTAAGAGCCTGTCTCAAAAAGCCAAAACAAAAACAGAAAGGATGGTACTGGGAATGTGGGCAGATCTTTACTCTTCATGAATATTAAAGTTACATTTACACAGCAATGGAAAGAATTCTGCACTGCATTTTTGACTATTCTTGGGAACAGAGAGCAAGGAATAGACACAATGCCTCTGGTCCATGACAATGAAGTAGCTTTGCCTGATGAATGAGCCTGGGCTTTGAATTCAGGCCTGAGGTTGAGGTCAGATGTTGTCACTTATCAGCCATGCAAAAGTGGGCACATTATTACCTTCTCCAGGCTCTAGTCTGCTATCTGGAAAATATAGAACTTTTCTCCTAGTACAAAGACTGAATACAGATAACCTAGATGATTATACACAGTACTGCCTTCCAGCGAACTCTGATGAATCAATAGCTATAATTATCTTCTTTCATAGTCTTCATGCTCCATAACCCCTTCCTGGGAATGACCTCTGTTCTGAACAGCTTCACATTTCAAGTAGTGTGAATATTCATTTATTTTTAAAATATATTTCATTTTTAACTGACACATGATAACAGTGTATATTTATGGGGTACGTTGGACAGTGCATGGATACAATGTATGATGGTCAAAGTAAGTGACATTTACCACCTCAGACATACATAATCTCATAAAAATCTTCTCTAACAGCCATCTCATAATGTTCAATTAACTGTTGTCAACCAAAGGTATCTTATTCTAACGCTGTTGGAAACTAGTACATATTCCTTTTCTCCAGCTACACCCCTGTACCCACTAGCCATCTTCTCTACCTCTCCTCTTATACTCTTCCCAGGCTCTGCTAACCACCATTCTTTGAAATAAAATTTCTTAGCTTCTACACTTACGTGAGAATATCTAGTTAAATATTTTGTCTTTTCTTTTTGAACCCCTAGGCTCCAGTGATCCTCTTGCCTCAGCCTCCAGAGTAGCTGAGACCATAGGTACATGCCATTTTGCCCAGTAAAATACTTTTTTTTAACTTTTATTTGCATTTACTTTATGCTTAATTTATTCCCAGGCCATAAGTTCTTGTGTCTTCAGTTTCTTCTGGGATAGCTTATTCTTCTGTGCAACTTCCTCCTCTGGCTCAGGAACAATTTGCTCCTTTTCAGTAAGGATTATCTCGTGTGGCAGGGGAGCTTGTGTATGGGTGAATCCAGCCATGAGCTCTGTGGTATGGTGGCACATCTTGGGTGCTTAGTTCACCTGGATATATTCAATGACCAGAGAATTTATGTTGAAATCCTCAAGTTCAGCGTTACTCTCTGCATTTTTAAGCATGTATAGCAAAACTTCAGCACTGTTTTTGGGCCACTGACCCTATATCCAGCCTCAGTGTTCGGCCTGGGCACAGCTACCAACTCCACCATTGTAACGCCAGAATGGCACACATCGCTTCTTTAAAGTGACATTCTTTAAAGGCTATGCACACCATTGATGGCCTGGGCAGTTCACAAATGTGCTTAAAGTAAACACAAAGATTTGAGCCCCTTGATTTGCACGATTTTGTGGAGTTTTCTGGGTCAAGAGAGAAGCAAACCATTTTCACAGGTCACCTCAGACTGCCTACTTAGGAAGAGTCAAATACCTATTTCTTGGGGCTGGGGGTTTAGCTCAGCGGCAAAAGCACCTGCCTGGCACGCGCAAGGTCGTGAGTTCGGTTCCCGGTACTGGAGAAAAACCAAAAAAAAAAAAAAAAATACCTATTTCTTATTGGCCACTTTGAGGTCAGCCTTTCGAAAGGGGCTTCCTGTGCAATTGCTTTATGAGTCATAAACTAAAGAAAATGGAATGTGTGGTGTAACATGCAAGGAGGTAGATGGATAACCAGTTTATGCAAGGATTCAATCTCTTATATTCATTAAGAGCACGTAGTCATGTGTGCTGTGTGTAACAGGGAACACTGGAAACAATATTAGAAATTGAACTATTAGAAATATTTCTAATATTCAATATTATGAATCTTTCCAAAAAAACATCTCCAGGGCTGGGAGTGTAGCTCAGTGGTAGAGTGCTTGCCTAGCATGAACAAGGCCCTGAGTTCAATTCCCAGTACCACACATACACACACACACACACACATACACACACACACACAAATCTGCCAAAGGAATTAGCTGACATGGATAAGTGCTTATGATCTATCCAGAAGTGAAAAAGCCCAAAGGCAACCATGTCCTATGTCCCAGCACCCTCAAGACATACTGAAGTGGACAAGAACCACCATGTAATCAAGAACGTGCAGTCACTGCTGGGCATGGTGGTGCACACCTGCAATCCCAGCTACTTGGGAGGCTGAGAAAAGAAGATTGAAAATTTGAGGCTAGCCTGGACGACTTAGTGAGGCCCTCTACCTCTTTCTCAAAATAATTCTTAAAGGGCTGGGAGTGTAGGTTAGTGGCAGAGCACTTCCCTGGGTTCAACTCCCAGTACCGCAGAGAAAAAATGAAAGCAAGAGAGGAAGGAAGGAAAAAGAGTTCAGTCAGAACTATGAATAATTCCAAAATTGATTAATTAGATATATCACATGCAGCAGGAGGACAGTCTCACACAGAACATTATATAACAATAAAAACTAGCAAAAATCATAACACTATAAAACAATATGATGAATCTTAAAAGAATATTGTGAATGGAAAAAAAGACAGCTCAGAAGAATACGTATGGCACAAAAGGTCAAAATGAGGAAAACTCAACTATACTAAGGTGATAACTATATGCAAAAGCAAGGACTTGCTTACCATGGAAGCAGCCCCCTGAATAATGGGGGGAGGTTGTGAGTGAAGGGGTGTGGGAAGGGTTTGGTTGTGAGTTTTTGTTTTTGTTTTTATTTAAGCAGTAGTTCCTTTATTTACATTGTATTTTCTTATTGTGTTATAAAGACAGAATCTTGTTAAATTTCCCAGGCTGAGTTTGAACTTGAAACCCTACTACCTTAGCCTCCCAGAGTGCTGGGATTACAGGTGTGTGCCACTACACCCAAGTAAATTGTACCTTTATGCCTTAATTGTATTTCATAATTTAAACTATCTTAAAGCAAATCCAAATGGAAAACAAGTACAGAACTGTTTTCAGTGTGACTTCAAATTATATAGAGTTCTACATGCATGGGGAGCTGGGGATATAACTCAGCGGCATAAGCACCTGCCTGGCAAGCACAAGGTCCTAAGTTTGATTCCTGGTACAAAAAAAAGGAAAAAACAAAGATACATGCATGAGGAAACTGATCAATAGTGATATTCTCTGGGCAGTAACATGTACAGGGATTTATACTTCTTTGGTTGTATATATTTTATCTTTCCAATTTTTTATATCTAACAGATATGACTTTTAAAATAAGAATAGAAGCAAAGGGCCGGGGATATAGTTCAGCAGCACAGCACCTGCCTGGCAAATGTGAGGTCATGAGTTTGATTCCCGGTATCAAAAAAAAAAAAAAAAGAATAGAAGCAGAACTACCAGCTGCCTATTTCTGGATCTTCAATTTACATCTCTACAAAACAGAGTTGCTTGGAGGAAAAGAAATTTCTCTGTGCCAGAAAGAACCAGGAAGGAAGGAAGACACACACAATTGAAATCAATAGTGGGCAACCGCCACAGGTTCTTGTCATTTGTGCAATGATAAGGCCCTAGGGCAACCAGCCAGCTCCTTCCCCAGAAGGTCCCAGAAATCACCCAGTGCCTGCCTGCTCTCTCTTCCGAAGCCTGGGAAAGGTGTCAACAGCAGAGTAAGAAAAAGAGGTATGATTATTGAACAATAACTATCACTTTTAAATTCTTTTTGTCATAATATTGTGTTAAGGGTTTTGTGTGCATGAATCCTAAAGTTCATAACAGTACTATAAGGTAGATATTGTCAGATGGACAAATGCTTATAGTCTCAGGATTCTGGGAGGCTGAGGCAGGAGAACCAAAAGTTCAAGCCCAGCCTGGCAACTTAGCCAGAGCCTGTCTCAAATTTTAATTTCTTTTTTTAAAGCTGGGGATATAAATTAGTGCAAAAGCCCTGAGTTAAGTCAATCCCCAGAACTGAAAAACAAAAGATATTTTTCACCCTTGTTTTACATTAATAATAATCTAGCACTCAGTGAAGTAGAATGACTCACCCAGATGTATGACGTGAAAGTCTCTGGCTTCTATACTCCATCACAATTTACAGTTACACACGTGCATCTGTTGTTTTAGTCTCATGACAACCAGGTAGAGTAGCTCAGAGTAGGCATTTTATTTCCCCTAGGGCACACGGCTAGTAAGACATTATCACCTTCAAAGACAACATTTCTTTTTTTCCTTAAGGAAGAAATTTTCCCCTTTACTCCGCCCAAACACCAGTACACATGTCCTCCCAGAACATATTTATTACCTCTTGCATGAAGGGTAATGATGTTAGATATGACACAGAGACTGAGAAATGTTACCTCCCTAGGGCGGGGTGAGTGCGTAAGCAGGTGCAGAGCAGAAACAACTTCCACATTTTTCTCCTCAGAGATAAGAGTACGAGAGGAGAGTAATGTTGAAGATCTTGAGGGGCACGTGAGTGACGTTCCTATCAACCTCATCTGCTGGCTCTCCAGCCGGCTCTTCTTGCACCGGTCCTAAGGGAGTCGACCTTCTAGCTGCCTCAGAGGAGTCAACATTCCATGATCGTCTCCCGGCCAGGTAGGGGAGAGAATGTTTCTTCTTTTGCTTTTCCCGGCCCACCAGGAGTCCAGTCTCCACGCCCCTTGAGTCTCACGGGTGTTAAAGCTGCTAATGTCACAGCTTCCTGGGAACCGGCGCTTTCTCAAGCCTGCACTGCAAGGTGGGTCTTCTCAGCAGAAGGAGAGGGCAGTGAAACAGATGGATACGCAAAATGCGAGGAGGAGGAGGAAGCTGAGGAGGAGTTGGTGAGTCAGAAAGCAGTGCTCAGCCTGGCAGCAGTGAGCCTCTCACAAGCACGGGGAAGCCTAAGCCGTTCACCAGGTAAGGAGAGGATTTCTCTGGGTTTACTTCCCAGGCAGGGCATGCTTCTCCCCTGGGGCTGCTGGACCAGAGTATCAGGTAACATCTGGCAACTAAGCTAGAGTTTCCATGGCTGGCAGGAGGGTGAGTGGTGGAAAGGGGGATGAAGCTGAATCGCCTGAGGAATCTTCAGAGAAAACCCAAGCTGCCTACCCGCAGCTCCCTCGCCTCATCTCTAAAGAGTTCAAAAAGCCTACAGTGGAGGCAGGACTGTTTTCGTGTACATTTTGTGCATGGTTCCTGGTACATCTGATCTGCTTTGAACAGGGCTTTGGAGCTCAAGTTTCTGTACTCCCACAGCCTCTCCCTGCTCTCTGTTGGGAGAGGAGGCAGGAGGTGCAGAGAGCTGCAGGTTTTCTCTGGCTCAGGTCGGGTGCAGCACGATCACAGAAAACTCTCAGACCTGGGACCCCCGAATACCAGGGTTCTGAGCCAGGCAGGGCTATTATAGCCAATGACACCATCAAAGTTCAGCTGATTTATTTTGAAAAAATGGAAAAGCAGCTCATCACTGTCCTAAATGTCTTAATGGATTATTTTCATGACTGCTCCTCAAAGGACTTTGACAATTATAAAATGCCACATGGATATAAAGTATAATTCACCCGGCCAATATATCAGTGAAAGTAGAGGAGACCTATGTTAAGTGGCCTGGGACAAGTCTGGAACGTCTAATTGAAATATTTTTAGATATGTAACATAACAATAGTACTTTGCCAATCTTTCTTCTGGGATCAGTGAAGGTACCTCAGACAAGAGAAAAAGGCTCTACAAGTGTCACTGGTGATGTTGCTTGAGTATGTATTATGTGCTAGGCACTGCACTTGGCAGGGAGACATTGCACTGGTGGGGACCAGTGGTTCAGTCCTTCCGGTGCTCTCAGTCTACTTACAAGTTTATTCTATGGTATCCTTTCCCCCAGAGCTTGGCTACCCAGGTTTCCCAGGTCTCCATGCTATTCGTACTGAGGCCAGTGTCCCTAGCCCATCTCTGTTCTCTCTCAGTTTGTGCAAGGTACCTGCTGGTATCTGTAGTTTCTGGTTGCAGGGGCACACTCTCACTGGGAAATAGGCCTAGTCGCTGGCATCAGGCTTCTTACATTGTTACCTATTTGAGTTTTTTTCTCAGAATTCCCACTCTGTTTGTCAGTACCTATGTGGCACCGATCTTGGGGATACCTATCAATTCAGCCCTCTGGAATGAAGCTGCTGGGTGAGGGCCTGCTGGTCCCTTCATGATCTCTGTACCTTACACAGGTTCTCCCTTTCCACCGCCCCTTTTGGTGGTGTTTTCCAAGACCCTGAAGGTTCTCATGACTCTTCGGCCATCGTGGCTCTGTGTGTTCCAAGGTGGTGCCAATCACCCATCACTGGGGCAACAGGTGTTCAAATTACCTTGGTCTGCTTTTTGCTTTTGCCTTGCCCACCTGGTAACTCAGACAGTTATAACAGGGCACCCTGTCACCGCAATGGGACTTTTATTTTTCACTAATTTTTTCTCTTAAAATAATTTTCACTAGTTTTTTTTTTTCCTCTCAGTTTAAATAACTATATGCTCAGTGTAGAAGTTATTTTTTAGAACGAAGTTAACTGGGCCATACAGCATCAAAGCTATGCCCCTGAGTTTCGTACCTGGCTCTCGGCAACTGAGACAGTGTCGGTTATGTGCTCAATACTCAACAGCCACCTACATTTTAATAACTGATGCTCAACACTTTCCGTGTGCATTTGAATAAGGGAGAAGTTTCAGTTTCTTGAAGGGACACTGTTATAGTTTAGATCAAGAATGTCCCTCAAAATGTTCATGTACTGGGGGGGGGGCTTTTGAAAGGTGATCATTCTGAGAACGTTAATTTCCTCTATGGATTAATCAATTCATTAGTGAGATGATAACTTGGTGGTATTATTGGGAGGTGATGGAAACAACCAGGATGCCTTGGAAATAAGACCTATCTGGAAAATAATCAGCCTTGAAAACTAGAAATCAAAGTGCCAGCTCCAATCACCTGTCCTGGCCTTTCCCGCCGTCACTGTTCTGTAGTTTGGCTACTCTGCAATGCAAAAATGGCAAGCGTAGGCTGATTGGGGCTGGCACTTTTGACATCCAGTTTTCAAAGCTCATTATTTTGTAGATAGGTCTTATTTTCAGGGAAAGAGGGAAGTCGTGGGGCCTAGTGGAAGGAAGTGGGTCCTATGGATATATATGACAGACACATCTGGTGGCTAGCACCTTACTCTCTGGCTCTTTCCCATTCGCTCTGCTTCCTCACTGCTATGGGGTACTCAGCTTATTTTGTATTGTGCTGTTCCACTGTGATGTTTCCGCTTTGCCGCAGGCCTAAATGCAATGGAGTCAGCCAACCATGGACTGCAACCTCTGAAACTGTGAGTCAGACTAAATCTTTCCTCCTCTGAATTGATTTTCTCAGGTGTTTTCTCCCAGTGAGGAAAAGATGACTAACACAAGTTCTTTTGGTTATCTTCTTTCTAGCAATGACTATGCCTCTTCATATACTCAACGGATTACTGACTTCTTCATTTATTTGGCAAGTGTTTAAGGATTCCTAGTCCCTTGTAGAATTGTTGTGCACTTATAAGCAAGATAAAACATTGCCTTTCCTTTGAATTGCAGAGGTTCACTGGGATGAGACATTCATATACAGGTGTTTCCTACAAAGGGAGAAAGACGCTACTGAAATGTTTGGAAGGGAAGGAGATAGAGAGGTGGCCTGGGGGCAGATGCTTGAAGCACCAGTAGCACTTCTGTAAAGTGTCTCAGGGCTCAAGCGCAAGGTCGTGAGTTCGGTTCCTGGTACCGGAAAAAAAAAAAAAAAAAGTGTCTCAGGGCTCCTAAATAACAGGGCACCTTTAGAAGAACTGAAAAATTGAATCTGGAGCCTAAGGTGTGAAAACGGATGGGAGTGGCAGGAAACCAAGGATCAGACCATCAAGGACCCTGCACGTGAGGCTTGGGGGCTCGGTTTAGTCCTGTACGTATTGGAAGGTTACTGAAGGATTTTTAGGCAGAGGAATGGTAGGCTTGTGCTTTAAAAAGGTAGCTTTGGGGCAGTGAATGATGCCGAATGCTGAGAGGCAGACAGGAAGGCACTGTTCCACTGCTGCCGAGAGATGAGCAGATGAGAAATTCTGGCAACAGGAGACAAGCAGAGCAAGGGTGCCACTGAAAAGCTTCCTGTTCACCACTGAGCACACTGTGAACTGCGTCCCCTCACTTCTGGCAGGGCCTGAGGAGCATCTGCCTCTACTGCTGATTACAGTCTGCAGTGTTCCAGGGTGGTCTGGCAGCCTCCCAGCTGCTGTCTATAGCCCAGGGGCCTTGGGTGGAACTTGCTTCACAAAAATATCCTCTTTCTGGCCTGGGAAAGTGCTTGGGAAAAATAAAACCAGAGAAAGAACTCTGCAGGAATTCCTGAGAACTGTGGTCACCTGAAGTCTGAGAATACCTAGGGACGCGGTTAGCAGGCCCACCTACAGCAGGAGGAGGGAATGCGCGTGAGGCCAGCAGCAGCTGACAAGCAAAGGGGGCGCAGTGCCATCAAACCCCATAGGACGCAGAGTCGGCCTGAAGCTGAGATGGAGGGAGGGAGGTGTCCTTTGAAAGGCCTGCTTCGCTAATCCCCAGGAAATGTGGTTACTGGCCCTGCTTATCCACTTCTGAGTCTCCTTACAATTGTACACAGGTCAAGTTCTCATTTCCCTCTCCCTTTTGCTCCACTGTTTCTTATCTTTATTCCAAACTCTTTCTGATACTCACGTTGCCTAAGCAGAAGCTCTTATGCTCAAGTCCCGTCTTCCATCTTGGGGGAGTGGGGAGGGCATTGTCAATTACTAATGATGGCCTAGTTTTTAATCATTTTATCTTGGACTCAAGTTTTAAGAACTGGGAGAATATTTTAACTGGTCTTCTACTCCACAGGGCCAAGACTACAAGGTAGAAATTACCATCCTTTGGCATTTCCCTGGCAGATAGTAAAGTGTGTTTTAGCCACAAAGAAAAGATGATCTTCACTAGATGCTTTTGGCACATCCACAGGAAAACCACTGCTATAATGAAGAGATGAAAAGAGGTTTTCCTATCACTGCCACACAAGGCCTGGCTTGGGTCATTATACATTTCCCAGAAGGTTTAGGGGACTTCCACAGGAAGCCCATGAGGCGGCAAAGTGAAAGCTTCTTCAGGAAGCAAGCTATAAACTCCAGGATTCACATCTGAGGCTGCTAAATTCCTCCCGGAAAATCCGTCTTGACTATTTCTGGAGCTATGGCCGAAGAGAATGGGTTGTGACCAGTGTGAAGGCTGTCTGAGTGATAGGTGTCAAATTTACACACGCACACATGCTTTGACTCAGTAATTACACATCTAGGAATTTATCTTATATACACGTGCAGTGATATGTGAACACGGAGGTCATTGCTGAAGCAGGGGAAATGACAAAAGATTAAAAATGACCTAAAACCCTATCAGTGAGGAAAGTGGCTCAATAAATCATTGTGTATATATACAATAGAATCTCTGTGGTAAAAAGGAACAAGGAAACTCTTGGTGTATTTCGTAAAAAGTGCCCCAAGATATATTACAACAGGAAAACTAAGGTGCAGCGGAGTGAAACAACTTACTATTTTTGTGTGTATGTTTTAAAGAGGGACAAGATTAAGAATGCGTATACATTTGAATTATCTTGTGTATACATAAAGCAACCACAACGATACACAAAAAATAAACCCAGTTGCTAGGTAGGGGCAAATTGAGAAATAGGCTGAGAGAAGACAAGTATTAGAGGTAGGCTTTTCATTGTATACTGATAACATACAACAGCTAGTAGGTAAATACTAGCTGTTGTTAGTAAATATAGGTTACCAATTCAGCAACTAGTAAAATTCTTATGTTTTCTTTCCCCAGAAAAAATACTGTGATTCCTTTTATAGATGAGTCATCATTCCTGTTCACAAATAGATCTAGAGGTTTTCTAACTTATGACTACTGGCTTGTCCTGAAGACCTAACTACTTGTCACAAGATCGCTCCTTCCTTGTCATATACGTTAAGCATCTGGGTGTGCAAGCACTCTCCTTCTTTCTTTCCTGCATGTGGAATTTTAGAAAAGCTTCATTCTAAATTCTGAGTCTATATAGACTTGCTACCCATGAGAATGACACTTTTTGAAATAATTTAAGCCATGTACAATTACCTAGTAAAAACTTTTTTAAATTGGTAATTTGTCACCAGGAAAATAGTATGGAAATCTCTCTCTCTATCTTCTCCCCTCCTCTGTACTTGATAGTGAACCCAGAGCTTTCTCATTCAGCTACGCACCTAGCCTTTGAAAAAAAATATTTGAAGCCAGGTGTGGTGGTGCACGCCCATAATCCCAGCACTCAGGAGGCTGAGGTGGAAGGATCACCACCAGTTACATAGTGAGACTCTGTCTCAAAAAAATAAAAAATAAAAAAAAATAAAAAATATTTGACTTTTAGACAGCATGTCACTAAGATCTCTCTAAGTTGCTAAGTTACCCACCCTGAACTCAAGCTTGGGATAGCTACCTGCTTCAGGGTCCCACTGTGCTGAGATTACAGGCATGCACCTCCCTTCCCAGCATTCTTTCTCTTCATTATTAAAGCTAGAAGGGAGAATTTCTTGGGTCATAGTGAAATGCAAATTAACACCTTACTGCTATGGATAGTTACACTGCATGCCATAGCTAGTGCATTTATGTCAGGAATCATCCAAAATAATCTAGCATCATGTAAAAAACAAGGTTCAAATTTCCCTAGAACTAATCCTCTAGCACAGAACAAGGAACAATGGCCTTCTCAGAAGAAGCAACCCCTGGCTGTAAAATGAGTTAAGCTGAGGGTTGTCATCAGTCTGTGTGGGCCTTCACGTAAATTACAAAATGAAAACCACTTTTCTTTATTTGACATCTAACAATAGGAAAACCATCCTAATATGCTTTTCTGATTGGCCCAAGACACTTCGCTATCATCCTCAGAGGTTTTGGGGGTTTTCTGTTTTTGTTTTTATTTTGTTTTTGAAATAGAGTTTTGCTATGTAGTTTAGGCTGGCCTTGAACTCATTTTGTAGCCCAGGCTGGTCTCGAACTCACAGTGATCCTCCTGCTTCAACCTTCTGAGTGCTGGGATTACAGGTATGCACCACCTGGCTACAGATTTTTTTTTAAATAATAAATATCTTAATTCTTGATGAGATGGCATTTCCTGGGGTTGGCATGGTACACAACCTGCCCATATATTAAGGAGGCATGAGTAGGTTGTGTCAAGTGGTCACACCTTCTGCAAGCAGCTGCAAGGGGGGGAAAAGTACCCCACGATTACAGTTCTTAGGTTGGCTTGCCACACTTTCACAGTCAGTTGGTAAGGAAGTAATGACTCAGTTTAAAAAAACAGGTTCAGATAATTTATTAACTACACAGATACAAGCTCAGCACTGAACTGGCTCCCCTACATCCTTTGTACCACAGGGTGAGACTAAACCAGAACAGATCGAACAACAGGTGCCGTGGGCACTTGGCTCAGCCATTGAAAAGATAACTCTAAAGCCAAGTAGTTTCATAGCCCGCAGCTCTGCCTTTCAGGAGACTGAAGAGGAAATTCCCATGGTTAAATAAAATGGGAGGTAGAAATGGCCCCAGGGCAATTGGGGAGCAATGAGAAATGGCCTTGGGGTGTTCTTTGATGGGTGGCTCCTCTCCTTTGGCTTCAGGAGGATCACCAGGCCTTTAACCAAGACTTGGGTCACGCTGAGATTGAGCTTTGCCTTCATGACCTCTTTGAAGACATGCACACCACCAGGGTGTCATGGTGAAGTCCTTCCCCTATGTTGATTAGGTGTGCTGGTAGTCCTGCAGCCAAAAAAGGTCAAGAGGGAGGAATGAAAGACCCTAAAATATATAAATTGTAAGAGATGGGACTTGATCTGGAGATGATTTTGTGCAACTGCTCGCAAGATTGTCCTCACTTTCTGCATTGTTCTTTGCAGAGGCCCGGGAAGGTGGCTTTGGTTAAAAGGAGATGGAAAGCAGACCCCCTCACAGCAGCCTAACCCAGCCCGTTTTGCTTGTTCTTTCAAGGTCTTCCACTTCAGCACAACGATAATGCCAAAAAAGCTGAGGCTGCTCCTGTTCCTGGCTGCCCAGGTAGCCATCTTCGCTCTCTTGTTCCACCTGTATGACAGCTCCCTACCTGGGAAGGAGGAGCCCAGGCCCGTTCACGTGCTCGTCCTGTCTTCCTGGCGCTCTGGCTCTTCCTTTGTAGGGCAGCTTTTCGGACAGCACCCAGATGTCTTCTACCTGATGGAGCCTGCCTGGCACGTGTGGATGTCCTTCACGCAGAGCACTGCCTGGAAGCTGCACATGGCCGTGCGCGATCTGCTGCGCTCTGTCTTTCTGTGTGACATGAGCGTCTTCGACGCGTACTTGAATCCTGGTCCTCGGAAACAATCCATCCTCTTCCACTGGGAACACAGCCGGGCCCTCTGTTCCCCACCTGCCTGCAACATCTTCCCTCGGGACAAGATCACCTACCATGCTCACTGTAAGCTCCTGTGCTATCAGCAGCCCTTCAAGGGGGTGGAGGAGGCCTGCCGCTCCTACAGCCACGTGGTGCTCAAGGAGGTGCGCTTCTTCAACCTGCAGTCCCTCTACCCGCTGCTCATGGACCCCCTGCTCAACCTGCACATCGTGCACCTGGTCCGGGACCCCCGGGCTGTGTTCCGTTCCCGAGAACACACCACAGCGGAACTCATGATTGACAGTCGCATCGTATTGGGGCAGCTTTGGCAAACTCTCAAAGAGGAGGACCGGCCATATCACGCCATGCAGATTATCTGCCAAAGTCAGCTGGAGATGTTCAAGGCTATCCAGTTCTTGCCTGAAGCCCTGCGGCAGCGCTACCTACTGGTGCGCTATGAAGATCTGGTGCGGATGCCCCTGGCCCAGACTTCCCGGATGTATGAGTTTGTGGGGTTGAGATTCTTACCCCATCTCCAGACTTGGGTGCACAACATCACACGGGGCAAGGGTATGGGTCAGCATGCCTTCCATACAAATGCCAGGAATGCCCTCAATGTCTCCCAGGCTTGGCGCTGGTCCTTGCCTTATGAGAAGGTTTCTCGACTTCAGGAAGTCTGTGGTGATTTTATGGATTTGATGGGCTACCTCCATGTCAGATCCCACAAAGAGCAGAACAACCTATCACTGGATCTTCTGTCTAGCTGGAGGCCCTTGGAGCAAGTGTACTAAGAGGGTCAAGGAGGCTCTGTCCCCATCTGGTCCTGGCCTCGGTTCCATTCCCTGCATGCTTCTGAGCCTTAACTGGGTCTCTGTAAATTATGTACATTGCACATGAGTTGTGCCTACATATGCTCAAGCAGAGAAAGCTTTGCGTCTACACTGTGGTCTGAAAAAAGCAACTCAAGAACCTTGTGTGAACAGTATGTTCCACAAGGAAATGTAATGTTGCCTATCTTCTCTTCTTGACTTTCTATCTGTGCATAACTTGGAGACTGTTAGAGTCTGTTAGACACCGTGCAGTATTGGTGGAGTAAACCCATAAAGCTCTCTGTCTACACCTTGCCCAGGGGGAAAGAGGAGAGACAATAAATTAACAGGGAAATGGGTCTTTCACCAAAGATCTCACCAGCACATTCCAAAGACATGAACTCTAAGCCCTCGGATTTTGCAGAAGATTGAAGGAGGGAACTGATGCCTGTCTTTGAGCTTAAGGTCACAGCTATCATTGTCACAAACACAAAGTTTACAACAGGCCAAGCTTTTGAACTCAGGGAGTGGCTGAACTCTATTTGGACATTGTTTCTCCCAGTGTTTTCCAATCACGCACAGACTTTGATCTGTTAAGCTGCCATCCATTATTAATAAGTTTCTGTTTAGAACGTACCCTTGTATGACTTCTAATTACTAATTATCTTATTTTTATGGGACCCTACCCTAAGAACATATCACCTTTATAGATTTTTATATGTTTGCTGTTATCTATCACCCCCTATATATAAAAATTGCTGTAACAGTGTTTGGTGTCAGATGATGGACTAAGTCTATATCCTCTGAGAATTGGGTAGAAAGTGGGCAACCAACAACTAAGTCCTTTTTTGTGTGAGGCCTAAGTTGTAACACTGCCGCATGCATCACCTGAAGACCTGGAGAAATAATTTTTACTCTAATCTCTAAGCCAGAAGACCCCTGTCCTAGGATTTATCTTGTCCTAGTTCCACTATCCACCTCCCCTAATAAGAAGTCATTCCTCCCAGGCTTCACAGATGCCCAGATCTATCTGTGCATCAGAATCACATGCTGCATATGCACATTGCCAGGCCTTGCCGCAATCTGTTGGGGTTGGAATCTCCCAGTGTGAGGCAGGGATTCTGGGTGCTCCTCATACTGCCAGTCTGGAACTGGACACTCTGCACTGGGAACCAGCACCGTTTACTGCTCCAAGTGAGATGACTTTCAGTACATGATATCAGGGATGTAGCTCAGCGCTACAGCACCTGCCTGGCAAGCACGAGGCCCTGAGTTCAATTCCCAGTACTAAAAAAAAACAGGTTATTAATCCTTACATATCAGTGTGTGCCGAGTACATATGCCTGCTGTCACCTTCCACTTCCTCCTCTATTCCTGTCATAACCACTGCCTTCCAGTCATTAAAGATAAAAGAACTTCATAGACCTCTGAGCCTTCTCTCTTCATAAACATCTTGCTTAATATCTAACCGTGGGACATTCTGCCATTTCATCTTTCCTTCTGTTTCCCCCTTGTGGTGTTTCCCGTTTGATAAAATTTCCTGACTCTCAGATCAGAATCATCCTAGCTAGGTTGGGGCTAGGGGTTTAGCTCAGTGGCACAGCACCTGCCCAGCAAGCTCAAGGTCTTGAGTTCAATTCCTGGTACCAAAAGAAAAACAAAACAAACAAACAAATAAACAAAACATCCTAGCTGGGTTGGTTTGAAGTTAATTTATAGTAATTTTATTTTTTTCTTTTAAAGAGAATAAAAACTAATAAAAACATTAGAAATGATGCAGAATTTCAAAAAAACAAGATGATAGGAATTCAACAATGGCTGTGATATTGCATCCTGTTGTCTTCAAAGTAGTTGTTTGGATTACCAGGTGTAAGCATGTAAAATTGGTGCCAAAAAACTAAGCATTAACTGAAGCAAATTTATTCTAATAACTGAACCCAGCCACTCTAGAAATTCCTTGAGAGTAGAGGAACTCCCAGGCAAGTGCCTACCTCTACAAAACTTCCAAAGCAGTGTAACAATAAATTTTTCCTAAGGTTCGACATAAGGTCACAACAGATGATATTGTGAACAGGAGAAGCAGGCCAGAGAGGGAACAGACTATAATAGACTCACCATCTCTGATTTTCCCTTTCACCATCCACTTGCTGCTGAATCATTTTATTTCTTTACGGAAAAAAGATAGAACAAAATTTCATGACAAAATAATAGGATAATGACAATAGTTAATACATTACATGCGGTTATCTTCAAACTAGTTGCTCAGAGTACAAGATCTGGGCATAAAAACTTCTCCAATCAATATTAGCACAAACCTTTTTAATGATCTAAAGACACTAGTAGTATAACTGCCTTGCATTTTTCCCTTTTCCCTACTGTCCTTTCCCCTTTCACCCAACCTAGTTCCTGTTGCTTAATCATTTTAAAGTACAAAGTTGTATGCTAGTCCTCCTAAAGGATCCTGACATCCTGCAACAACAAAAGAGGCCAGCCACACAGAAGGCTCAGGATCTTATTCAAGATCTGCTTTAGCCAGGTGTGGTGGTGCACACCTATAATCCCAGCACTTAGGAGGCTGAGGCAGGAGAATGATGTGTGGGTTCGATGTGTGAGCCTGAACTGCATAGCGAAAGCCTGCCTCAAAAAGACAAAAAAAAAAAAAAGATCCACTTTAGCACAGCTTTACATTTCCTACATTCCAAGTGTTAGATGTCCAGTAAGGCTTGGCATCTAGGAGCCTTATTCTTGAAGAATGGTCTTTCTGTGTTCGCCAATGAAGTAGCTACTAGTAGCTAAACAACTGTTAGTTGTCTAGCTTTAAATTTATTAAAATTGCCAGGAATATAGCTCAGTGGAATCGTGACCACCTGGCAGGCACAATGTCCCAAGTTCAATTCCCGGTACAGAAAAAAAAAAAAATTAAAATTAGAAATTCAGTTCTTCAGTCACATAGCCACATGTCAAGTGCCTAGTTGCCAATTGTGTGAAATGAGAAATATAGATCACTTCAACCACTGCAAAAGTTCTGTTGGACAGCTCTAATCTAAATTCCTCTTTCTTTGGGGGTAGGCTCTCATCCCACACAAAAAAGTTCAAAGACTATACACAGCATAATAATATAGTTGTGGCATTTTTATATAACATAAGACTGTCATATACAATTGTGCCCTACAACCTCTTTTAAAACCTGACCCAGTGTTGAATGAAACTCCAGTGAGTGATGGAACGATCTCTTACTGATATTGTCAGGTGCTGGCCCTGGGATGCAGATGTGAGAGGGACAGCATGCTCAACCGTGGCACGTGGGAGTCTGAGGAACTGAGAACAGGAGATGAGCTTACAGGATGATTGTCTGCTGTACATCCTTTCTAATTTCATTCATTTGTTCTATCCCAAGCCAGAAATCAGGATGCATGTCTCTGCCTCCTTAGTTTGTTTCGCTCCACAAGCCTTAAGAATGAGTATAAGCCAAGATGAAGGATGAATCAGATCTAAATTTCCCAAGGAAATTTTCATGGTTTAAGAAATGAACTCTCTCAATTGTAAATAAAATGTCCTGAAATGGTTCGTTGTAAAGTCATAACCCATGACTATACAAAGACCCAAACTGGGCATCTGTATTAAGCCCTAAAGTTTGTGAGGGTCCCAAATTTTCAAAATAATTTTGTAGGGAGTGAGAAACAAAGGGACTTTTACTGTAATTTAATAGTATTTCTATCTATAATTACTACATACCTTCATTTTTTGTGTAACGAATTCAGTTGTTAAATTTTCAATACATTCAAACAAAATCTATACTCTTTTTCAACTTGTGAATAGTGACTTCATAAGTATCTGGAAAGGCAGAATCTACTGCTGATAACTTTTGCACAAAAATCTGCCCTTGTATTGTCGTGCAATATTTTTAAAAAATAGTTTAGGCTTTATTATATGATTTAACCCACTCCTAAACATTAATTATTCTCACTGACTCTAGATAGTATCATGAAATCTGCTGAATCTACAGACCAACGGAACAAAAATTTCAAAATGGACATGTACAAGTGACATTGGCCAGTTAACAATAAACCTCTAATAGGCATTGGTCAGGGATCCTCAATAACCCGGCCCTTTCGTTGAGGTCTTTACTGCATAAACATCTCTGGTCGTTCAGAGAAAGATCGTTTCAAGCACAATGCTGAGGAAAAGCAGGAACCAATAACCGGAGTCCAGGTATAATATCTACCTAAAGTGTGTCTTCATTCATTCTACACACTTAATGGGCATCTGCCGTATGCCAAGGGGCAATCTGTGTGTTGTGGGTGCAGCAGCAAACACAGCAGGCAAAAGTTCCTCCTTTCATACAAGAGATATTTCTGTCAGTTAGAGCACAAGGGAAGAAACAGTAAACAAAGGCCCGTCAGAGGCTAAGTACTCTGAAGAAGATTAAAGCAGGGGAAGGGGCTAAGGAGTGAAGAAGTGTGGCATTCTACAGATGTGAAAGAGACATCTTCACTGGGGAGGGACGCTTGAGCAGCGGGCCTCTTGAAGCAGAAAGGCAAGTCACATGGAGATCTGGTGGCAGAGTGCCCCAGTGAACACCAATGTCCATAGGGACTATGCAAGTTTAATGAGAAGCTGCTCTGTGCGCAGTACTCTACTGGTCTTGCGAAGGATAATGAAGTACAGACATTATAGGAAGGACCATAGGACAGAGAAGTCATGCTATTATGAGCCCTTGGACACTGTAATTGTGCTGCCTGGATGACTCCGCCATGAGCTGGATAACCTCAGGCAGGTTCCTCAACATCTCCTTGGTGCAGGTCCTCAAATGCAGGGTGGGTAGAATAATATCAGCACTGCTTCCTCGGAGTCGCTAGGGAGACTAAAACATTCAGGTGTGGACGGTCTTTCGCCAGCACTCACCAAGTGCTGGCTGTGAGTATCACGAAAACAATGCTGTCTCTTACCATTGCTGACAACGCTGTGCATTTGTTGAGTCCGTATTTAAAATAAGATCTCAAATTCTTTATGACATTTCTGATCAGACTGATATGATAAAAATAAATTGATACAATACTTTCCAATCCTCTGGATTCTCTATATTATTGACTTTCCGCCAGAAGCAATTATGCCCTCCCATGGGGTATCTGGAAATGTCTGGAGATTTCTTTTTACTATCTTATTTTTAATAGGTATGTAATATAATTGTACATATTTTATCTGTACACATTTGTATTGTCACAAAAGGGATGAGCTGCTGCTGGCTTCTGGTTGGTAGGGGCCTGGGATACTGCTAAAAGTCCTTGCAATATACAGAACAGTTTCCTACAGTAAAAAATTATATAATTCAACATAATAGCGCAAAGCTTAACAGACCATGTTTTACGTTGTCCAGGGATAAAGACAAAGAGCTGAAGACTCAGGTAGATTTCTGTTAGCCAGCATTACCACTGCTGACATTGTAACTTCTTTGGAAGGAATTCTTTGGCTCATGGCTTCAGAGATTGAAGTTTATGTTCTCCTAGTTGCAAGGCAGAAAGGACATGGCAGAAGGACACCATGGAGGGAAGTTGCCCAACCATGGCAGCCAGGAAGCAGAGAGAGAGAGAGAGAGAGAGAGAAGCCAGGCAGAGAGAGAGACACACACACCCAGGGACCCACCCGCCTCCTAACCACACACTCAGCTAATGAACTCATCAATGGGTTGGATTAATCCACAGAAGGGTAGAGCACCCCTATGAGTGAGACACCTTCCAAACCCCAGCTTTTAGGGCACACTTGTGACCCAAACCATAACATCTTCCATCTCATTCACTCTCATTTGTGCCACCACCCCAAATGTCCTGACAGAGAAGATGTCATAGCCAAGGGTATCTGGTGCCCACACTTTCAGTAGCCACCTTCAAAGAAAAGTAGTAGAGTAGGGATTATAGAGCTACAGAGCAAAGATAGGAAATGCTATGAGGTTTCCCGGGCCCAGTCACTCCCCAATCGGTCTAGACAAATGTCTAACAGTTCTGAGAACAAAGAAAGCATCGATGTCAAAAAGCTTTCTAGGAAACCATTCAAGAGAAAAGACAAACTGTGATGGGGGAAAGGGCAAAGGAAGGATGGGAAAAAGAAAAACTATATTTATACACAAGATAGTTAAGGTAGTTACACAGCTAGTTTCTCTTAGTTCATTGAAAAGAAAGGCTCGTGAAAAGAACGGTTTGGATGAGGTACCATGCCTATGTTTTGTACTCTGAATAACTACTACGAAGACAACCCCATGCAATGGATTAATTATTGTAACTCTCCTATTAACCTGCTTTGAAATTCTGCTTTGTTGTTATTTTTATTTTTTTCTCTTTAAAATAAAAAAAATAACTAATGAAAAGCAAAGAAAATTCTCTCTAGGCACCACAGCATTTAGATCAGTGTTCTCCATCTTTCTTTCATTGTCCCCTCCCAATGACTACCACTCTCAGAAAGTCTTTTTATACCCTTCCTTTTCCCTAAGTATCTTCCCTTATGAAAGGGAGGACCACAAACCATCGTAGTATCTAAGGGGTTTTTGCCCCCCTACAACCAGTTTTCAGTCCTTCGCAGGGGTGAATACACGGCCTACATCACTGTCCCTAATACCTTTCGCTCCCTTCCCAGCCCCTCTTTTTTCCTCAAACGTCTTTTCATTGGTCATCCCCCCGACTGTATTCCTTGTTCAAGAATAATTAAATGTGATTAAGGAAACCCACACACGAGGGCAATTTTTAAACTGTAAAGATCTATGAAACGTTCGGTGTTAGCAATAGTTAAAAAAAAAGTAAGCAACACTGACTGTAAGCCTCCCCTGGCCCTGACCCTGGCCCTGGCCCCACTCACCCTAATCCTCACCGTTTGGCGTAGCCATTGGTCCTACTTTCCCGGCAGGTGTTCATGTTGGCTTCTTACGGTAATCAAAGCGCCGGAAGGAAGCTAGTTTACTGTTTGCTTTTTCAGTTTATGACAGGAACTGATAAGTGCAATAGGTACATGGAGCCAACGTTCATTAAAAGAAAGGAGCACATTTCAGAGAGAGAATTATTATTGCTCTACCCTAAATCAATCTGGACTTGAATTGCTAACTGCAGAGAATGTAAACAGGTTGAAAGAGAAGGAATAAAGATTCCTGTTCTTTTACAGAGGGCTAATGTGCAAGGAGGGAGCTGGACTATTTAATTCATCATCAACTGAACTACAACTTTAACATCCTGGACATGAATAGCTTGAAAAAAGTTGATTCTATTAAATTTAACTGAGCTTTCTACGTACCAGTAATACTCTCAGAAACTCAAGGATGTTCATGTGGATATTAAGATAGAAGTAGAGGATTCTATGGTTCTTCAAACTTCTTTGACCAGGAAATTTTTGTTTTGTTTGTGTTTTGGTTTGGTTTTTTCTCAATATACTTATTAATGTCTGTCCAGAGAGTACTGTGTGAAGCCTGGTTCGGGGTTTCAGCAATCACAACCTGGATGGACCTAGTACCCTGCTCTCACCTCGCCCATTCCAGAGCCCCAGCAAGCAAGTGCTAAATGTGGAAAATCACATGCAAAGGTGGCTTAGCTCATGTTGAATGTGTGATCACCTACTTCACTTTGTGATCACCCCAATACTAGCCTACAATGCTTCCCTTTCTCTATAGAACGCTCTCACCATTTCTGACTATACACCTTCCTTTCTTTCCCACAGAAAAGGGAATCCATTGGATAAGGAACTCAGCTCCCCAGCGCCAAGCATCTGAACTCTCCCTCCCAGTCTTGCTGGCTTCTTCTCTTGTGCTACAGGGTAGATGTCAGTCTCGCTCCTGTTTAAGGCCAGTCCCTCCCCTTAGTTTCAGATTCCATCTGCTCCCAGCTTCTCAAGAACTGTTCATTCTAAACTACTCTTCAAATAGATCCTTCTCTTTGCTTTTACTTATCTCCCTTCTTGAAAAACTCAGCCAGTGGTGGAAGCCATGCCTGTAATCCCAGCACTTTGAGGCTGAGACAGGAGGATCGCTGCAAGTTTGAGACCAGCCTGGGCTACAAAGTGAGCTCACGGCCAGATGAACTGCATAGCAAGGCCCTGTCTCAAGAAGACAAAAGTAAAGAAAAACTCTCCCTCACTCTTATGTCTTAATCCAACCTGTAGCCTCTGTCTCTCCTCACTTTCATGGTCAAACTGCTCTAATGGGTGATCTACATTAACTGCTTTTATTTTCTCAACTTCTATCTCTTCTTCAGCCCACCTCAATCCGGATTAGATCACACACCCTTCTCTTCACTGCACCCTCTCCAGCTCACAGCAAAACTTTCATTCCACGCTGATCATTCATTCCGATAAACATGGTCCAATTTTCATTTCTCCTGACTTCTCAGTAACAATTTTCATTACTGACCACTTTCTCCTTCAAACGCTGGGTCCTGATTTTCCTCCCACTTCTCTGGCCACTTCTCAGTTTTTTGTGTAATATTCTCCTCTGCCCGGCTCCCAAATGCTGGAGTCCCTGACTGTGGTGAAAACGGAGCCCTCCTACATTGTTGTGGCATGTAAACTAGTATAACCACTATGGAAATCAGTATGGAGGTTTTGCAAAGAACTAAAATTAGAAATTCCATTTAACCCAGCTAGCCCCCTGCCAGGTATCTTCCCAAAAGACCTAAAGACATCATATTACAGTGATACATACCTATGTTTAAAGCAGCACAGTTTACAATAGCTATTCTGGGAGCAACTTGTACATCCATCAACAGAAAAATTGATAAAGAAAATGTAGTATCTAGACATAATGGAGGGCGAGGGATATAGTTCAGTGGCACAAATGCCTGCCTGGCAAGCACAAGATCCTGAGTTCGATCCCCAGTAAAAAAAAAAAAAAAAAGAAAAGAAAAAAAAAAGAAAAAGAAAAAAAATAGACATAATGGAATACTAATCAGCTATAAAAAAGGATAATACATTTATGACTTTTGTAGTACCATGGATAAACCTGGAAAATCTGAAATAAGTCAGACACACAAGCTGAAATACCATATAGTATCTCGCATTTGAGTAAGACAAAGTACAAATAAAGAGCAAACTAAAGATCTGCTAGAAGGAAACAAGGAGATAGATCTTTTCTATATGGGAAAGGGTCCAGGAGACGGAGGGTGAGGGGCAGGGTAGAAGGGGAAGTACAAAGATATCTGCTGCATCATGGACATGTACCAAACACACACAATGAAGGTAAACTTTGTATGTCATAAACATGAAGTAAAAATAATAGTGAAAACAGGGAAAGGAGATTTACAGACAGGGAGGCAGAAGGGTGGGAAGGGGCCCAGGGCTAAAAATAATCAAGATACATTACAATGGTGTACCTACTCCCTCAGGTGAACGTAAACTTCATGCACTGCAAACATGTACTAATAAAATTTTTAAATTTTTTAAAAGCTCCAGCATAGAGCCTTTTCTTTTCTCACTGTATGCTTTCTCTCTAGACCATTTCTTCTATGCCCACAATGCACCACTTACTTATATGTAGATGCCTGATGCACGTATAGCCCTGGCCCAGATATCTCTGAGCTCCATATCTATATTTGCAATCACTGATTTGACATATCTTAAACATCTCAAAAAATCCTCAGACTCAACATGCAAGTTATTTTCCTGATTTCCTTCTCATCTACCCCAAGCCACCCTTCATCTCCCTTGGGTCTCTTTCTCATCTCTCATTATGTTGCCAAAGAGCAAACTTGGACTTTGTCCTGAACTTCTTCTATCAATCATTCACCAACTGTCTGTTCTACCTGGGTAGCATTTCTTTTTTTTTTTTTTTTTTTGAGATAGGGTCTCACTATATAGTTCAGCAGTTCAGCCTGGCCTTGAACTCACTATGTAGCCTAGGCTGGCCTCAAACTCACAGAGATCCTCCTACCTCAGCCTCCCGAGTGCTGGGATTACAGGCGTGCACCACTACACCCAGCTTGGTTAACATTTCTTTTTTCTTTTTTTAGCATTTCTTAATTTCATGTTTTTCTTTCCCCCACCCAGGCCTTCCTCCCTTGAAATTCATGCTACCATCCTCTCTTCTATGAAAAACTGACTGGTCTTTCTGCTGCCAAGCTCCCACTTCAATCCAATATCGATACTCTATTAAAAATTCAGAAAGTCTGAACATTGTAACATAGTTAGAAAGTCTCATGATATGGTGCTTTTGCCCCTCTCTTATCACTCACTCATAAGTTTTATTTTCCACCCATCTGAAATCTATAGTTCTACCAATACAACACATAAATGTCTTCTTCTGGATTTTAGATCATGCTATTTTTCCCAGAATACCCTACTCTGTCCCACTCCCACCTGCTTTGGCTTTTTTGAAAGATCTCTTCAGGTCTCAACTAAAACATCTCTGGAAGTTTTTTCTGGCTTGACAATCCTCCAGCCTCGAATACCACCACTATGAGCTCTCTATTATCATAACATTTATCACACCGTAGTAAAATCATCCAATTTACATGTTCTTTGAGTAAGCTCTTTGAGGAAAGGGCCTATCTTACTCATGCAGGTATAATCTATGTGTAGCACAGTTCCTGGCACATAGGAGGCACCCAATAAGTAGTTATTTAATGAATGAAGACCTTGATCTCATCTAAATTTTATGTTCAAAGCTCATTCTATATATAATATTTAGGAGAGGAGTACATTTAACCGATCACAGAACGCTCCATTCTGAGAAACACAGTGGTATGTTTGAAGGTCCAGATAAGAAAAAAAGCACTTAAAAGTTTCCTGTTTAAGAGAAACAAGGGAAATAGGATCTTAAAGCCAACAGCTCAGAAGTGCTGGGTCAAGTGGTGCAGTGGTGGAGGTGAAGTAGAGATTCAAAAACTTAAATTGACCTGTATTTTTAATAGTAATATTGCTTTTGGCAACATTAGTATTGTACTATTAATTGTAATGTTGCTCGTGGCCAGAGAGGCTGCAAGGTATGCTGGTTTTCTACGTGGCTCCCTTCAAGCAGTTAGCAAATACTTGGTGATTTATTACTTTATAGTCTGATGTTTAGTCAAATCTCCAAACAGAAAGTATCTTACCTGGCTTTTATTCCTCTCCACTCCCATAATGGCATGGGATGGTTAAAAGAATGGCTTTCAATAATACAGTTATTGCCAAGTGCGGTGGTACATGCCTGTAATCCCAGCACTTCAGAAGTTGAGACAGGAGGCTTGCTTGCGTCTGAGGACCGCCTGAGCTCCACAGTGAGTTCCAGGCCAGTCTGAACTATAGAGTGAGACCCCGTCTCAAAAACAACAAAACAAAAAGGAATAGTTATTTTCAACTTTCACATCTTTATCCATCAGCAAGTCCTGCTAACTCAACTTACAAAATACACGTAGAATCAGGTTACCTCTCGTCATCTCTCCAACTACAAGGTTCACCCAAACCAATCTCAAAGCTCACCTGCAGTGTTACAAGAGCCTCCTAACTGGTCTTTTGATTCTTCTTGTCCTGCGCCCACTATAGTTCACCTTCCATTTTACAATCCAGAATGAGCAATCTAAAGGGTAAATTAGATGATATCAATTTTCCACCTAGAATCCTCCAGTAGAACAAGTAGGAAACTGTAAATCACTGAATGAATAAACTGTTAAATTTATGTCACATCACACTATTCACTAATAAAAAGGAACGAACTACTGACACATGGACACCTCTCAGAAGTGTAAGGCTAAATGCAAGATGTCTTACACAAAGGAGTCCATGTTGTGTGATTCTTTTTATCCATAGTTCTAGAAGAGACCGGGTGTGGTGGCACACACCTGTAATCCCAGCCCTCCAGAGGCTGAGGCAGGAGGATCACTGTGAGTTGGAGGCCAGCCTGGGCTATATAAGTGAGTTCAAGGTCAGCCTGAACTACATAGCAAGACCCTGTTTCAAAAAAAAAAAAAATTCTAGAATAGGAGAAAGTAATATCTACAAAAGATAGAAGAAAATCAGAGCAGTGGTTTCCTTTTAGATTTCCCAGGGGCAAATGAAAAAAGCTTTATGTGGTGAGAGGAACATTTCACATCTTGGTGAAGGCTTAAGTTATTTTGAGGCTTGAATTTGTTAAAACTAGGTGATATACACTGAAGATTTATATACTTCACTGTATGCAAATTTTATCCAAAACCAAAAAGAACTGCAAACAAATATTGAGTTTTAGTTAATGATACATATGCTTGAGTACTTTAGAGAAATTACTGATATCTGCAACATACTTTGCAATGAATCAAAAATGTATCCTACTGAAGAGTGGTAGGGCAGTAGAAGACTAGGTATGTGACAAAAGAGCTACAACAAAAGCAAATGGTGGAATCATGGTAAGAATATATATATTCACTGTGAAGCCCAGCCTTGCTGTTCAAATTTTTTCATACTAAAATCATTGGAGAAATAAAAAGGTCCAGGCTGACCACACTTCTGGAATGTCAATATAAGGAACTCATTGGACACTCTTTGCACTGAAACAAATATTTAACTAGTAAAAATTATGAAGAACAGCCACTTAAAGCCTCTGGATATTGTGCCAAGAGCATACAACAAGTAGAGAAACATGTATTCAAGAAAATTTAGTAAACCCTGAGAAGAGCAGTAAGGGTCTGTGCAGTTTGAGCTACGACCTGATCTATCTCCCCCTCCCCTAATTACATGTGACAGAGCCAAGACGAGGAGGCTCCCTCTCTCTCCAGCTCCTAGTCTAGGACTCGGGCCTCAGACCAGGAGGAGCAGGAAGCCAGCATCTCTCATGACTCCACCCAGCTCTGCATTGCAGAATTTTTTTCCAAGCAAGAAACTAGACTAGGACTCCCTTCCAAAATCCAGTCCCCTCTTGTAAGTTAGAAGGTTTACTTAGGCACAGAAGTCCCAGAACTCTAGGTCCTAAATGCCTCTACCCCAGCTCACTCATAGTCCCACGCCAGAAGGAGCAAACTAAAAAGAGCAGGGGTGGAGTGCCTCTAGTGTCTCACTTGTGGATAGAGGCCTCAGAAGAACAGGAGCACAATCTGAGTCCGGCACAGTGGCACAGTCTGTCAAGATGGAGGCCCTAAGAACAGAGAGCTCAGTATCTTTCCCAAAGGACTTAATTTATTTGAAGAAAACATGGAGAAGTTCATGCCTAAGGAAATTAGGAGGTTCTCTGCTCCATTGAACTATTACAGTTGTAACGAATAAAAGGCAGAACAGCTAGAAGTTTAAAATAGAGGACCAGGGCCGAGCGTGGTGGCACATGCCTGTAATCCCAGCACTCTGAGGCTGAGGCAGGAGGATCATAGCGAGTTCGAGACCAGCCTGGGCTACAAAGTGAGCTCAAGGCCAGCCTGAACTGCATAGCAAGACCCGGTCTCACAAAGACAAATAAGTTAAATAAATAAAATAAAATAGAGGACCATGGGAAGAGACAGCTAGAAAGAACATCCTGGACTCAAAGGAAGCTTTCAAGCCTGCCCTGGCAAAGGAGCCTGACTATAAGGTCTGATCAAACTATACGAAGTGTGTTTAAGTTAAAAATAAATTTATTACAATAAAAGACACATTGCCATTTCTCCCCCTCAAAATACTCCCTCTTGCTTTGAATATATTTATCTCATCTTTCTGGCCACTTTCTGAAACAGTTCTGGAAGTCTTTGCATGCGTGTCTTCAGCTGTGTTGTCATGGCTGACTCCATGTCCTGAATTGATTCTAAATGTTTACCTCCCATGGTCATTTTGATTAGAGGGAAAAGCCAGAACTTACACAGTGCTAAATCCAGTGAATCAGGTGAGTAAAGACACACCGTAGTGTTATTATAACATTTTATAATGTTTTATGCATTTCCGTTGGATAGCACCTGGTAGAAACACTTATTTTTTTACTACAGCTCATAAAAATATTTACAAAAGAGAACTTCTGAAAGTAGCAAGAACAATGGTGTATGTGTATTTAAAGAGAGGGAGATATTTTAAGGGAGATAATGGCAATGTGTCTTTTACTGTGATGTTTGTTTGTTTTGAGACAGTGTCTCGTTATGTAGTTCAGGCTGGCCTCGAACTCATCAAACTCATGGCCATAGGCCTGCCATGCCTCCTGAGAGCTGGGATTACAGGTATACACCACCACATGCAGCTGTTACCATTTTTTAAATTTAAACACATTTTGACCAATCCTTGTATGCCCTAAAACGATATTCTATTGTCAAAAACAATAGAAAAATCAGGTAGCAATGACTGGAATATAATAACTGGGTATGCTGCCAATAATTCAGACCAATGCCAGAAACTTAACATGAAAATGAGGAAGATTAAAGACACTACCACTAAAACAGCAGCAATCCCAGCTCTTTAGAAAAATAGGATGTATGATCAAGGTTTCATTCTCTAAGCAGTGGCATCAGAGACTGCACACTCTGGGAAGTTGTTTTGGTTTGGTTTGGTTGTTGCTCTTTTCTCCTCTCTCTCTTTTCTTCTCTCCTTCTTTCTTATTGTTTTATCTTCCCTCTTTTCCTTTCCTCCTTTCATCAAGTATATATGAGAGGTGTCTGTATATGCGCAAAGAAGAATAAAAATTAACCAGTGCTTTAATCTATATGGTCTATATAGTACCTTTCAAGGACAAGTTAGGGTCACTCTCACCAAAATTGTACATAGAAGATACAAGCACAAGCTAACTTTCAGCATATTAACAGGACTGGCACTCTTATGGTTTCCCTCAATATCTCGTGACACTTCCCTCCCTCTCTGCCCCTTCTTCTGCTCCAGGCATAATCTTTCAAACCTGCTCTCCACATCCCTCTACTCTAGCTATAAAAATATCAACAGATTTTTATCTCCTCTCTTATTTGTATCTGTTGTTATTTCTCTGTTCTCCTCCTAGTCCTTCTGATCTACCCCTTTCCCTTCTCTTTTCCTTTTTCTTTCTTCACCCACCACATCCCAGCTTACCTGTGAGTAGTAGTCTATTACACCTTTTATAGCTCAGTGATAAAGTAAGTTGTAATGAATATGACTGATGCATGGTTGGATCTACACATGTGGATATAACTGTAAGGATTCTCTTCTTGCAACACAGCAACCGGGTCTGATCCTATGAAACTGAGTAGGTTGAAGAAGTAAATAAATAACAAAATGTTACTGAAGCAAAAATTACATCACTAGGAAACTGACGCTAGCTAAAGAGATCTCCCTACCAGCAACAGGGTCTTTCCACTCTAAATGATCCTCAGCCCTCAGCACCACAACCAATAGAAACACAAGAAAACAAGGCAACAAAATGACCCCCAAACTCCTAACTCCCCCAAGCTGGTCCAATAGGTTCTGGTGGAGAGGAAATAAACAATCAAATGTCTGAAGTGTATGAAAGGTTAAGAGAAAAAACGAACAAACAAAAGAGATCAATAAGGTGTTTGATGAGCTCAGAGATGATGCAACTAAACAGACAATAAACTTACTTTCTAAAACCATCATCAAGCTTAAAAAAGACACAAATAAAAGTTATGTGAGGTAACCAAAATGGTACAAAACATAAATTCCCAGTTTAGCAAGTATCTCAAGTCCATGAAAAGGGACCAAACAGAATTATAGGATATAAAAAAAATCTATTCAAAGTAAGGGCAGTAGAAGTGACCAGCATTAGGAGAGTGTCTGAACTAAAAGATAAGGTTGATGCAAGAGACCATACACTCAGAGATAAATTAAAAACAAGATCATAGAAAATGTATCCAAGGCCAGGCATCGTGGTGCATGCCTGTAACCCCAGCACTTGCAAGGCTGAGGAAGGAGGATCATTCAGAGTTCAAAACCAGCCTGGGCTACAAAGTGAGCTCAAGCCCAGCCTGAACTGCATAGCAAAACCCTGTCTCAAAAAGACAAAAAAAAAAAAAAGGATCCAATAGCTCTTAGATTAGTTAAAGAAGACTAACCTAAGAATAATCAGAATTAAAATAAAAATTAGAAAATGACACAAATGGTATAAAAAACTGTTTACAGAAATCATAGCAGAAAATTTCCAGGTGTAGGGGAAGAATTCAATACACAGGTAAATGAAGCATATACAATCCCAAGTAGCCACAGTCAGAAAAAAAACTCTCCATGATACACCATAGCTAAAGTTCCAGAAGTCCAACATGAGGATAGAATTTTAAACGCTTTTAGAGAAAAACAATGAATCACTTATAAAGATAACCCTATTAGAACGATAGCAGATTTCTCAATACAAATTTTAAAGGCCCAAAGAGCTTGAACTAAAATTTTTCAAACCCTAAAAGAAAACAACTTTCAACTCAGATTAATATATCCTGCAAAACTAGCTTTCAAAACTGATAGAGAAATAAAATCTTTTTCATGACAAAGAGCACTTTAAGAAATTCATGACCAACAAACCAGCACTAAAAAAAAAAAAAACCTCAAGGATATCCAAGACTGAGACAACAAATCCAACACCAAAGAGTCTAGCGGAGTGAACACATCAAACAGGATGAACCCTCAAGTAAAAGGGGAAAATGAAGGAGTCAGCAAGAGAAAACAACTTTTAATATAACCGGTCTCAACTCACCAATCAAAAGATGACTGATTGGATCAAAGAAACAAAATTCAATACGAAACACTTCTAACACAGAAACATCACAGGCTAAAAATCAAAGGACAGAAAACAATATTCCATGCAACAGGATCCCAAAAGCAAGAAGGAGTAGCTATACTATTTTCAAATAAAGCAAACTTCAAGCTAAAACTAATGAGAAGAGACAAAGTTTGGTCACTACATATTGACAAAGGTAATATTTCAGTAGGAAGAGATAACAATTGAATATGGGCACACCCAAACTCATAAAACAAATAGTACTTGACATAAGAGATCAGATAAACTTTAACACAATTATAATGGGAGATGTCAATACCTCATAATCATAAATAGACTAAGCAAAGAAATATCAGAGTTGAACCACATCTTTGAACATAGGGATTGAATAGGTTGCCTCAGGGTGTTCCACCCAACAACAGAATAAACACTCTTCTCAGGAGCACACAAACTTTCTTCAAAATAGACCACATGAGACCATAAAGCTTGCTTAAATAAATACAAAAGAACTGAAGTAATCCCATGCATATTATTAGATCACAGGACAATGAAACTAGAAATCAATGACAAAAGAAACCACAGCAATTATCCAGGTACATTGAGATTAAACAAGACACTCTTGAAGACTCAGTGAGTCAACAGAAGCAGTCAAGAAAGAAATTAAACAGTTCCTACAATTAAATGATAAGGCCAGTATAACATACCAAACATGTGACACCATGAAAGCAGTCTTAAGAGGGCAGTTTATGGCTATGAATGCCCACATTAGAAACACAGAGTGAGCCCAAATAAATCACCTAACGATGCCCTTCAAGGTGTTAGAAAAACAAGAACAATCCATATCTAAAACTAGTACAATGAAGGAAATTACAAAGATCAAAGCTGAAATTAATGAAATTGAGACTAAAACAAATTATAAAAAGTTAATGAATCAAAGAGCTGGTTCATCAGAAGAATAAACAAATCCTAAGCCAAACTTACCAAAAGAAGGAAAGAAAAGACTCATATCAAGACAATTAGAAATGAAAAAAGGACAAAATCAAACCAGACACCACAGGAGTCCAAAGGACTGTAAGTAACTACTGCACTCTGAAACCTGTATTCCAATGAATTGCAAAATCTAGAAGAAATGGAGACGCCTAGATAAACATGAACTACCAAAACTGAACCAAGAAGATATAAAAACCCTGAACAGCCCAATAACAGGCAATGAAATTAAAGTAGTAATAAAAAGAAACCCTACCAACTAAGAAAAAGAAAACCCTGAGTCCTACAAGAATTTCAGGGAAGATCTAATGCCAATTCTTCTAAAGCTCTTCAGTGAAACTGAAAGGGGAAAGGGTACTGCCAAACTCATTCCTAGAAGCTAGCATTACTCTAACAATGCTAATAAAAAGATCATACATCATGATCAAGTAACATTCACTCCAGGGATGCAAGGATGTACATGATCTTTTTGATGAGGTGTTGTATTTGGTTAGCTAGGGTCTTGCTGGTAATATTTGCATTTATGTTCATTAAAAAGATTCATCTGTAGTTTTGTTTCTTTGTTGGGTCTTTGGCTTTGATATTAGAGTAATGCTAGCTTCTAGCACACAAACAGAAGCAAGGACAAAAACCACATGATCATCTCAACAGATGCAGAAAAAGCCTTCAACAAAATCCAACATCCATTCATTATTTTTAAAAACCTGATAAGAATGGGTACAGAAGGACCTTATCTCAATTTAATGAAAGCCCTTTATGACCAGCTTGGTGTAACATTACATTAAATGAGGGAAAACAAAGTTTTCCTCTAAAATCAGGAACAAGATAAGGGCGTCCACTCTCACTCCTGTTCAATATAGTACACAAACCATTAGCCAGAACATTCAGACAAGAGAAAGAATAAAGGGGACACATAAAGGAAAGGAAGAAGTAAAGCTATCTTTATTTGCAGATGATATGATCCTTTACATAGATGACTCAAAAAATTCCACCAGCAGACTCCCAGAACTAATAAATTCAGCAAGGCAGCCGAATACAAAATCAAACACAAAAACCAATAACATTCCTGTATACTAACAATGAACCCACCAAGGAAAAAATCAAGAGTAACATTCACAATACCTTTCAAAAATTACTTAAGAATTAGCCTAACTAAAGAAGTAAAAGACCTCTGCAATAAACACTGTCATACGCTGAGAAAGGAGATTAAAGAGAACATCAGAAAATAAAGACATTCCATGTTTCTGAATAGAGACCAAATATTGTCAAAATGGCCATATTACCAAAACTGATATATAAATTTAATACAGTCAGATTCAAACTAGCAACAGCATTTTTCACACAACTAAAAAACCCAATCTTAATACTTGTATGGAACCAGAAGAGACCCAAAATAGTAAAAGAAATCCTGGGTAACAAGACTAAAGCAGGAGTCAACACAATTCCAGATTTGAAGTTATTTACAAAACTTCAATGATAAAAACAGCATGGTACTGGCACAAGAGCAGACATGTAGATCAATGGAAAATATTTCATATATTTATTGGGCATTTGTACTTCTTCTAAGAAGCGTCTATTCATTTCAGTTGTCCATTTTTGTTTAGGTCTTTTATTTTGAGGAGGTCTAATTTTTTTGAGTTCTTTATATCTTGACTTTGTTGGTGCGAAGTAAACTAGTACAACCACTATGGAAACCAGTATGGAGATTCCTCAAAAATAAAAGTCGAAATTTTATTCAACCCAGCTATTCCCCTTCTGGCTATCTTCCTGAACAGGATAAGGACATCAGACTACAGTGATTCATGCATACCCATGTTCATAGCAGCACATGACTCATAACAGACTAATCTTGGAAGTGATGTGGATGTCCATCAACAGATAAATAAATAAATAAACAAAATGTGGCATTTATATATGATGGAGTAATACTGTGCTATAAAGAAAGATAATGACTTATTTGTAGGAAAAGGGATGCACCCTGAGACCATAATGCTAAGTGAAATGAATCAGACCCAGAAGATTAAATACCGCATTTTTCTTACATGAGAAATCCCAATTATAAATAATTTAAAGAACAAAGTACAAGACTGATATTAGCAAACAGGGACATTTTTCAGATGGGGAGGGAGAACAGGGGAAGCATAAAGGATTACGATGTGATATGTACATGTACCAATGCCCACTATCAACGTATTCAAGCATGTACTAATAAAAATAAAAATTTATAAAAGACATTATATTTGTTATGTATTAAAATTGCACTAGAGTTGGGTTACAGAAATAATTTTTGAATCTCTTTAGATGCATAAAAATATTTGTGGATGAAATCTTAGATTTACTTTAAAATACAGGAAAACTTGGCATGTGGCACATACCTGTAATCCCAGCCAGCACTCTGGGAGGCTGAGGCAGTATTGCAAGTTTTTGCCAGCCTGGGCAACCTAGCAACTTAGTGAAATTGTCTCAAGTTAAAAAAAAAAAAAAAAGAAAAACACTTAAAAAGGGCTGAGTATGTAGCCCAAGGTTCAATCCCCAGTAGTACAAAACAGGGATGGAGAAGATCAGGGATATGCTGATACTTTTTGGAGCTAGTTAATGAAGGCATTGAATTTGTTACACTATTCTTTCTACTTTTGTGGATGCTTGGAAGTTTCCATAAGAGAGTTTTTTACAAGTATGCTCAGTCAGAGATATCTACCAGTTCCACCAAGAGTGAAGAATGTTACGGATCTTCCCCAAAGCCAACACTGACAGAGAATGGGCAAGAAATAAGGTTTATGGGCCAGATCCCTCAGAAACTCCCTTCGTTTAATCTTCTGACCACAGCTGTGAAATGTGACTCTACCTTAACCTAGTGACTGAACTACCAGCACCAATCATGTAACTACCATGGTGTGCCTCCTGGTGGAATGTGTTAGGAAATGTATGTTGTCACTGATTTCTTCTCAGTAATGATTAGAATGTAATCAAGGGGCAATGGTCAAATATAGAAAATAAGATGTCACACCAAGAGACTGGCCTGAATTCTTCAAAGCTGTCAACACTATGAAGGATTAAAAGGCTTTTAATATCAGGTGAATTTTCTTAAAGGAAATGCAGGAAAGAAGGCATCTAAGTGCAATGGGTAAACTTTGAACCCTAGATTCAAAAAAGAAAGGCCAGAAAGGGATACTATGGAGACAGAAAAACTGACGATAGACAGTGTATTAGATTGTATGTTTGAGACAATTATTAAATGTGACAAAAACAACTGAAAACTCCCTTAAGAGGTAAATAGTGGGCCAGGGATACAGCCCAGTGGGACAGAGCCTGCCTGGCAAGCACGAGGTTGTAAGTTTGATTCCTAGTGCAAACAAAAAACAGGTAAATAGTAATTGTCTTTCTTTCTTTTTTCTTTTTTTTTTCTTTTTTTTTTGAGACAGAGTCTCACTATGCAGTTCAGGCTGGGCTTGAGCTCATTTTGTAGGCCAGGATGGTCTCAAACTTGGAATGATCCTCCTGCCTCAGCCTCCAGAGTGCTGGGATTACAGGAGCGTGCCACCACACTCAGTATAATCCTCTGTTAAAGACCAGAAAGCTGAGGTTTAAAGAGGTAAAGGGGCTTGCCAAAGAACTGAACTCTGTAAAATTACGAACCACTACAGATCCATGACTGTCTGTCTCCAGAGCCTGAGCTCTGGGGCTGGTGGAGAGTCCTTCCACTGCAACATCCCAGGAAGCAAGAGATAGGACTGGATCTGTGGTGTCTCGAAGGGGATGACAGCAAAGAGGCACCCTCACTACTGTCATGGCATCAGCAGCTATTAACTTATTCAAAATTAATTGCTGGGTGATGATGACTAGCAAGAACATATAGTCTCTGGACACAGCCAGCCTAGAGTTTAGTGAAAATAGACATCAATGAAATGCTTGAACCATTCAGAGGAATATGTATAAAACAAAATGAGACAGAAGCAAGGAGGAAAAAGAAGCTGACCACAGCAGAAGGGCATCAGAAATCTTTCCTGACTTCTGCTTTGAGAGGTGAGTAGGATTTAATGATTTAGACATGGAAGTGTGTAAGCACAAGGCCCGTGGCAGGAGGAGGCCTGGCCTCCCAGTAGGAAGCTCCAAGTACAAGCAGGTGCACAGCACAGGATGAGGATGGAGGAAAGTAGGCAGGGCTGGACCCTATGCGGCCCGGCTGGCCAGACTAGGGATTTTATTCAGTTTAAAAAGCAATGAAGGAGGGCCAGGGGTACAGCTCAGCAACACAGTGCCTGTCTGGAAAGTGCAAGGTCCTGAGTTCAATTCCCAGTACACAGACACACACACACACACACAAAAGCAATGGAAAGTGGGTGAAGGGTTTAAACAGGTGAAAAATCAGAGTTAAGGCTTTTTAAAAATCACTTTGGCTACAATATTGAGAGGGTGGCAGGTGGGGGGCTAGGTGTATCGAAGCCAGTTAAGAGATCGTGGAAGCCAGTAGATCTTGGGGAAGAGTGAAGTCTAAGGGATACCTGCAAAGACTGACTATGGAGAAATGCAGAAGGAGTTGTCGAAGACGACGCTCAGGTTTCTACCTTACACAGTTACAGAAAGGCCACTGACAGAGATAACGAGCGTGCACTGGAACAGCACCAGACTGAGGTGGATGTATTATGCGTGGAAAATGGTAGTGCTCTTGAGACCTCCACGTGGAAAGGGGAGAAGGCAGTTGGATGTTTAAGCCTGAAGTTCAGAAGACAAATCTGAACAAGAGATGGAGCCATCAACTCATGACCATAGAGCATTGATAATAGGGCACCAGAAAGGCAGGACATAGCCAGCAGGAACCTCTAGGGTTCAGTGACTCTTAAATAGACAGCAGCAGTTGATGGAGAAACATTAGAATGAGCAGCAGAGGAGTGGGATGGGGACCCAAGAGAGAAATAGTAAGACAGTGGGGCGGGGGAAGCAGTGAGCAGTGTTATTCTCACTGCTTCTAGAAGCACTGCACTCCTAAGGGCAGCAGCACCATCTTCACTAGTGCTGAGAAAGGGTCACGCACTTCTCCACTCGGTGGGTGTCATCCCTTTACCCCTAGACAGGCGCCCTGCCAGGCAGCTGCCACATCTGCTGCTGCAGCTTCTCACAGCAAGCTGCTCTGCCCCAGGCTACTCTCCTGGTGTTTCTCCCCCAAGGCTACAAAACAAAATATGCTATAGTTTGTTTGTTAATCCATTATTTTATTTATTAACCAATCTCTCAGTGACGCGGAAAACTTATGAGCAAAATATGGTATAAACTAGCCAGACGTTCCCAGCACTCAGGAGGCTGAGGCAAGAGGATCACTTTGAGTTCAAGGCCAACCTGGACTACAAAGTGAGCTGAAGGCCAGCCTGAACTACATAGCAAGACCCTGTCACAAAAAGACAAAACAAATATGGTATAAACTATACTACAGAATATGGTACAGTGAGAGAAAGAGGCACAGAGACTGAGACAGATTTTTCTGTGTGAAAATAGGGAAAGTTCTCCAATTCTCCAATATGCATTGTTAAGAAAAAGCAAACTACTAAACTGAGAGAAAATAGTAGCTCTCACATAAGGGAGAGAATATAATCTATATTCAAAGTCATTTATATACTCATAGAGAAACTCTAAGGAGGATAAGACAGGTAGGACCAGGGATAGGAGGAACACCAGGGAAGATATATGTACCATGTCACTCTCTACACGTAAGGTTTTTTGAAATTGTGAATATGTTACTATCCAAAATATTACATGTTAAAACTTGGGAAAATATTGGTTTCTGACATATGATATTTAAGTCACATATTTTTGTTTTTAAAGAAACTGATTTTGTTTAGTGTCATATTTTTATAATTTATCATTCTTAGGTAATTGTAGATTCATTAGCAATTGTGAAACATAATACAGAGAAATCAAGTATCCCTCTACCCAGTTTTCCACAGATAATAAAACCTAGGAAAGACATAGTATAAAATTACAATGGATATAAATCATAGTTTCATTCCTTTTTATGGGTGAATAATACTCCATGATTTGTATATTCCACAGTTTGTTTATCCATCTGTTAAAGGACATTTGGATCACTTCTACCTTTTGTCTATATTAAATAGCGTTTCTATGAACATTCATGTACAAGTTTTCTTTTCTTTTCTTTTTTTCAGTTCCAGGAATTGAACTCAGGATCTTGTGCTTGCCAGGCAGGTGCTTATACTGCTGAGCTATATCCCCAGCCCATGTACAAGTTTTCAGACACCAGCTTTCAATTATTTTATTTTATTTATTTTATTTTTTTTTTGTGGTTTTTCTCCGGTACCGGGAACCGAACTCATGACCTTGCGCTTGCCAGGCAGGAGCTTTGCCGCTGAGCTAAATCCCCAGCCCCAGCTTTCAATTATTTTAAATATAAACTTAGAAATGGAATTGCTGGGTTATGTGGTTAATTTGTGCTTACCATTTTGAGGAATTAACAAACTTTTCCATTTTACATCACCACTAGAAATTAATGAGCATCCTATTTCTCCACATTCTTGCCAACAATATTATTCTCTGGTTTATTTGGTTTTTTCTTATAGCTTTATTAGTGGACCTGAAATGTTAGCTCAGGCCAGGCATGGTGGTGCACACCTGTAATCCCAGCACTCGGGAGGCTGAGGCAGGAGGACCATTGTAAGTTCGAGACCAGCCTGGGCTACAAAGTGAGTTCAAGGCCAGCTTGAACTGAATAGCGAGACTCTGCCTCAAAAAGACAAAAAAAAAAAAAAAGAGAGAAAAGAAATTTTATCACATTGTGGCTTTGACTTGCACATCCTTAATGGCCAATGGTAGCAAACATGTTTTTATGTACTTTTTTTAGGAGTAGGAAAATTTATTGGAAAAAAGGAGTTGAGAATAGGAATAGTTCCTGAGAGATGAGGGACCCTGAATGGGTTTCCCTGGCCCTGAACTCATTGTGTAGCCCAGGCTGCCCTCAAATCCAGGCTGCCCTTCAACCCATGGCAATCCTCCTGCCTCTGCCTCTTGAGTGCTGGGATTAAAGGTGTGCACCACCACTATTTTCTTCTTGCTCCTTTGTAAATCTCCTTTGGAGAAATGTACATTCAAGTGTGTGCTATTTTTAATGGTATGATTAATAAGGGCCAGGTGTGGTGGCACACACTTGTAATCCCAGCACTTGGGAGGCTGAGGCCAGAAGATCTCAGTGAGTTCAAGGCCAGCCTGGGCTACGTAATGAGTTGAAAGCCAGACTGAACTACATAACAAGACCCTGTCTCAAAAAACAAACAACAAAATAATATTGATGATAATGTAGTTTTAAACAGAGGGATTAAATTTTACACTTTTTCTATGTAGAATTTTATCTTACTCCTGATAAAAAATTAAAATTTAAAAATGGTACCTTATTGTATTAGCTGAAGTAATGGTAGCTATTTTAACAATCAAATTCCAAAATTTTGAGGGCTCCAGCACCGTTGGATTTTCTTTCTTGCTGGAATAAACAACATGGTCAGTAACCAGCTCTTCTGCAGCTTCCTTCCATTATATTACCTGTACAAGGATGTCCAAAATGGTGCTGAGAACTCCGTGAGGCTGTAGACCATGCACCAGAGGCATCCAATTACCTTTATTTTTAAGTATAAAAGTGTAGAAGGTTCTGGGTTAGATTAATCCTGGTAGACACTGCACAGTAGACGCTATAGGAAGCAAAGAAGTTGAGATAACCTGTAAGATGTGGGTGGAATACTGCACCGTAGTGTATACATTGGAAAGGAAAACAAGCGTAACAATACAAGGGAGTTAGTGGACTTCAGGGAAAATTTTGAAGAGATTAAAGGAAGGAACAATAGCCGGGTATAAGGCTGCAAGAGAGATGGAGGGCAAACAGATTGCGGTCAATAAATTATATGTCAGCTTCTAAAATAGAGAGCTTTTGTTTGGATGATAACAAGGAACAAAGCGGTGGATTTGGGAGGGGCAGCCATGATGGAGTATAATTTATCACTTTTCAGGTTCAAAATAGGCACGAAGCTTAGGGTGCCAGCCAGATTGTCCAGGGATGTTGAAGTTTCCCATGTCAAGGCCCAAAGTAAACAAAGGAGAAGGCCTAGAAGGAATATAAAACAATGTAATTGTGTTTTAAAGGAGGATAGTTATACAATGTGAGGCCAAGGAAGTAGAGATCCTGAAAGGAGTCTGATTTATGTGAAAACAATAATTTCAAGCTGGCTGTTCCAGTGACAGTGTTTCTGAGGGAAGATTCAAGTAACTGTTAAGGCAGAGTTTGACAGCAGCAGGGAATGCTATCTGCCGTGGAGCAAGGATTCCAGAGAGGCGAACAGGAGCAAGGGCCTGAGGATAGAGGGAGTGAAACGAAGTGCAGGGATTTCTGCAGCAGTATTACAAAACAGATGACCTGAACACGGGCTTCAAAACACCTAGCTAGAAGTGTTATATTAAAAACAATACTAACAAACGTTTTCAGATTTAAAGGCAAGTATTCAAAAAATAAGGGGATCTTCCAAGGAGTAAAAACATAAAAGGGCCTGTAAGCTTGAACAAGAGTATGCTTACGCTAGCAAGCAACAGATCTGGAGTACAAGTAAGGGAGAAGGCCTTAGGGTCATGTGAGGCTGAGATTCAAACCTCCGTATACAGCCAGACACCTTCAAATGTTAAGCTGCACTGAAAGGATGAATTAAAAAGAAATCTGCCTCTCTTACAACAACTTGCAAACATAGGCATTCCTTCACATAGGTTTGGCATTCAAACATATCCTACCTGAATGGTCTGGGAAACCCCAAGGTGGGAAATTCACATGAAAAGTGATCCTGGGCAATTATATCAGCCACTTTAATACTAGATAAGAACATAAAGCTGGGCGTGGTGGTGCACACTTGTAATTCCAGCACTTAGGAGGCTGAAGTAGGAGGATGGCTGAGTGTTCGAGGCCAGCCTAGGATGCATAGTGAGTTTAAGGCCAGCCTGGACTACATAATGAGACCCTGTTTCCAAAAAAGAAAAAGAAAAAATAAGAGAATAAGGGTATCAGGGAATATCTCAATATCTACCACATCAGTCATATTTTTATTGCAGAGAAGCATGATCAGTGAAATCCTTTCAAAAATGAAGAAGGATTACATTAACATAGAATGGGGGAGGGACATAAAATAGAAATACAAGATCAAGAAGGAGAAGGGATAAGGTTTCCAATATTATCCCTGTTGAAAATGCATGCTCCAGTGCTGAACTCTACTTAATGGGGCTTAGAGAAACAAGTGACACACAAAGAAACAAACATTCCAGAATGTGGAACATTTTATAAGACAGCTACTTCTGTGACAAGTCAAAGGCCTGAGAACAAAAGAAGCAGGGGCAGGCTTCTCTACATTAAGAGGGACTGAAGAGACATAAAACAAAAAAGTACTGTTTGGGCTTTGTTTGGCTCCTGATCCAAATGAACCATCTATAAAAAAGATATGTTGGAAGGCAACATTAGACACTTACTTATCTGATGCAGTGTAAGAGTATGGATAAGAAACTATGTTTTTAAAGACGGTCTTAGAGATGTTTTAGATGTTTTTAGTGACAATACCCACTAGGGTCTGAAGGTGAAAGAGGACTATGGCCTATGCTCAATAATTTAAAGGTACAAGTTTACTTGAAGTCTGTAATAGCCCATACAACACTGATCTTTAGAGTTCAAAACCCAATGGGGAGCAGATATTGGTACAGGATCTTAGACTGATAAATGAAGCAGTAGTACCAATCCACCCAGTGGTACCTAACCCATAAACTCTCCTTTCTCAGATCCTAGAAGATGCTGGTTGATTCTCAGTGCTAGATTTAAAAGATGCCTTCTTTTGTATTCCTTTACATACAGATTCCCAGTTTCTTTTTGCCTTTGAAAATCCTAACAACCAGATCTCTCAACTGACTTGGACCATGCTTCCTCAAGGGTTCAGAGACCATCCTCATCTTTTTGGACAAGTCCCTTCTCACAAATTGGTGTGTTTTCAATTTTCCCAAGTTGCAGTCTTGCATATGTAGGTGATATAATGTTATTCCCCTAAGAAGAGCTCTGTAGCCAAAGCAGTCACGCTCTGCTGAATTTTCTAGTAGACAGAAGTTAAAAGGTGTGTAGGTCTAAGGTACAACTTTTCAGCCTTGAAGTAAAATAAATAGTGAGGCCTTATCATATCTAAGGAAACCCAAAGGCTGGGGGAAGACAGAATTAAACTAATAATTTCCTTGCTGTAGCTCTAGACTCTAAAACAGCTAAAGGGATTCCTAGGAATTACAGGTTTTGTCACCTTTGGATAGCAAGATATGATGAGGTTGCATGAACCCATTATCAGCTTATAAAGGAAGCTCAAAAGGCAGATACCGATTCTTTCACCTAGGAGCCTGATTTCCAAGCTGCATGCCAGAAGCTTAAACAACCAGTTCTAAATGCCCCAGTACTTAACCACCCCATTTCAAGCTGTGTGTTGATGAAACGTAGGGCATTACTTTGGGAGAGATTATGCAGGATCGAGGACCTGTAGGGTATCTGAGCCATGGGTTAGACTCTGTAGCAAAGGGGTGGCCTGTGGATCTTAGAGCTGCAGCTGCAGTAGCAGTCCTGGTACTAGAGCCATCCAAGCTGACTTTAGGCAAAGATCTCACTGTACATGCACCTCACAATGTGGTAGGACTTCTTTCTTCCAAAGAAAGCCTATAGTTATCAGATAACTGACTTCTTAAATACCAGGCTCTACTTAAAGACATGTTCCTCCTTAATCCTGCCACCTTTCTACCAAAAAAGAACAAACTGATGCTGAAAGACATGACTTCAAACAGGTAATCCTCCATATGTACATATCCAGAGAAGATTGGTTAAATACACCCCTTACTAACCCTGATTTGACTCTTCAATTATGGCAGTTCCTTCATGAAGAATGGGAAAAGAACGGCAGGATATGTAGTAGTGACTCTACATCAGACACCTGGAAGTTCCTCACTTGCCCCTGGGAATAATGGCCAGCTAGCAGAACTCATAACTCTGATCAGGGCCTTACAACTCAGTAAAGCACAAAAAGTGATATTTATACTGATTATGATTATATGTGGTTAACTCCAACTATAGCACATATTAGTTGAAAGGCCCCCTTGTGTTAAGAACAGAGAAATCACTCTTATTCTCATTGGCCTAATCTACTAAATACATGGAATGGACACCCCCTGAGCAGTGTACACACCAAAACGTTACAGGTCTCAGACTGGTTTATGAATGCTGGGCCTTGCACGGTTACAAGGCAGGAGTGTCAAAGGAATCGACAAACCTACACACTTACCCCATCTACCACATCAATGGTCTATAAGTGTGTTTCACTGGTATGATCATTTGGCTTCTATCTTTATTCCTTCCTTAGGATTAGAGGATGTCATGTAACATGTCAGGACCTTGACTAAACTGTACTCAACGGGCTTTAAACAACACCTCAACTGGTCTCTCTCTCTCTGTGATGAAGAAGTAAAATTAATGAGGCAAGCCATGCTCCAAAAATCAGACAGTATTAGACATTCTAACAGCAGCACAAGGGGGTACTTATGCAATTATAAAAGTTGAATGTTTTGTGAGTATTCCTGATCCTCCTGGTAATATCCTGATGGCTGTTCAGGATATTAAATGACAGGTTAATGCCATGTTAGATTCTGAAATTCCCTAGACCTTCTCTTTGCCCTCTTTGTGGGAGGCTATTACTAGCTCTTCCTGATGGAAACTTTTCTTGGTTATATTCATAATAATCCTGTTCATCTTATTATATGGACCATGCATGCTTAAATGTTTATTTGGCCTTATCTCCTCCAGACTTAAAATTTTATACCTACCCATGATGAGAACACCTGGCATCTAACTATGGATCACAACTACGGCTCCCCTCAGCCAAAAGTAGTCAGAATGGTCATTGCCTTTGGGACCCTCATAGCAGCTAAGGGTAGCTCTTCAGAGGGAGGAATATTATACACAGCTAAGTTAGGTAGAAATATTATAAGCAGTCACACAGACCTAGGCCCTCAAAGAAGTCAGTGTAGAAGATAAGAACACACACATATGTGCTAGTTCCTGTTAATTATTTTGTTTGAGGAACTGCACATGGGCTCCTATATAATATATTTTAATCTGAATGACAAAGAATGCCTCTTTGAAGGTACCGTAAAATAGTCTGGCCAATTTATAGGCATCCAGACTTGCACGTTGTGTAACGTATGAAAGATGTTTGTAGGTAATAGTGTGCCAAGTAGGTAGAATAACAAAGATTCTCTTCTTGACCAAATTCTAGCCAGGTTCTCACCACAGGCTTGAACGAAACACTAAAAGTTTCTAACAGTTTAGGCCCACACTCTTAGGATGACCCAAATTTGGCTTAAACTATCTGCCTCAGAACACTCAAAGCTGCCAAAAAAAATGTCTTGTTTATGCTACCCAACACTGAACATAATATCCCTCTTCCAGTCCCCAGGAGAAGGTAAGAGTTTCATTCCCATAAAGGCCATTTACCAGCAATCCGTGAAGGATCACAGGTGGACTTACCTCCCTTCTCATCTTTTGTAACTTTTTACTTCCTTGACATTGCCAAGAACTCCCCCACACTCCTTCCATTATCACGTCCCCCACTATCACCTCTGCACAGTGAGGCTCAATTACCTCCGTACAAATCAAACTTCAGTTCATATTGGACCCTTTCCTATTACAATAGTATTAATACGGAACAATACCCATGCTTACCACCTTAACTAGTGACCAACTTTATGAGACGATAGGGGTGGCCAAGCATTGTGGGGCACACCTCTAATCCCAGCACTCAGGAGGCTGAGGCAGGAGGATTGCTGTGTTCAAGGTCAGCCTGGGCTATATAGTGAGTTCAAGGTCAACCTGAACTACATAGTGAGACCCTGTCTCAAAAAATACATACATACTTAACTCAGCTATTCCCTTTCTAGGTATTTTCCCAGAAGAATTAAAAACATCATACCACAGCAATATATGTGCACCCATGTTTATAGCAACACAATTTGTTATAGCTAAATCTTGGAAACAACCCAAATGCCCATCCACTGAGGAATGAATAAAAAAAGATGTGGTATTGTCATACAATGGAGTATTACTCAGCTATAAAAAAAGATAAACTCGAGGCTTTTGTAGGTAAATGAATGCAACTAGAGACCATACTCATAAGTGAAATAAATCGGACCCAGATGGGTAAACATCATATTGTCTCCTTGGTGTAAGAACCTGAAAGAATAAGTAAAACTCAAAACGTACAAAAGATGATAGGAAAGGGAAAGAAATTGCTCAAAGGAAGGAACAACTGGGATGAGGGAAAGAAGAATAAAGAAAGAAGGCAAAATATAAATATATAAATATAAATATTTATTATACAAAATATAAAATATAAATATAAATATAGAAATACATATGAAAAGCTGTGATAACTGGATTGCTGATGTCTGATGGTATATTTAAAGGAACAGTTAATGCTTAAAATTTTTTATGTTCTGACCAATTTTGTATGCTTATGCAATGGAACTACCATGGCGAATTCCTACCATCTTGTCTAGTGAAACTCTGTATTATCTCTAATGTTTTATCTAATAATTATTTTCTTATTCTTTTTAATGGTTTGAACAATTTTCCATTCTTACATCTGGTAATCTGAGCAACATAGTTGAGGAGAGCGATATGTAATATAACAACCACTGTTAATTTGTATTATTTTGTCTTGAAACCCTGTATCACTTTAAATGTTCTTGCTTTGCTTTGTTTAGTTTGGTATGCTGCTATTGTTCTTTTTTTTTTTTTTTCTCATTTACTACTCTCTTTAAAATAAAACTTAAAAAAATACATACAGACATACAAACAAAAAACCATTGGGATGGATTCACTTTTATGACTAAGTAGAAATCCTAACAGTTCCTCTTTTGGTTTTGAAACAGGGTCTCACTATACAGTTCAGGCTGGCCTTAAACTCACTTTGTAGCCCAGGCTGGCCTTGAGCTCGCAGGGATCCTCCTGCCTCAGCCTCCTGATTGCTGGGATTACAGATGTGCACCACCACACACAGCCTGCAGAGGACATGATTCTTTGAAGAAGACACTTTTGGAAACTAATACTACTCTGCTTCACAACTCACCCTACTTGCTGAAACTGTCTTGTTGTGGGCAAAGGTTAATAGATGTTTACACAATGGGGTGCAGGTCAGAGAAAAGCTAAAAACGTGGAAGCAAAAGCAAAGCTCCTAAAAAGACTCACGAGCTGCTTTGGGTGATTCCACTCTCTCGTCCTATGTTCTGCGCCTGAGCCCTAAGCAACTCAGTGGTGTTCTTCGACAGCGCATGCGCTGGGAGCAGAGGTTGGGGACCGCGCCCTGCATCTGCGCCTGCGCAGCAGTGGGTCTGTTGCGGTGAGATGTTAAGGGCCTCTAGAGTGGAGTTTTTGTGGGCCGTTTGTATGTCGTCCTGTTTGTCTCCTGGAAGGCCTGAGCAAGGTCAGAGGGGAAAAAAGGTGAACTAACAGCTTAGACCCTTTGTCTTTGTCCTTTATAAGTAGTGTTTGTGTTATTTCACGACACACAGCTCTTAACCACAAAGCAACAGAAGTTGTCTGTTCAAAATGCTAAGTTTGGAGGCAGGGACCCCTCTCCGAGCATTTCTTTTCTTTGCTAGAGACCCCCAAGATATGAATGTCTCATCCTTCCTTTGACTTCCATAGGGCTTGGAATTAAAAGTTGAATAAGAGTTGATGTGAAAAAGAAAAAAAAAAAACAAAAAATAAAAAACAGACGCTTACATATACACAGAATGTTCTGGAAGTATGAATCAGCAACTGATTACTGATTTCCTCAGAGAGAAGAAAGTGGGTGGCCTAAGGATGGAAATAGGAAAGAAGGTTGGATTGGTTGATTTGTATTGTTTGAAATTTGTCCAACGTACACCTATTACAGTATTTTTAAGTATTTGAATTCCATGTGGTACATTTATCAAAATGTAGACAGGAAACTGTGAAATTTAGGAGTTCTGAGTAAAATTCTATTAATGATAGAATTACCCGTTCATGGGAAGCTAAAATGTCTTGTGCGAAGCACTGAATCTTCCTGTTTATTTCTGGGCAGAGATCTTTGGGGAAGTAGGACCAAGAGACAGGAAAAGAGGAGTCGGGCATTTGGAAATTTTTCAAAATCATGGCATACAGGAAACTGACATCTTTATCATCTCGATCATTTGTTTTGGATTTGCTGACAAAAATTAAGAGCTACTTTTTAGTATACACTGACTGAATGCGTAGATTTGAAGAAGATATTTGATGTTTATTTTTGTCAAGGTGACTAATTAGGTGTGACTGGCAGGATTGAGATATGAAGTTCCTCTTTTGGTTAAGAAAACTTCCCTTGGTGAGAAATCGCCAGACTGGTTATGGTGTAGTCCTGCCCCTAGCCAACTTTGCAAGATAATTTGGGGCTCCTGCCTCTAAGGGAAGTACTGAGTAAAGAAATTAAACAGGGAACTAGGAAAATTGACAGACAAAACATGCAGGCTGAAAGAAGATCCCAGATAACTTCTTGTGTACTAGTCAAGCTGAACCAGTTTCACTTTGTTCCCCAGTGAGTGGTTAATGGATCTAGGCAAGGAGAGAAATTTAGTACCACAGGTTGAAAGTTGAAAGCATAAAGTTTAAAGCCTCAGGTTGTAATTTGTTATCTTCAAGTTTGCCTGGGTCACAGGTAGAAAGCCAGAGGTTGAACGGCCAAATAAAATATGTAGGGAGCTGTTTCCTAAGTAAATCCAAAAATCGGTACATCTACAAGCAATAAATAAGACTGAGTAGATAATTTATCTATCAAACTGAGGAGTGTCTGGGGATAGAGGATCCCTTGCAAAGGAGGGGGAAAAAAACACATCACAGAGGACCATACTTGATAAAATTTATTTTAAAAAAATAATTTATGTCCTAAGCAAAATAAAAGATCTTATATAATATAAATGTTTCTTAGAAAACATATGAAAAGATAATATAACAAATAGTAAATCAATATTAACATTACAGCAAAAGTGGTAATGATTCTACAAAAATGACAAGGATATTTTTGGACTTTACACAGCAGTATTTCTGGAAGATCCTCTGATTCATATTTCTCTTGAAATATGTTCTCATTTTAAGAAAGCCTGGTGCATAATTAAACTTAGGAAGTTGGTCAATTAAAGGATATTTATTTGCATCACCAAAAGAAAAACCCAGAGTTTTCTGTCAAGGATCCTTTAGTGAATTTCCTATTGTGTTTAGAATATAATTAACCAAATACATGTGTCCCCAACTTTTCAGTTATAACTACTGCAAAAAGTAAGTTAAACCTGAAGTGAGGCAATAATAGAGCTGGGCTTCAGACCTGACTGAAAAGAGTATTCTTAAAGTATGAGGAAATGGTTAAGAATGCAAGTTCTCACAATGTTTTATTTCTTCTGTTCTTATTTTTCATGTCTCAAGGGCTTTCTGTTAATCTCTGTTCACTTGGTACTGTCAGAAAAGAAGGGGAAAGTCCTGGGAGGGTGACAAGTGAATGAATTAGTCATTCCAGCAGAGCAGAGTGGGAGAAGAATCCGGGATTCAGAGTGTGTGTGTGGATGTACTGGGGAAAAGCAAAAATTATCCTGAATTCGGTGTAGTCATTTTGAGGCCCCTCCCCTAGTGGGGATTCCGACTCCCTGAGGAGCAGCAGAGCCCGTTCCAGCCCTCTCTGGAGAAAGGATGAAGGTCTATTTGTCACATTCTTCCTGGCTCCCTTCAGCACAATGGTAGTGCTGCTCACAGAATTCCTGGATCCGGCTGCAAGCTTCTAACATCATCACCTCAGGGACAGTGATCACCACTCGGAAGAAATTTGGGTATTCGAAGCACTGCAAAAAAATAAGAGCCTCTTATTTTCAGAGCATTTGGATCTGGTAGTGGACCCCCCTCCAAAAATAAATGGCCAGGGCTCTAATCAGCAAGAAGCAATGATGCCATTTCATTAAGGGTATCAGTTCATCCAGTCTCATCAGCATACCAAGTAGGTAAATGAGTTAATTTATCTTAAAATGGATGTAGTACAAATCTGATCTAGAATGTTTGGGTGCAATTTCCCATTATAGATAGGATAATAATAGGGAAGAAACAAATTTTAAATAGAAGCCATGAGACACATCAATTTAAATTTTATCAAATAAGAATCCATTTTGGTAAAGGGAGAAAAAGGGTAAGACCCACCTCCTGGACAGCCCCAAGGGCTCGAGAAACACTCAAGCACTCACCTTTCCTGGGAGGCAGTGGACGGACTGCTCAGCAATCAACCGCTCTGTGAACTCCATGTCATTCTCAAACTCTGGGAAATGTTCCATCTCAATTCCAACCTACACCAATAACAGAAGGGAAAGGCAAACTTATCAGAAGGAGGGAAAACAGGCCAATTTCCTAAGCCAGAAATTAGGGCAGGGACTGCTTTAATGCTATCTTAGACTTCTGCTACTATTGATAACTAAGAACTCATGGAATTTTTCTCAGGGAGGAGTGGATATATTACATTTGCATTTGAGTTTATTGAAGAGTCCTTTCCTGGATGCTGATAAATGAAATGGAGAAATAACATACCAGTGTTTCTAAAAAGGAATCAGTTAGCATTAGAGCCAGGCCATTCTTTACTGTATGAGACTGTCCTACTCATTAAAAGATATTTATCAGCCAGATGTGGTGGAGCCTGCCTATAATCCCAACACTCAGGAGGCTGAGGAGGGAGGATTGCTGTAAATTCAAGGCAACTTGGGCTACATAGTGAGTTCAAAGCCAGCCTGAACTACATAGCAAAACCCTGTTTCCAAAAAAATTTTTAAAACAGATTTTATATCCTTGGCTCACAAAATGGAAAAAGAACCTCCTTCCAGTCATCTTCAAAACAAAATTCCCCGAATCTCAAACCGCTCTGGGAAACCAGTATCACGCCCAGTTGTGAACTACAAGCTATGGAAAGCCTCTTACTTGTGCCTTGAACTTCAGTGTATCTACATATATAATGACTCTCTATACTGAGAAGTTCAGTGATTTTACAGGTTTTATGAACACTGAGGTTAGATCACATTGAACAAGGCCTCAGCTGACTGGCTTAGGAGCCTCACCCATGGTCTTTGTGAAAGGCATACACCTGGGACAACCACCCATGGCAGTCTTGCCAACCACCTTCCCTGTACTTTATGACATGCATAGATCTAATGCCTGCTCCCTGCGTACTCACCATAAGGTACATGGCCCCGGAAGGGCAGATTGGCCGGAGTCCAGGTATTGCAGACAATGTCTCATAGCAGAGATCAGCATTAGACTATAAGAAGAGTCAGACATTAAGAATCAAATTTTAAGAAGAAGAAAAATGATGTCATTAAAGTAGAGCCATCGTTGAAGGCCAGTAAGCTAGGTTTGATCTGACATAAGAATCCAAAGAAAAACATCCATAACTTGAAGTTGCTGGCCAGGAGCAGAATGAATTGACAGAAGTAAGAGGAATGTATGGGTTGACACATTGACACCATCACATGATACAGAAGCCCCATACTGGAACAGTATTCCAGAAATGAGGATCAGTTGTTCCTGATACAACCGGAGGCGTTCCCTGACTCCCAAACTCCCCAAGTAAAAGGGCATGAGCTGCTCTTACCTTGAGGAAGCTTAGAGTGTTGTGGTAGAACTCATGAGGGGTGCGACGCAGGATGCTTTTCAGAGCTCCCTGAACAATGGTGCAAGGTCCCAAGATCCGCTGACTCAGCTTCACCAGCCCATCTCGGATCTAGAAGGACCACAGGAAACAGCACATGAAAACCAAGCTGGGGAGAGAAACAACTATTACCATTTTTGTCCAGCAGGTTTCCAAGGACTGTGAACTACAGAGCCAAGAAAGGGGGGGTGGGGTTCCTACCTTCCCACCACTGTGCAAATATATGTTCTAAATGACACATACTGTTTTACCTTATTGTTCTCACCTCATTGCCAAAAATGTCTCTTCGGTCATGGATGAGGATCCAGCCCAGTCTCCAGCCAGGAACCAGCCAGCGCTTGGCCAGCCCTCCACAGGACAGGATAGGAACGCTGGTGCTAAGCGTGGCCAGTGGTTTGTATTTGCAGTCTGAAAATACCTGAAGAGAAGAGGATCTTTCTTACTTTCCTCTGGATGCCATGCCTTCTCACCCACTTCCTCATATCTCAAAGGACAAAGCATCAGATCTACAGGCTTCTTTCTACCCGGAAGCATGATTAGGGCAGGGTCCCATGATTGAATTCCAAGGGTATGCAAAGAGGACTCTCCAAAGACGTTTAATTTGGTGTCTTGTCTGGATTAAAAGAAAATTTTTTTTTTGGTGTCAGGAATCAAACTCAGGACCTTGCACTTGCCAGGCAGGCGCTGTGCCACTGAGCTATACCCCCGACCATAATAGAAATTTAAAATGAGGAAAATGATTCCATTCCTGTGGTATATGCCACTTCATGAAGCTCACTGTAAGGAATTAGTGACTATTTGAATTACAGATTTTAAAATAAAATATGAATCCTCAATCCTTCACCTAATATTCCTGGGTTCTGCTATATTGCAGAAAATGCAAAATTGTTTGAATTTTTACAAAAGGCTACATAACACATATACTATACATTAACATTCCCAGAGCAGTCTAGGATAGTACCTGTCATCAAGACTATTAACATGTCTACCATTTTCCTCACATTCTTAACACATGCACACCCATAAGTGTCATAAATGAAATCTACAAATATGTCCATATTTGTAGATATTGAAACCAAATAAAAGTTTTGAAACCAAATAAATTCTAAGAATCTTTGAGTTGTGAAGTTTTTTGATTTCAGAAAACTGCTATGGAGTCACAGATAGATAGATTAGATAGGTAGGTAGATAGATAGATGATAGATAGATAGATAGATAGATAGATAGATAGATAGTAGACACATATCCATGGATATAGATAATGAGATTACTGTAGTGCTATATCTTAACCCATACTCACCATGTCTCCATAGATCTCATCAGCTAAGATGGGAACACACTGCCTTGCAGCCACTGAAAATAAAAAAAGCATGTTGGAATCATTTTAAATGTGAAAACCTTATCATTTTATGTCCACCTTGTCATACTTTGCTTTGCATTTCACATTGGTGTGTGTAACTGTTAATCCTGATTTGTCAACTTCATTACAGTAAGAAACACATAGTAGATTAGTAAAGCACGCTCCTGGGTATGTCTAGGTGGGTCATGGAAGTGTAACCTTGAGTACTATATATGGTCCCTAGCCAGTTCCTCTCTGACACTGTTCCCCTGCTCTGCTTCCTCGCCTCCACGAACTAAACAGCTTTGCTCCACCACACCTGTCTGCCTTGGAGCCAGCTCAACATGAACTGACTCTCCTGAAACTGTGAACTAAATTAAGCTTTACCTCCTTTAAGTTGAAGGTGTTAGGAATTGTGTTTCTGTGACAGGAAAGCTAACAGAGTATTTGGTCTTCTTCTTTAAAAACTGTAAATTTGGGCTGGGGATGTAAACAGTAGCACAACACTTGTCTAGTATGCATGGGACCCTGCATTCAATCCCCAGCACCACAACTAAATTTTTCTAATACTCTTTCAGACTGCAGAGCCTAGATTTGACATTTAAACAAGATATTTCAAACCCTCTCTTCCACACAATGGGAGTAGTGAAGAAGCAAATATAGGTTAAATAGTTCTTATCCAACATGTTTGGATTAGGGATGCTCTACCTGTATTTACCTTTTCTCCTTCTTTTAGGCAAGACCTACCACTCAAATGCTACACTGTTGATTAGAGATGCAAGTGGAGAGCCAGGGATATAGCTCAATGGTACAAGTCCCTGCCTGGCAAGCCCAAGGTCCTGAGTTGAATTCCCGGTACCAAAAAAAAAAAAAAAAAAAAAAGAAGTAGAGAGGCAAATAGAGCTCCATCCAAAGCTTAGCACTTAGTAAAGGACTCTTTTGTAACTGTAAGATACAGCAAAAGGATTCCATTCTCATCTCCTTCCCTTTGAAGTGAGTCTGCTGGACTCACCTGCCAGAATCTTCTGAAGATGACTCTTACTGAACACTGAGCCACAGGGATTTGATGGATTGTTGATTATGAGACAAGCTGTCTTTTCATCAATCAGAGACTCCATTTGTTTCAGGTCAATTTCCCAAGACTTCTCTGGCTGGGAGGAAGAAAGAGGGAGACTGAAATGGACAATCCTCAATCCGAAGGTGCAGTATAAGTTTGCTTTTGGCCTCAGCCACTCCGTTCCAGACCTGTTTCTGACAGGCAAGGGTCATATATTTTCCCAACATACTAGTTGAACATTTGAGTCTAAAATTTAAAAGTCCCTTACCAATAGATTATAGAGTTTGACCTCAATTCCCATAGATTCAGCCAAAGTTCTGTAGAGAGAAAAACCAGGTCTTGGAACAAGGATGTTTTGCCCTGGGTTGGCCAACACAGCTAAACACAGTTCAATAGCCTGACTGCAGCCGCTTGTCAGAATGACATCCTGTGAAGAGAACAAAAGGTTAATTTTGTTAGGGTTCTCACAAGCGCAGGAGAAAAGAGCTTTGCATTTCACATGTGTGTATGACAGTCAGGTGGATAAGCTGGGAAGAAAGTGAACCATAACACATTCTAAGTGAAGTAGTACGCATAAAGGATGAACTAAACCAAACCAAAAGAAATCAATGTCTAAGTATGTCCACATCTAAATGTTGTTGAGAATGGTGGACACTTAAATAAACAAGTCACTTTTAAAAAGACAAGTTCACTATGACTCAGCAGACTTCCACAGGACAGCTTGGACCAACCTTGAACTTTTTTCTCCTGTCTACTGATTTGCTTTTGGCCAGAATTTGAAGCCTGGCTCTTCTCTGACACACAGATAAGGACACTTATATGATAGGAAATGTCTACCCCACACAGTAACAACAGAGGGAAGGGCAGCATCTAAACTTGGCCCTGCCCTCAATTCAATATGTCATGGGATAGCCAGGCATGGTGGGGCACGCCTGTAATCCCAGCACTTGGGAGGCTGAGGCAGGAGGATCATTGTGAGTTCAAGACCAGCCTGGGCTACAGAGTAAGATCAAGGCCAGCCTGAACTGCATGGCGAGACCCTGTCTCAAAAAAAAAAAAAAATACATCAATATATCATGGGACTTCCATCTTTCTGTCTGAATGCCCCAAGGTGAATGAATGCAGTTACAAATAAAAAAAGGACAGCATTGGCAAATTTTTAAAAATTAAATATTTGATGTTTGTGAATTGTCTTTCAATGATCTTTGGAAGGGAATCAAATCTGGAATGACCTCAGTGTCCTTTAGGCCTCCTTAGGACAGACATGATATGAATTATAGGAGACGTCCTTATCACACTGTGGTGACTTTAAATACAATCATTACTTAGTGGCCCCAAATACATAAGATGTTCTCAGGGGAAATATCCCCAGTCACCTCCCAACCCCCACCCCGCCACAGGCCATTACTCCTTGTGGAACACATATAAGGAAAGGGGATGCAGTTTTCCCTAAATGGATACAGCGCATCAGAACACGTTATATAAGGCTTACCTTAGCTTCCAGGGGTGCTTTGGCAGAGTGGTGGTAGGAAGCAACTGCCTCCCGACTGGATAGGTAGCCTGTAAGGGAAAAAGTGGGAAGAGGGAGCGGAGGAGATTTATTCTTCCGCTGACAGGTGTGCCCTAGCAGGACAGCTAGGGCTTCACACTGCCTGCTATCCCTGCTCAGAACATAGTTTACTAATTTTAGCTCTCAGCCACTATAGGTAAAGACTAACTTTATAATTTATAATTTTTACAACCCCAAATTTATAAACAATAACAAGAAACAGTTCTCCAAACTGTAAAACACCCTGCATTATCTTGATTACTGTGGTTATGTTTTATTCTCTATAAAACAAAGGATTTAAATTATTCTTAAGTTCCTTGTAGGGACTATGCTTTTTCAGAAGTTGTCATGAATGCATTCAATATATGTAGTCAACTTGTGAGTTTTTTAGAATATATAATATGCTTATAGGTATTTTGGTACAAATTTTGTCTTTTAATTATTTTCTTGTACAATATTTCCAAATTTGGCTTATAAGCTTCCAGGCCCGCTATAATGTTTCACAGAACTACTATCCAAAAGACGAGTTAGCAAGACCAGAGGCAATATTTGATTTGTGTTTAATTTAATAGGTTCAAATGGATCTCTTGAAATTATATAAATCAGCCCTTCCTTAATTACTAATAAGAAATAACATATTCTTAGACATCTTATCATCCATATCTTCTTCAGTATGAAACTTGGGTTTGGTTTCCAGGTTGATGCATTTCCCTAATACTTTGGATATTAAAGTCATAAACTTTTCTATAACAATTTTTTGTCTTGAATTTGATTTTTGTTGTACGGAAATTTCTGATAGGTTAATAATCATTGTTGTACAGAAATTTCTGATAGGTTAATAATCATTGTAGTACGGAAATTTCTGATAGGTTAATAATCAACCTAAAAACCATGTCTCTAATATCTCTTTGAAGTAGTTTTTATGATTTTAACTGAAACTCTATTTTCCTTCCACAATAAGAATATGTTCTTTTGTACACATATACACACGGAGGGAGTTGTACAATACTGACATGAAGTAAAAAAAACCACTCATTTTACCAAAACCTTTACAATATAAAGTATTAAATGACAAAAAAAATCAATCAAAATAGGAATCAACAACCTTCTATCCTTCACTTTTTGTTGTGTTGGGGCCTCTTTATCTTAAACAGTTTCAACTGCATGTCAGTGTTAACAATACCATAGGGAAGGAGAAAGAAAGCAAAGGAGCTATTGACATAGGGCAGTAAGTAAATTACTGTGAGCCTAGAGTACTTAGTAAATGCACCGCTCCAGCCAGACTCAAGGCCCGCACAGTAGATCAGTAAGGAAAATCATTATTGGAGGATTAAGTGTGTTTGAGAGCCTAGAAGGCAGTGTCAGCATGCGGAAGAAAGCCAGGAAAGAAGTTAGACTTCGTGTTTACTAATCTGGAGCAACACCTCTGCCCCTAAATCCAAATGGCAGCTTAACCTTAACCTGTCCTTAAGAATGACTAGAATTGCTAGAAATGTAGGGCTGTTAAAAGAACACTAAAGATTTGGAAGCTTCTGGGTATAGTCTCAGGGACTTACCAATGGATGGGGCATAGCCATTGTATTTCCCTGAATCCAGGGCATCCTTCATTGCTTGGGTAACTTCAGGGTCTGTGGGGAGGTTTCCAAACACAGTAGGATCTCCTGTTCATGGAAGGATAAAAACAAAGAAGCCGCCAAAAGATTACCCTCCTGTGTCCGGTACTCAGATTCACCCTCCACTGCCACCTTTTCCAACCAGCCCCTGAGGATGGGAGGTGAAAGGACTTTGTGCCCTCCACCAAGTATCCCCAACTCACCAATTGACAGAGAAATCATGGTTTTGTCTGGGTTTGGCTTCACCTTCATGCTGTCCACAATGGCCCGGATGGGATTTAAGGTCCTGTTGGACATGTCCGAGGGCCTCACTGACCATCTGGCTTTCCTGCCTTTCATTTTTCCTGGTGTGGAGCTTCTGCCACTGATGTTGACGTGCACATCCAGAACTGGGGGAAGGCTGCCACTGTCAGCAGTCTGGATCATATAGGGGTCCATCGCTAGCAAAGCCTACAGGGAAAAAAGGGGGATCCCTGTGAAGGGGTACTGGGAGAACGGCATGCTGTGGAGTCAGGGCCTACATGTGGATCAGAACATCAGGGCAATGTCCCTGGATGTCACAACTCTTCTTTTTTTCTGCTTTCTCTTGGAGAATAGCTTTATTATGAGCAAGAAGAATTTTAAGACTTTTTGCTGAGATGGAAAATAAGCAAGAACCTATTCTACAATATTAACAGCATTCAGTTGAATTCTTACCTACCGTGAGTAGGATTTACAGTGTGCAAATGTAATCCCTGCAAAAGCTTAACCACACTCTATACAAAACCAAGAGTGGGCACAGTGGCACATGCCTGTAATCCCAGCACTCTGGGAGGCTGAGGCAGGAAAATCAAAAGTTTGAGCCCAGATGGGGCAAATCAGTGATTTAGTGAGGGCCGGTCTCCCCCACCCAAAAAAAAATGTCTGGGGATATAGTTCAGTGTGAAAGCTCAGGGTTCAATCCCCAGTACCAGAAAAAAAAAAAAAAAAAGACAAAGTCACTAGCACATGTTCTCCCTCCTTTCCACGCAGAGATTCCAAGAAAGGGCTTCCCTAATCCTTCAACACTCTTGCCCTGACAGGAAGCTAGTAAAGGTAAGTGTCTCACAACCATGGGCAGAAAAAGAAGTCAGTACATCAGAAAGGAAAATTTGCAGTCATCACCACCAGATAGCTGATGCATGGGGTTTACCTTCCACCTCCAGGAGAAGCACTCTCTAGTAGTCAAACCTGAAAGCTCACCAGTTCGTCTCTGACAAGTCACCGTGGCAATGAACTCAAGGACAAATCCTGACTTCTGAAATAGTCTCCACTAATGGGCGTTGGGCCTGATACTTTTATGCTATTGGCTTGAGGTGAGAGCTAAGCCCGCCTGTGCACCTCTTCCCCTGATTCCCTCCCACCCTTCTGCTTTTCACCCCTAACCCTGCTGCCACCCTCCAATCAGGAATTTGTCCATCCTTCAAACAACTGGAATTATCTGTTAACCCTTTTCCAGGCACTTGATGAGATGTTTGAAAAGACTGTTGGAAGTTAGTTAAGATTACAGTAAGGGTGTGTGTGTGTGTGTGTGTGTGTGTGTGTGTAACTAGGATCAGACCCAGGACCTCACTTGTGTTAAGCAAGTACTCTACTACTAAGCTACATTCCCAAACTTTTTTATTTTTTATTTTGCGACAGAGTCCCACTATGTTGCTTAGGCAGGCCTCCAACTCTCAATCTTCCTGCCTCAGCCCCCCAAGTAGCTGGAATTACAAGGATGCACCACCACACCCAGTTATGTAGGTAATTATTTAAAGGTCTTTTCTATTACAAAACAATTTGTTAAAATATTGACAGTTTGGAAATACATAAAGTGAGAATCCTCCCTTTCATCCCTCCTTGCTCAAGAGTAGGCATTGGTAATGATTTGGGCCTTTCTATCCATTTTAGCAAAATGACAGGTAGATAGGTAGATAGATAGATGATAGATAGATAGACATATAAATAATAGAAAGATAGACAATAGATAATGATAGATACATAATTTTATAGATTTTCAAAACACAACATCATGTTCTACATCTTGTTTGGCAGCATTTTTTTTACTTTCTACACTCAGATTCCTTTCCTTAGCAGTCAACAAAGTTTTGAACTTCAGTTAGAACAAATTGGGCAGCTGAAATAAATAAAGGGCCTTTCAACAAATAAAGGTGCAAGGCCACCAAGCAGCCCAAATTTGCAACATTATCCTTACACTCTGAAATCTTCTTCATGTACCTACTACGGAGATACTGGAAGAACAAGATGCCAGGCGGCGTCTACACAAAACAAAAGCAGGCCCAAGGCCCATAGCAGGAGCCCCAGCAGTCCTGTGAGCCCATGAAAAGCATCTCCCCTCAAAGGCTGAGACAAAGATCAGAGACTCACGGGGCTCAGATCCTATCTGTTTCATTGTCAAGACACATAGAATTGTTACCAGCATTCTTTCTAACTATCTACTTTTCAGAGACTTGAGTCTCCTGTGGGCTTAAATAACCTTTTGCTTTTGCGGACATTCCATCTCTTAGAGCACTTTCCAGAACTCATCTAATGCATCCTCTTCCCCACGCCAGGAAATCAAGGGGCTACTGCTTCATTTTACCAGTGCAGAAGTATAAGTACCAGGTGAGGGGGAGATCCCAACCCTTCCATTCACAGAGAATTTAAGTCCTAATACTTAAGCCTGGATCCTGAAGCTCAACAATAGGGCTACTCAGTGTCAAGAAGCAAATGCATAGCCATGTCTCTGGGACACACAAAGACACAAAGAAGGACACATTGAGTCAGCTCTGCCATGTGGTCTGACACCTATGCCCAAAGTACCCTTGTAGACAAGAATGTACCTCATAGGCTGGACAGGACTGACCTCGACGGAGTCACTCGCAGAGTGAGAACATGGCATTGTGTGCAGATCACATAGATTTTGCCAAGAGGGAAAATCAGTCTCTTCTACATGCTTGAGCATCCTCTGACTGTTTGAAACAGATGTATTTAGGAGGGGAAAAAAAGCATTTACCATCCCCACCATCATTCTCAGCTATCAGAGTGCCTTTTATACACGGTCACTTTTTACATTTATTACTGTTTATGTTTGTGAATTGTCTGTTCATGCCCCTCACCCATCTCTTGAGGAAGGACTGTCTTTCTCTGTGCTAAGACCTTGGTGTAGGGCACAGCCATAAGGCAACAGAACAGCTGCTGTGGGGTCATGGGCCGGCCTCCCCTGTCTCAGCCTGGCTCTGCTTCAGGTTTACAGATCAAAGGACATTGAGCAGTACAGGATTTTGGCAGGTGGTCCTGCAAACAGTGCTGCTGACGCAGAATCTGTAGAGCCGAGGGGGTGTGATGGGCCTGCAGCATCAGGAGGTCACTGCCGTGGACACACCCTCACCCCGCTTCAGTCACCAACAACAGAGCCTAGGTCAGAAGAAAAAACAGATAGAGCAAACAAGTCTTCAGAAAGCAGACAGAGCAAAGGGAGAGGACCCAACTTTACTTAGGGAGCTTCGCTGACACCGGATGAACTCGAGAATCAGGGCCCATACACTTAGGCACACAGAGTGCTGCTCCCACAGCTGCCAGAAGGACCTTTCATTTAAAAACCAAACAAGGACTTCCAGCAATTTTTTTCTTAAGTATTAAAGTATTGTGTTTTCCACAAAAAAAGTATTTTTTAAATTTTTGCAAGTTGTAGTAAAAACCATGACATTAAATTTACCATCTTAGCTGCTCTTGAATGTATAATTTCGGTAGTTTATGCATAATCACATTGTTGTGTCACAGATCTCCGGAACTTTATCATTTTGTAAAACAGAAACCATGAAACCGTAACCATTAAACACTTAATTCCCTTTCCCCTCCTCCCCAGTCTATGAAAAGTCATCTTTCTATTTAGAATAAAAATACATTTTTAAGTAATTTGACCATCCAGAGATAACCACTGTTTATCATTTTGTCCACAACTAACATTTTGAAATTCCTATACTTCCTAGGTATATATTCATATGTTTTATATATGAGAGTTTCATATTCCATGGGCCTCATTTGTAGAATATATTGTGAACGTTTTCTTAAGACCGTATCAATTTTTGTAAATTTGCTTTTAATAGTTACCTACAACCCCAGGCCTTCGGTTTTATAAAGGTGCTTCCCTGCCCTTCTTTCCTCTGCCCATGCAGGTTGGACATCCACCTCATACCACGCAGTCTTGGACACACTGTGCCTAAATCAATAATCTTCATATCACTCCAGAAGAAGCGCCTGTCTCATCTCTACCTTTACTTGGACAAAAAAATAAGTCCCTTAGGTAGTCAGTGTTGAGTTGGAGCCCAAGCCTCAAAATCTGGCTCCAGATTCCAGAAACTCTAATCTGCCTTTCTTTGGAGGACAGAGTGGATTGAGAAACATAGCCCCAGCCAGATGTGGTGATGCATACCTGTAATCCCAATAATCGGGAGGCTGAAGCAGGAGTATCATGAGTTTTAAGATAGGCTGCGCTATATAGCAAGTTCAAGACTGGCCTAGACAACATAGTAAGACCCTGTCTCAAAAGAAGGAGGGAGAATTTTCCCAGGGAAAATCTTAAAAAGGGAGGGGGGAGCCAAACAAGAAAAACCTCAGGGAAATAATGTATTAACTATATGGGTCAGGCATGGGCCATTCATCTGCCTTTTATTGGTCCTCAATTGTTACGTTGTATCTTTCCATACTGAATGGTCATCCTTATCATTTAATTCAGGTACAGAAGAATAGGTGTGTTTCACCTTCTCTAGTAGACTGAAGCAGTAAGGAACATTCTTTTCACTCTCAATGTCCTCCTTCATGTCCAGCACCATGCTTTGTACAAGCCACATTTGAAACTTTTTCACCAGTTGCCAGTTAGTAGTACATGAACCAGAGGGAAAGGAATGGTGGAAGGAGTGGTAAGAGAGGAAACCAAAGTCCTGTGTATTTATAGAAGGTGGGGCGTGGAATTCAGGAAGGATTAGGAGATAGGTTGGACTTTGATAATTTATAATGCCTTACATTTACAGAGCACCTTGATAATGTTTGAGCTCACATTGTCTACATTATCTCATGTAATTCTCTCTCTCTCTCTCTCTCTCTCTCTCTCTCTCTCTCTCTCTCTCTCTCTCACACACACACACACACACACACACACATACCATGACATAGACAAGAAAAAAGCTGTTAGACTATAGAGCTAAACCTGGTTAAACTTCCTTTTCTTAAATTAAACTTTTTTTTTAGAAAAGTTTTAGATGTATAGAAGAGTTGCAAAGACAAGTACCGAGTTCCCACATATGCCTTACCAGTTTCTCCCTATTTTTACCCCCTCATATAATCGTGACCCAACTAAGAGACAAATACTGGCCTATTCATATTAAGAAAACTCCATCCTTTACTCAAGTTTCACTAATTTTTCTCCTGACATCTTTTCCTCTTCCAGCATCCCATTCAGGATACCACTTTGCAGTCAGTGTTCATGGCTCCTTAATCGCTTCCTACTGGGGATCGTTTCTTAGACATTCCTGGTTTTTCACAACCTTGGAAGTTTTGATGTAGAATGATCCTCACTTTGGGTTTGCCTGGTGTTTTAGAAAGAGGTACGGGTTCGGGAAGGACCACTTGAGTTTATGGTCACTCACTTTACATCAGAGCTTGAGAGGTTAATAAAGAAATAAAACCCTCATCTGTTTGCTGATTGAGATGCCCCTGGCCACCTCTCTCATGAGCTTAGCAAATAACACCAGTATGTTTGCTTTGTGCTTTGCATAACCATCCATGCCTATTAACTCAGCCATTTTTCTCCAGTCGGAACTTGGTGTTCCTTCATTTGTGCATAGCTGGAAGCTTCGTCTCATTCCAGTTCTTAGCATCCATCAAGGAGCACACTGTGACTGCTTTGACTAATGGAAGTTGGAGGAAGGGCCGCGGTGACAGTTCTGAATATGAGGCCACTTTCCTGACAGTCTTAGCTGTCTGTTCCTAGGACCCTGACCTCCGTGTGAGAAGTCCACTTTACTTCGCTGTAGAGAGAGGACACAGAGAGGCCCTGAGGTACCAGGCAAGTAAATGAGGGAGCCGTCTGGGCTGTCCAGGCTGTCTGAGCCCGCAGATGACACCAGCTCATGATGACTGCGACTGCGTGAGAAATCCCAAGTAAGGTCCACCTGGTTATTCCCAGTAAACACTCAGAACCAGAAGAGATCACAAATGACAGATTTTATACCAGCACACCTTTGCATATGGTCGCTTCAGTAAACTCTTCAAATTGCTTCGTTTGCTGGCACTGTTCCCTGAAGGGACCCCATATATGGCAACCAAAAGTGTCTGGCAATGAAAATCCCACCTCTGATTTCTAACCAGGATGATAGAACCCTATGAGTAATAGGGTTGGAATAATCCTGGAAGGCCACCAGTTTCAAGCCGTGCATCCTGTGTACATGAGTCTCTCTCCACCCTGTCTTAATCACAGGACCCCAGGTACCATTTTGGGACTTTTCAGAAGCCACTTTCAAGAGCAGATGTGGCAGGATAGGCCATTCTGCTGCAGACTGAATTATCTATATTTTTGAGATAACATTATTTTCTTTTTTGCAGACTAAGCAAGATTGGTTTTTCATAGCTTCCTCACAGGTGCTACAATTGGTCAACCTGGGCTGGGGATATAGCTCAGTGGCACAAGCGCCTGCCTGGCAAGCACAAGATCCTAAGTTCAATCCCCAGTACTGCAAAAAAAAAAAATTGGTCAACCTTTACATTTTTTCCTTGTCCTTTCTGGAAAGATTTCATAGATATTGGCACTCAAAACGAAATCTAAATCTTCTTGTAACTGGTCATGGTGGCACATACCTGTAATCCCAGCACTTGGAAGGCTGAGGCAAGAGGATCGTTCTGAGTTTGAAACCAGCCTGGACCACAAAGTGAGTTCAAGGCCAGCCTGAACTGCGTAGTGAGACCTTGTCTCAAAAAGACAAAACATAAATAAATAAATAAATAAATAAAATCTTGTAAAAGTCTAATTAGTCTTATAAATAAGAGTTGTATTTATAAATATAGAGAGGGGAGAGAGAGAAAGAGAGAAAGGAAGAGAGAGAAAATTGGATGATTCTTTTCCCATCAAGCCTGATTTTTAAGTAGTCAACTAAGATGATGATTTAAATACTAATGGCATAAAATATAAAACTGCTGATGCATTATGTTCCCTGAGTTTAGGATTTCAATCCTTTAGCTTTAAACTCAGGCCTCTGTTTTCCCCTGCAGTGAGAGTTTACAACTATGTGACAGCGCTGTTCATGAGGAAAAGTATCTAGTTGTACCACACCACAAACTCAAGCACCCGCAGCTGCTGTCTGAGTGGGTAATGCAGGGTCAGCCTTCCACATAAGGCAGGCCCCGAGTCTGGCTTCCACGCTGCAGAAAGTCCTGAGTTATTTCCATGGTCTGCAGTTCTGTAGCATGTGGTTGGCCAAGAAGCACAGAATGTTCCAAAGGCTAAAGAATTTACCTCCCTGTCCCAGTGAGGCCTCAAGGCCACTCCTTTCCTATTTTGTCTGGCAACAAATGCCAGAGGTGATGCAACTCCGCAACCTTTATCCAGATTCACTGCTGGGATCTGTGAAGGGGAGAGAGCCATCAATGGGGGCCAAACCACAGAGAATTACCCAAGTCTGGAACATCAAGTTCCCACAGGACCATGAGAAAAACAAAGATGAGATGCAATGGGATTTGGGGGGTTTGAGAAAAGGGCCATGGAGTGCATCTCTCTTTCAGGGAGAGGATTGCTAGAGAGACAATGGATAGAGTAGGACAGGATGGATAGGAAAGAGAGAAGAGGATTCAGGTTTGAACCAAGATAGACATGGGTAGGTGGGACTGTGTGCCTACCTGTCCCTTAAAGCCCTCTACAACGGGAGTCCTGTTACCAAGTTTCATCAATAAACTCATGTAATAAGTGTGTATGAACTTGTCTACAGTTGCGAAGGCAGCAAGCCAAGTCCACACTTTGATGGAGCTGGTGTTCCTGTTGGGGAAGAGAAGGAGGGGACCAAGAAGCCTATGTTGGGAAAGATCAATGTGTAAAAACAAAAAAGCAAGGTGTGGCATCAGAAGCAGCAGTACTGCGCATGACTGTTAGAATGCCCCCTGCCCAGATAGTGAAGGTGAGTGGGAGATAGGAACGGAGGAAGGGGATGGGTCCTGTGGGGCTGGGAGATCAGCATGGCAGGCAGAAGGAGCAGCAAGAGCAAACACCTTAAAGTAGACTGCGCTTGGCAGCGTACTTGGCAGGGTCCAGCAGGCTGGTAAGGGATGAAGTCAGAGAGCAAGTGCTTTAGTTGTGCTGCTAAAAGGATGAACCAGAGCTGTTGATTCAACTCGGGACAACCTGGGCCCATAGCAGCAGCTGCTATCGAAGGATGCCTTCCAGCATGACATACGAGAGAACATGTCTGCTACAGCACCAACCTGACTTAGAAATTAGAATAAAATCCACAAAAGCTGTGTGCCTTTGAAAGAGAGCAAACAGAGTCACACTGCTCTGCAGTAGTTGGGCTCAAACCCATGGGACCAGAAATGCAGATGAGAATTAAGGGACTGTCCTTCTGGTTGAGTCTGCATAGAACTAAGGCTCTGTAGCCCCCACAAGGACTTTACATGTACCCTGTTCCACCTTATCCAAAGGACTTCAAATGCAGCCTGTCCCATGGCCCTTATCTGAGGATCCTGCTGAGAAATGTTTTTGAGAACATTGATTTCAGTAGTAAGGCTGTGGGATCCTGAGGGATTCTACAAGAAGAATTTGAAAGTTATTAAGTTATTAATTGATTTTAATGCTCTACCCTTGAAATTATTTCTGTACCAGTAGACTACTAGGTTATGGGGTTCCTCTATTCAGGCAGTGTACAAATGGTGAATTGGGCAGTCATAAACTGGAAGCAGGTCATCTGGGGCCAACTTGATCCCATCCCACCCAAGTGCTGGGGCTGGATTTCTCCCATCCAAGTGAAAGTAACCTCCTTCTTTTCTCTTCCCCACTCTCCACCTCAAGTTCTGGGTCCACCTTCCATGTTCTGGGCTTAATGAGTGTCCTGGCCATTGAAGAGCTAGGAGTCATGGGAAGGAAGTTAATGAGCCTCCAGTTTCCGTCTCTAAGGTGGAAAGTCATTTGTAGGAAGGTTAGGGAAGGGCAGGATGAGCAGCAGATTTCTCAGCTCCACATCCTTCCCCACCTCCCAATCAGGATGGTTCTGCTTTTTCCTCCGGTTCTATCTTTTCAATGCATTGCACATAGATTAAGTGTACTCCTCCTTCATTCAATTGCCAAAAGCCTTTTCCTTCTCCTAAAGAAAAGAGAATAAGGGGCTGGGGATCTAGCTCAGCAGCACAGCGCCTGCCTGGCAAGCACAAGGTCGTGAGTTCAATTCCTGGTACCAGAAAAAAAAAAAAAAAAGAGAGAGAATAAAAGGCTCAGACTTTCACACAATTATCTCTAAAAGGCACTTCAAGAATCCTTTCTAGGATGTTCTTGCTTTGATTTGTTTATGTTGGTGATACTGGTATCCTGCTACCATTCTATTTTTTTGTTTGTTTGTTTCTCATTTACTACTCTCTTTAAAATAAAAAAATAAAAATAAATTACATTATACAAGTGCTTCTCAACTGATGGTCAGGGTACATCCCAGTAAATCCATCGTAAGTTGAAAGTACCATTAAATCAAAAGCATCTAACTGATCATCATAGTTTAGCAATGCAATACACTGCAGTGTATCAGTTTTTACACTTGTGATTGTGTGGTTGATGATAGTTTAGGAAAAGATCAAAATTAAACAATCCTTTCTAGATGCCACAGGTTGAGCATAACTCTTCCTCTGTGACAATGGTCCTCACCTTCCCCGTGAGCTGGTACCTCTTGGATGCCTCTGGCAGAGGAAGGTCACAGATGAAAAAAAGAGAAAAGTACTTTAATGCCACTTCAAAGTCACTTTGGATGATTCATTACAATAAAATTTGTTTGTTGCTGTTATACAAGTGGCCACTTCTTGAGAGTTCCATTAAAATAACAGCTTCTCCCTTATTCTCTTTCAGATGTGTCCACTGCATTGGAAAAAGGTTTGGAAGTTTCTTATTGTTACCTCACACACTGTTCGTGTATGCACTTCTAAGGAAAGCAATCCAACTCCTAACAAATGAAATAAAAACTATATTCACACACAAATCTATCGGTGAATGTTTACAGTGATTTTATTCATACTTGTCAAAAACTGGAAACAGACTCAATGTCCTTCAGCGAGTGAATGCATAATACACAAATTGTCATACATCCGTCTAGTGGGATATAGTAACACTCCCTGATTTCACTTGGCATGGTCTCAGCTTCCCGAAGTCAGCCGGGGCATTGTATCATCCCACCTCACCATCAGGAAAAGGGCAGGCATGGTATCATAAGACGGTATTCTGGAGAGACCACAATTCATGTGTTTTTTACATCACAGGACATTGTTATAATTGTTTATTAGTTATTAACCTTTTTCTGTGCCAAATTTATAAACTTTATCAGAGGTATGTAAGTACGGTATAAGTGAAAACCATAATATACAAGGGATGATCAAAAAAATAAAATAAATGCTGCCGCTAAGTGCTACCCAACAGAAATGCAGGGCTCCTCAGTAAATAAAACTGTGTGGCAAGTTTCACAGTGCTCAGGGCAGACTGTCGGTTACGAGCTACCGTTTCGAAAATGTGTGTTTTCAAGTGTGCTGCAAGTCATAGATCACAAACAACATGGTAACATAAAATTGTGCTTCAAACTCCAAAAAATAAAAATGTGTTAAAGAAATGCAGTACATAAAATGTTAAAATTAGTGTTTGGTTGCTACCGTGACCAGGAAGTCGATTCACAAGTGGTCCAAGCTATTTAGTAATAGTTGTGTATTGGCTGAAGACGAGATTGTGACATCCTTCAGCATCAAAAGCCCAAGAGAATGTTGAAGAGTAAGCAAAATGATTCCATCAAATAGATAATTATTAGGAGGATGATTTGAACATGAGGCAACTGAGAATAAAACTTGTTCCATATGGTGTTTTGGCTGTTGAATAAAAGCAACAGCACTTGTCCGTTTCATCGGAGTTGCATGAGCTGCAGCTTCCAGCTTTTTAAGAAATGTCATCATGGGAGATAAAACTGTGGTTATGATGCTGAAACCAATTTTCAGGGTTCCTAATGAAAATCACCCAGTTCTCCTCCTGTGAGAAAAGTGTGTCAAGATCTAATATCAAGATGATGTTAGGGTTTTTTTCCACCTTAATACAATCGTGCAATCTGAGCTTGGACTTGGGAACACTTTGGTGAACCCTGAATATTATTAAGGGCTTCTTAGAACATTTAAGGAACAATGTACATAGAAAATGGCCTGAGAAATGGGCAAACTGTTTCATCATCCATCATGACAACACTCCACGTCACACATCGCTTCTGGTACTGCAATTTCTGTCAGAAACATTACAGGGTGTCCTCATCCACCTTACTCACCAGATCTGGCACCATGCTCTTCAAAATAACCATGAAAAGTAAGCATTTTGGATAGATTCAGAACTTTGAGGCAGCCACCAAGTGACAACTAAAGGCATTCTCAAAAAAGACTTCCAGAACTGCCTCAGAAAATGGGAAAAAATGATGGGATAAATGTGTTTGGCTCCATTCCTGGTAATCCCCCAAATGTGTCTGACTCAAGGGAGAGAATTTTGAGGGAAATTAATGGCAATGCCTCTTTAATTATGATAATTTTTTTTTTTACAAATTTAAGCATTCACCATTTATTTTGATCACATCTCCTGTAAAGGGTTCAGTGTCAAGGCTTCAGGCACCCTCTGAGAGTCATGGAATGCACCCCTTTCAGATAAAGAGGGAGCTGTACTACTCAGCAATAAAAAGAAATGAACTACCAGTGCACATGGCAACAAGAGCAATGCATTAGACTACATAAAACAAGCCAGACTCAAAGGAGCACAGAGAGTGTGAGTTCACTGGCATATTATCCTGGAAAAGGCAAAACTACAGGCCTAGAAAATGCAAATATGTCAGGGGTTTCCCAGGGGTGGGGAATGGAAGAGGGTGGCTCCAAGAGGCATGGGGGGAGTTGAAGAATGAGTTCTGTTATGACCATAGTTCTGACTACCTGATCATATTCACACGATAAAAACTATGCCCTGAACACTAAAGATAATGAACTCTACTGGTTTTTTTACATTACACCTTAATTTTTAAAAGGAACAAGAAAAGGTCATCTCCTATGGAGGATCACCTCAGCAACTCTCCTTGAAAGAGGA
>NW_004955484.1:4298612-4309318 GCF_000276665.1 Chinchilla lanigera
CCTGAGAAATGGGCAAACTGTTTCATCATCCATCATGACAACACTCCACGTCACACATCGCTTCTGGTACTGCAATTTCTGTCAGAAACATTACAGGGTGTCCTCATCCACCTTACTCACCAGATCTGGCACCATGCTCTTCAAAATAACCATGAAAAGTAAGCATTTTGGATAGATTCAGAACTTTGAGGCAGCCACCAAGTGACAACTAAAGGCATTCTCAAAAAAGACTTCCAGAACTGCCTCAGAAAATGGGAAAAAATGATGGGATAAATGTGTTTGGCTCCATTCCTGGTAATCCCCCAAATGTGTCTGACTCAAGGGAGAGAATTTTGAGGGAAATTAATGGCAATGCCTCTTTAATTATGATAATTTTTTTTTTTACAAATTTAAGCATTCACCATTTATTTTGATCACATCTCCTGTAAAGGGTTCAGTGTCAAGGCTTCAGGCACCCTCTGAGAGTCATGGAATGCACCCCTTTCAGATAAAGAGGGAGCTGTACTACTCAGCAATAAAAAGAAATGAACTACCAGTGCACATGGCAACAAGAGCAATGCATTAGACTACATAAAACAAGCCAGACTCAAAGGAGCACAGAGAGTGTGAGTTCACTGGCATATTATCCTGGAAAAGGCAAAACTACAGGCCTAGAAAATGCAAATATGTCAGGGGTTTCCCAGGGGTGGGGAATGGAAGAGGGTGGCTCCAAGAGGCATGGGGGGAGTTGAAGAATGAGTTCTGTTATGACCATAGTTCTGACTACCTGATCATATTCACACGATAAAAACTATGCCCTGAACACTAAAGATAATGAACTCTACTGGTTTTTTTACATTACACCTTAATTTTTAAAAGGAAGAAGAAAAGGTCATCTCCTATGGAGGATCACCTCAGCAACTCTCCTTGAAAGAGGAACAATTTTCTCCATTTTAGCTGAGCCTGACCCTATTTCCACGTATTGACATGTATGGAGCTGGCTAGGACTTCTCCTTATCCTGTCAACTGACTTTAAGCAATGCATATTGATCCAGCCAAGGTGCTGATATGTGGTCTTTAAAGATGGCAGGCAGTGTTTCCCCAGATCCCCATTGTTCCATTGTATGAGCCAGGATGAGGCAGGATGAAAGCCAGTGCTCCACGCTGTAGGCTGGGATGGAGCCTCACGATACAAGAAGACACAGGGCTGTACCATGTCTAAGTCACAAACATCCCCATCCCCAGGTTCCCTGTCCTCTTCCCTGTTTTACTTTTCCATATCACTGATTATATCTAACAGGCCATATTACATCAAGTCTACGATGCCATTGGTTGACACATCTATTATAATTTTCTATAGAAAAAAAAATGCTCAGAAATATAGCTATAAAATGCTACCAGTTGTAAAATGCACCCCAATTTTCAAGATATTAGCATAAGAAAAATGTGCCTTGATTTTTAGTACCTAGGATTGAATCCAGAGCCTTTGCACTGAACTACATCCTCCTTTTTATGTTTCATTTTGAGACAGACTCTCCCTAAGTCTCTAAAATTAGGCAACTATGCTCTTTGTGATACTCCCAATTCGGTGCCACCACATCCAGCTAAAAATGTCATTAAATCAACAAAATGTGGTGTACGTATTTTACATATTTTATTTATTGTCTATGTAGCCCATTACAATGTTGGTATCATGAGGGCAGGATTTATGTTTTTGTTCCATGATATATCCTAGCAGAGAGTAAATGTTAAAAAAAAATTTGTTGAGTGAACAAATAAATGATAATATAATTACTCACTAGTATTTTTGATTACCTGTGTCAGACACTCTTCAACGTTCTTTCATTGTATAACCTCTTTGACTCATATTGAATGTTTTATGAAAATAAGAATTTATTTTAAACTAGCAATAAACCAGAAAGTGATACTTTTCGATATCTAGCCTAACCAGGAGCTATAATGAAGCAGCTGAAAGTAGAAAAAAGGAGGAGGAGGAGGAAAAGAAGAACAGAGTATTATGTTTCACAATCAACTAAAAATTTAGAAATGATAATAATTTTGTCAACAAGTATTAATTGAGCACCTCTATGTTCCTGACACTTTAGTGAGCTTAAACACTTTACATATTCTGCTTCATTGATTCTCACAGCACTCTAAGGTAGGTATTAAAGCCTTGTTTTATAAGTGAAGAAACCTGGATACTGGAAGGTTAAGGAACTTGCCTAAGGTCACACAGCTACTACTGAGAGTCAAAGCTCAGGCCAAGGAAGCCTACTCTAGAATCTGCATTCTTCAGTAATGGGCTACACTGCTTCCCAGACATGAAAGTATCCTGTCCTGTGTTTTCTTGCTATTTAGAAATCAATAAAGCAACAAAAAATCATTATGACCAAAGTGACGCACACCCCTCCAGCCTAATTAGGCCGTCTGTTTTTCCTGCGGATGAACATCACAAGGCAAAAAGAAGCAGAGCCAGCCTTCTCTGGCCTGTTTAGTTCTATTAACATTAACAGAATCAGGTGGCTAAGGCAAGGTGTCCTCAGTGTAACAAGCACTGTGCTAGGTGCTATGGCTACGTAGATGAAACAAGTGCTCCCGGGACAGAAGTGAGAAGCCACTAAACCAGTGATCATCACCATGGATGTCTGTAGGAAGTTCAGGAGGAGCCCAGCGGAAGAGGAAAGGTTGTGTCCACCTTTGAGCTGAAATTCGAAGCAAGAGTCTCAATTTGCCAAGTGCCCGCAAACCTGCTGCCCTCCAGACCCAAGGCCAGCTGCATCTGTCCCTTTCTTTACATAATGATTTTCAGTGCCCTGGACCAGGAAGAGATGGGCTCTAGCTCCCTATCACTGCCAGAGCAAATATTGAAAAAGCCTGGCTCTATGGCTTCACTACTGCACCTCATTGCATGTGCCACAAGGATGGATCTAATCCCCACCTCCAGCCTTCACACTCTGAAAGTAAGAATCAGGCGGCTAAGGCAAGTCTAAATCCCAGTAAATGAGATGCAGAAATGGTAGGGGATACCCAGGGAAGCAGAGAATGGGGAAAGAACCAAAAGAAAGAGACCAGAAATTCATGGTGTTCACAAAGAGTATGAGGGAATGGTGACAAGACATTTCCTAAAGTCAGAGAACTAATACAAGGAATATGAATGGCAGCTGACCTGGAGTTTCCCAGGAACCTCTGTCTCCTCCTGGAGACACACATCTGTATTCCCAGCATTCTGGGAGGCTGAGGCAGGAGGATCAAAAGTTTAAGCTCAACCTGGGCACCTTGTAAGACCTTGTTTCCAAATAAAAAATGAAAAAGAGGCTGGGAGATGTGAAGTGGGAAGGCCCTAGGTTCAATCCTCAGTCCCCTCCCCCCCCAAAAAAAACTAAATAAAAAAGTAGTTAAATGTATATACACATATATGTGTGTTTTCTCAAGAAATTTTTTATATGACAAATAAATTTGCTTACAAATTTAATGATTTTTTGCTACTTTGCTGCTTTATTGATTTAACTACCACTACAGGTCCACTTACATGTCAGTTTGGCCTACCATGAAACTTATTAACTGTAATGCTTATGGGTCTTGTCAATATTTGATCAGTGTGTTCTTGGCTTGTATTTTTGCCGAAGTGTGGACTCTGGGAAATGAATACCTCTGTTTCTTTTTATGTTTGTGCATTTCTAAGGGTAGGGGCCATATTTGTTTAACTTCTTTTAAACAATGTTAAACAGTTCCATGCACAAGAGGGTACATAATCTGATATAATCAGGGGTGGATGTTTATTTTGCAGAGAGGGTTAAAATATAAGCAAGTCCCACGTCAAGGTTTTTTAAATCAGAAAGCAAATATGTAATAATGTTGCAACATTAATTTGCAAGTGCCAAATAATCCAACCAAAATATACATCCTAACTGATAAAAATGACAGTTGGGCAAGTGCATAGATTTTGGCTTGGCATTGAGTTATAACTCTCAGCCAGGGCCTATGACTGGGACCTGATGTGGAGAGTATCAGAAGAAAATTCCAGCACAGAACTAGAACTCCAACTTCAAATTGTACTTCTGCATCCCGTTTTTCCTCCTCTTTGTAAAAAAGTTAAACCCTATTGCCTTTGTACTGAGTTATATATCCAGCCCCACATTTCTCATTAATGTGTATTGGTTATGCATATTAATATTTCATTTTGGCAGATACAACATACTTCAGTCATCCCCACCCCACCCCCACGCACCTCCAGGCCCCAGTCCCCGAAGCTGTTTCACACATTTGGGGAGGGGGTTCAAGCGTACAGTGTAATTTGATGCCCTTATTACCTGCCCTTCCATCCCTCCCTTTTCTTCTTTTTCTCTTGTTTAAAAAATAATCTTCCTTCTACTTTCTGGTCCTCCTTTCCATCTTCAGATTACACATATTAGGGATAACAGGCAATACTTATCTTTCTGAATCTGGCTCTGTTTTGCTCAGCGTTGTGCTTTCCAGATATGTGCATTTTTCTGCAAATGACAAAATTTCATTCCTTTCTATGGCTGGATAACATTCCATTGTGGGCATATATCACATTGTCTTTATTCAGTCACCCGTTGATGGGCACCTAGGCTGGTTCCATATTTTGGCTGTAAACATGGGTATGCAGGTACTCATGGTATGCTGACTTTACTCCCTACAGGTGTGTACAAGGAGTGGTATAGCTGAATCAAATGGTAGTGCTATTTTGAGTTTACTAAGGAACCTCTATATTAATTTTCTGGTAGCTATACCAATTTACACTCCCACCAGCAGTGTAGAAGTAATACACCAGCATTTATTGTGTTTTGTATTCTTCCTCACCAGCATTTATTGTGTTTTGTATTCTTCATGGTAGCCATTCTGACTGGGGTGAGACAGAATCTCAGTTTAGTTTTGATTTGTATTTCCCTAATGGCTAAAGGTATTGAACATGTTTTCACATATTTATTTGTATTTCTTTTGAGTACATTTGTACTTGTTTTGAGAAGTATCTGCTCACATTTTCACCTATTTATTGATCGGACTATTTGATTTTTTTCAGTTCTTCATCTTTCTAGGTACATATTAGTCCTCTGTCAGAGTAGCTGGCAAAGTGCTTTTTCCCATTCTATAGGTTGTCTCTGCATTATATTGACTATTTCCCTTTCTATAAGGAAACTTTTCAATTTGATATAGTCTCATTTGTTGATTCTTGCTATTATTTACTGTTTTATTGGAGTCTTAGTCAAGAAGTCTTTGTGCCTATGGCTTGAATTGTTTCCCCTATAGTAAGTATCTTTTATCAGTTTCAAAGCTGCATGTCTTATATCTAGATCTTTGGTCCATTTTCAGTTGATTTTTGTACAGGGTGAGAAGGACCTAGTTCCAATCTTCTACAAGTGGATATCCAGTTATCCAGCACCATTTGTAAAATAGGCTCTTTTCTCCAACATATTTTTGTCCTCTTTGTCCAGAATCAGATGGTTGTAATTGTTTGGGTTTCTTTCTTTGTCCTTTATTCTGTACCACTGGTTTACCTGTCTGTTTTTGTGCCAGGTTCACACTGTTTTTGTTACTATGGTTTTGCAATATAATTTGAAATTGGATATTGTGATGCTTCCAGCCTTGCTTAGGATTTTTTGTATATGCTGGGTCTTTTGTGTTTCCATATAAATTTTAGGTTTATTTTTCTAGTTCAGTGAAGAGTATCATTGGTATTTTGATGAAGATTGCATTGAATCTGTAGATTGCTTTTGATAGTATGGCCATTTTAACACTTTTAATTGTTAGCCCATGAACATGGGAGGGTTTTCCATATTCTTTCCATCTTCTTCAATTTGTTTCTTCAGTATTCTGAAATTTTCATTGTGGAGGTCTTTCGTTTCTTTTTTAAATTGACCCCTAGTTACTTTAAGCTACTGTAAGTGGAATTGGTTGCTGATTTTTTTTCTCAGCTAGTTCATTGTTGGTGTATAGAAAATTTATTGATTTTTAATGTTGATTTTATATTCTGCTACATTGCTGAGTTTATCGGCTCTAAAAGTCTTTTGATAGAATCTAAGTATAGCATATCATCTGCAAAGAAAGATACTTTGAATTCTTCCTTTCTTACTTCCCCTTTTATTGCTTCCTCTTAACTAACTGCTCTAGCTAAAATTTCAGGAACCTTATTGAATAGGAATGGCAAGAGCAGACATTCTTGTCTTGTTCCTGATTTTAGAGGAAATGCTTTCAATTTTCCCCCCTTAAGAATGATGTTGGCTGTGGGTTTGTCATATATGGCTTTTACCATATTGAGAAATGATCTTTAAAACCCAGTTCTTCAGGGCTTTTATCATGAAAGGATGTCGAATTTTGTTGAAGGATTTTTCTGTATCATTTGAGATTATCATGCGATTTTTACCCTTGATTCTATTTATGTGATTTATTATGTCTGTTGATTTGCATATGTTAAACCATCCTTGCATCCCTAGAATTTAATCAGGGTGCATGATGTGTTTAATGTGCTATCAAGTTCAGTTTACAAGAATTTTATTAAGGATTTACACATCTATGTTTGTCAAGGATTTGGGTCTATAGTTTTATTTTTTATTATATCTTTGTCTGGTTTTGGTATCAGGGTACTGTTGGCTTCATGAATGAGCTTGGAAGCATTTCTTCCCTTTCTATTTCATGATATAATTGAGGAGCATTTGCATTAGCTCTTTGAAGGTCCGGTAAAATTCACCAGTGAACACATCTGGTCCTGGGCTTTTCTTAATTGGGAGAATTTTTATCACTGCTTACATCTCACTGCTTGTTATTGATCTGCTTAGGCTTTCATAACCTCTTGGTTCAGTTTTGGTAGATTATATACGTCTCAAAATTTATCCATTTCTTATGAATTCTCCAATTTATTAAAATACAGGTTTTCAGCCAGGTGTAGTGGTGCAACTTGTAATCCCAGCACTTTGGAAGATGAGGTAGGAGGATCACCACAAATTTGAAGCCAGCACAGGCTACATAGTGAATTCAAGGCCAGCCTGGACTACATATCAAGATTTTGTCTCAAAAACAAATAAACAAACAAAAAAGAATATGGGTTTTCAAATTAATCTTCAATAATCCTCTGGATTTTGATGGTGTCTATACTAAGACCCCCACCCTTTTCATCTCTAATTGTATTGATTTGGGTCTTCTCTCTTTCTTTTAGTTAGTCTGGGTAATAGTTTTATTGCTTTTGTTCATCTTTTCAAAAAACTAACTCTTTGATTCATTGATTCTTTACATTGTTCTTTTAGTCTCTGTATTATTAATTTCAGCTCTAACTTTTATTATTTCTTTTCTTCTGTTGGGTTTGTTCTTGTTTTTCCAGAATATTAAGATGCATCATTAGGTCATTTATTTGAGATCTGTTTGATTATTACTTTTATGCAGGCATTCATAGTTATAAACTTTGCTCTTAGAACTGTTTTTGCTGTATCTTGCGATTCTGGTATGTTGTATTTTTATCTTGCTTTGATCCTAGGAATTTTTTAATTTCTTCCCTGGTTTCTTCCATGACAAACTGATCATTCAAAAGTGAGTTGTTTAGGGTCAGGGATATAGCTCAGTGGCACAGCACCTGCCTGATAAGTGCAAGGTCCTGAGTTCAATTCCTGGTACCAAAAAATAGTGAATTGTTCAGTCTCCAAGTGCTTGTACAATTTCTGTGGTTTCTCTTGCTGTTGATTTCTAGTTTCACTCCATTCTGATCTCAAAAGATGCAATAAACTGTTTCAGTTTTTTGTTTTTTAAGCTTGTGGTATGGCCTAAAATATGATCTGTTTTGGAGAATGTTCAATGAGCAGCTGAGAAGAATGTGTATGGGGTAATTATTGGATGCAATGTTCTGCACACATTGCTAAGTCCGTTTGATCTATGTTGTAGTTTCACTCTAATGTTTCTCTGTTAATTTTTTCACCTGGATGACCTATCTATTGGTGAAAGTGAGTACTGAAGTCATCCAATATTATTGTATTGTGATTTATGTGTCCTCTTATACTGAGCGATTTGTCTATGAATTGGGCATATCAATGTTTGGTGCATATATGTATACAAGTGTTATATCCTCTTGTTAGCTTGTTCCCTTTATGAAAATATAGTGGCCTTCCTTGACTCATCTGATCAATTTTGTCTTGAACTCTGCATTGTCATATATAAGTGCAGCTACTCCTGATTGCTCTAAGGTTCCATTTGCATGGAATATTTTTTTCCACCCTTTTACTTTCTATCTGTATATGTCTTTGCCAGGAAGACATATTTCTTGTAAGTGGCAAAGAGTTAGGCCTTGTTTTTGATCCAGCCTTGCAGTCTATATCTTTTAACAGGAGAATTAAGACCATTTACATTCCCATCCCTTCTTTATCTTTTATTTTGAGACGGGGCCTTTCTAAGTCACTAAATTGCCCAGGCAGGGCTCATATTTACGATCCTCCTGCCTCCCAGAGTGTTTGCTGCTCTTTAATATACATGCCCTCAATTTATGTTATTGATAAATAAACATTAATTGCATTGGTATCATTTATGAAAAAAATAGCTCTTTTCCATAGCTGTGTTTTCTCTTCTCATACAAAATATGGGTGGTTCAAGATGTAAAGTAACATCTAGGCATTAATGGCACACTCCTATAATCCTAGCACTTGGGAAGTTAAAGCAGGAGGATTGCTGTGAGTTCAAAACCAGCCTCAGCTACACAGTTAGTTCAAGATCAGGCTGAACTACATAGTGAGACCCTGTCTCAAAAGACCAAAGGAAAAAAAGAGATAAAGTAACACAGAGAAAATAAAAACAGTAGCTACCATTTACATAGAACCTACATACCAGTTCTAGTTCTAGGTGTTTTACATATATTAAATCATTTAGTTCTTACAATCACCCTAAAAGGTCAATTCTTTTACTATGCTCATTTTCAATGGAGGAAAAATTTTCATTTCATTGCAAGAAAATCAGGTGCAGGAAGATTTAATATCACGGTCCAGTTCATAAATTGATCATATAGTGGATCTGGAATTCAAAGCCAAAATCCAGGTCATATGGCTTCAGATCCTTCTTAACCATGAATTTACGATCAGAGAAAACCCTTAAAGGAATTTGTCTGTCATCTTTCTCATGTTTGGTTTTGACCTAAGTGCTGAGTAAATGGTACAGCCCTCAAACTTCTTAAAAAGACAGACTACAAAGGGAAACAGCAACCCACATTCCAAAGTATAGGAAACTTACTTTAAATTATTAGATATGTTGATGTATGGGTCATGTGCATGTTGGTAATGTAACTAAGGATGCAAGTCTCCAAAAATGCAGGGACTTCTTATGATACTAAGGGTCTTTCCTGAACTCCTTCTAAGCATCTAGTACTTAAAACTGCATAGCTGACAACTCTAACTTAAACTTAGCATGTCCCTGCTAGTCAAGCCAGTTAGTACCAGCTGATGTTATGCTCTCCAGTCTCAGTGGCTTAATGGAATTAACACTTATTTCTCAATCACACAAAATCAAAAGCAGGTGTTCACAATTGACCATTGTCCTGGGAAACTCTTTCAAGCAGTAATTTGGGGATCCAGGGTCTTTCTATATGGTGGTTCTCCCATTTTCAACAATGATCCCCTCTTTGGAAGTGTGGAGGTAAAGAAGACAAAGAGTGAATGTAGAAAAGACACCATTCTTTTTTTTTTTTTTTTTTTTTTTTGAGACAGGGTCATTACATGTTGCCCAGGCTGGTCTTGAACTCAAGTGATTCCACCACACCTTCTTGCTCTCACATCTCTGCCTCCCAAGTAGCTGGAACTACAGGCACATACCACTGCACTCAGCTAGCATAACCATTCTTAATAATCTCAAACTGGAAGTGACGCATATTTCCTCTTACATTTTCTTGTCAAAAACTAGTTATATGTCCCTACCTAGATCCAAAGAGACTAAGAAAACTCATTTGGTAAGGATGCAAGAACATCCTGCTAATCTATACCACAGTGTTCATAACCATATTTATTACATTTTTGCTTGAAACCAAATTCTCCTCCAGGATTTACTCAGTGAATAATATCCTCACTGAGATTAGTTATGTATTGCTACAAAACAAATTGTCTTGAAATTTAAAGACTTAAAACAGATCCCCATTAGTCCTCCAGCCTTGTTTATAATCTCTTCCTCTTCTACTACTTTATTTTTTCCTTAACCTCTTTTAAATTTTCTCCCATGAGGGTAAAACTGACATATTGGACTTATTTACTGCATCTAATTTTCTGGTTTGTTTTAGATTTGGTGATATAACCACAAATCTAGTTCATACAGTTAAAGGTGGCAAATTAATTGTTACCCCAGTTTGTCATTTTCTAAGCTGTATTTGATAGTATTGTTATTGCTGATGGTACCACTTTAGCCAAAGTGAAATAATTGTTCTAACCAACTGTTCATCCTAGTATTCCAAGAATGAGATTGCCTAAGGGTCATAGAAAATACTGTGGGCCAGTGCCAAAGAACCAGGGTCTGGGCCAGATGGGCAGCTATTATGCATCCCCAACAAATTGAGGAGGTAGGATCTTGCAACAGACTCAAAACCCAAAAAGCAACTACATCTGAAAGACACCTCTGAGAAGCAGTCATTCCTTTAGTATCCTAAATACTATTAATAAAGCAACTCACCATAGGCAAATTACAAGCATCAACCCAGGAATTAAACTAAAGAAGAAGGAGGAGGAGGAGGAGGTGGAGGAGGAGGAAGAGGA
>NW_004955484.1:4310228-4326021 GCF_000276665.1 Chinchilla lanigera
AAATCACCTATAAAGGAAAGCCCATCAGGATCACAGCTGACTTTCTGCAAACCCTCAAGTCAAGGAGAACTTGGAGTGAAGTATTTGAAGCCCTAAAGAAAAACAACCTCTATCCTAGATTGATATATCCTGCAAAATTATCTTTCAAAATTGATGGAGAAATAAGATACTTACATGGCAAAGAACACCTGAGGAAATTCATGAACGCAAAAGCAGCACTCCAAAATGTTCTGAAGGACATTCTAGAAAGAGATAAGGACTACAACTCCATGAACCCCAACAGAAGGAATCCACCAGGCAAGGCAAACAATTAAACAGACAGGGGACAAAAGAGGGAAGCCAACAACAGGAAAATAACATACCAAGGAGAAGTCAATACATACCAGTTATAACCATCTATCAATTTTAATGGTCTCAATTCACCAATCAAAAGAAACAGAGTGGCCAAATGGATCAAGAAACAAGATCCAACAATATGCTGCATACAAAAAAAACATTTAATTCAAAAAGAAATTCATAGACTGAAAGTCAAAAGAGGTAAAACAATACTCCATACACAGGAACCCAGAAAAAAGCAGGGGTAGCTATTCTACTGACAAAGTGAATTTCAAACCAAGACTGATTAAGAGAGACAAAGAAGGTCACTATATCCTTGTAAAGGGAACAACCCAAGAGGAAGAGATAACAATCATAAATATATATGCAACAAATACCAATGCACCCAACTATATAAAGCAAATATTAACAGACATGGGAAACCAAATAAGCACTAATACAATTGTATTGGGGAATCTCAATATCCCACTATCACAAACAGACAGATCAACTAGACAAAAAATCAACAATGAAATATTATAGCTGAACCAAACTTTTGTACAAATGGACTTAGTAAATGTCTACAGAGTGTTACACACCACATCAGAATACATATTTTTCTCAGCTGCACATGGGATGGTCTCCAAAATAGACCACATACTAGCTCATAGAACATGTTTAAATAAATGCAAGGGAATTGAAATTATCTCATTCATATTATCAGATCTACAGCCCTTAACAATGTCCCCCATGTGTCAACTAGAGGCCAACAGTCCACAATAATGCTTCATGCAGGCCTGTCTCATGGATCTGTGCTGGGAAGGCCCAAAGGTCAGTGGTGGAAGCTAGAAAGTCTGTCCAGTGGGATGAAATATCTGTGCTAGCAGGCTGAGGGATCTACACTGGAGCCAGGAAGCAAGTCTTAAAGTAAGAACCAGAGATTCCCCCCAAAAGTACCACAGCCATCCTCAGCAATAATGAGATCTCAAGGTCCTCCAATGATGAGAACAGCTGAGTTCCCATCAGGAAAGCCAAAACAAGCTTCTCCAAGAGACTGAGCAGTGCACCATCTTTTCCTCTGGAGCCAGGAAGCAATACTCAAAGTGAAGGACCAGAGCTCCACTCAAAGGAACCACAGCCATCTTCACCAACAACAAGGTCCCAAGCTCCTCCTCCGACAAATACAACCAAGTTCATCAGGAAAGCCAGAACGACAAGGTCCTCCAGCAAAATAGCCCAAGAGAACTAGCAGCTCCCTAACAGCTTCTCAACAGCTTCTAAATTTCTTTCTCTCCAGTTCTGACTCTTATAATGCTGGCAACAATCCTCAGGTGGGCCTCCCACACCCAGCACCACACTGGTTCAGTTCAGCTGGGTGTTACAAGTTGACCACCAGTTGTCAATCCACCAAAACTATCTACTTCAGATTAATACTAACATACTTCCCATAAAACATAGAAATAGTTCCAATATACCTCTATTTCTTTGTCCTTTCTTTGTACTGTTACTGCTATTATTAGATATATATTAAATATTTATGTAAGGCCAACACCACAGTTTTATAATTTTGATTTTATGAAATTCTCTTTTAAATAAGTTCATAAAACAAAAAGAGAAATACATTTTGTAGTCTTTTACATTTAACTAAAATTACCTCTTCCAGGAGTCTTCATTTCATCTTACAGATACAAATTATATCAGATATAATTTTCTTTTATCTTGAAGAACTTTCTTAGGTCTTTCTTTCTTTTCTTTTCTTTTCTTTTTTTCTTCTTTCTGAGAGAGGGTTTCACTATGCAGTCCACACTGCCCTGAACTCACTATGAAGGCCAGGCTCACCTCAGACTCATATCAATCCTTCTTCTCAGCCTTCTGAATGCTAAGGTTAGCATATATCACCATGCTCAGCTCTTTGATATTTCTTGAAAGACAAGTTTGCCAGCAACAGACACCTCAGCCTTTGTTTATCTTATAGCTTTTTTTTTTTTTTTGTCTTTTCTCCGGTACTGGGAACCGAACTCACGACCTTGCGCTTGACAGGCAGGCGCTTTGCCGCTGAGCTAAATCCCCAGCCCTCTTATAGCTATTTTACTTTCATTTTTTGAAGTCTTTTTTTATTTAGTACTTTGAATATTGTCTCCCACTGCCTTATAACTTTCATTGTTCCAAGTGGGAAGTCAGTTGTTAACTTTATTTTTCTATGATCTGTCCTCAGAAACCATGCTCTCCCATTCCCTAGTATTCCATTGGTTATATAGACAGATCATCCTGTTCAAACAAATGGAAAACATGGGGCATTGGTACCAGAATACAAGAGTCATCATGGGCCATTTTTCTCTAGCTGTTTACAAGATTTTCTCATTCTCTTTGACTTTCAACAATTTGTCTATCATGTGTCTAAGTATTTATCACATTTGAAGTTTGATTGTATAGATTATTTTTAACCAAATTTGAAGTGTTTTGACCATGCTTTTGTCAAATTTTTCCTTCCTCATTCTCTGTCTCCTCTACTTTTGTGACTCACATTGCATGAATAATGATATATTTACTGTTGTCTGAAATATCTGAATATTTGTTCACTTTTCCTTTTATCCTTTCTTTATTTCAGTGTGGATAATATCTAATCATCTTCAAGACTGATGATTTTTCTACAATCTCAGATCTGCTCTTGAGACTACTGAATTTTTCATTTCAGTTGTACTTTGCAAGTCTAGAATTTATCATTTGGTTCTTGTTCTGTGTCTTCATTCGTTCTCCCTGTTTGATGAGTGATTCCATTAATCATGGCTCTCCCAGAGTAAACATCAGGAGATGTACACACACACACACACACACATACACTATATATATATATGTATATATACATACAGGTGCTATATATGTATATATGTATATGTGCATGTACATAGAGATTTTACTATGGACAGTCCTCATTTAACAACTTTCTGTTGACCTTGAGCAAAGTAAGGGCATTCCTATAAATGATGTTGGAGCTTTTCTTCTAGTTCTGTTGTTCTAGAAATAGCATTGCTGTAAAGAGAATTAATATATAATGTTTTAAATTAGATTCTAGGCTTTAAAAAACAAACTCAAAGGAAAGACCTGCTGCATTTGGATATGATGCTAGGTGTCTCTAAAAGTTCATGTGCCGGAAGCCTCGTCCCAGTGTGGTGTGGTGTTGAGGTGGTGGATCCTTTAAGAGGTGGGGCCTAGTGAAAAGTAATTAGGTCATGGGTGCATTGTCCTCAGAGGGGATTCATGTAGTTCTCACAGGTCTCAGTTAGTTCTCACAAGAGTGGGTTATTTTAATGCGAGGCCATCTCACATACTTGGCCCCTCTGTATTTTCCCTCTGTAGTTCTGCATCATTCTGATGCAACTGAGGAGGGCGGTACTTACCAGAGCTGGTTCCATGCTCTTTGGACTTTCTAGCAGCCAGAATCCTGTGCCAGATAAATCTCTTTATACATTACCTCATGTCAAGTATTGTGTGATAGCAACACAAAACAGACTAAGACAGACCTTTTGAGAAGGTCTGTCTACTTTATGGTATAGAGAGGCTCAGCATAGAAGAAACAGGGACCGTACGTCTGGTTTACTAGAAGGGCTACCCTTCCACTTAGTGTCACAGGATCATTGATTCAGGGCTGGGCTCCTCCCTAGCCTTTCTGCAATTGCAACACTCAACACATTATGCTTGTTTACTTGATGTTGTGACACTGCCATTACATCCTCTCCCTCACCCCTGGCCCAGAGGAACTGCCAAACATAGATTTACTTTTAATAATTAATTTGGCTTGCAAATTTCACCATATCCTAAGATAATACTGCTCTTTCTGACAAGAGCAGGTGGTCAGTAGGCACCAGAAGGGCTGGAGGTGAAACTATACTATTTCTAGGAAATTATCAATTTTATTTTTATTACCATCTTGTACTGTCTTAGAGTACTTTCGCAACAGCATAGAGTGGAAGTCAAACTTACTGGAGGGAAAACAACATTATTTGAAATAAGAAGTGGTAGATTTACAGATGATTTTCAATGGCTGATTTTAATTTTTTTCTACATTTTCCTCTATTTTCAAAGCCAGGCATAGCGGCACATGCCTGTAGTCCAGCACTTGGGAGGCTGAGGCAGGAGGATTGCTGTGAGTTCGAGGCCAGCCTGGGCTACAGAGCGAGTTCAAGGCCAGCTTGAACTGCATAGTGAGATTCTATCTCAAAAAAAATTTTTTTAGGGCCTGGGATGTAGCTCAGTGGCACAAGCACCTGCTTAGCAAGCGCAAGGTCCTGGGTTCAATTCCCAGTACCAAAAAAAAAAAATTTTTTTAAATCTATGATAAGACTACTAATAATCCAAAATAATAATAATAACAATATTGACTTTAAAAGATACATTTATTCTTTGGTTCAACACAGAATTATTGAAGACTTACTACATGCCAGACACTGACATGCCAATGAGAAAAACATAGTTCCTGACCTATGCAATCTCCACTTTGTGTATGTGTGAGGGGATAATTAGGAATAGATCGTTTGTCTCTCTGTGTCGGGAATTTCCTGGAACAGGGACGTGTAGGTGGAGATTGTAGCCTGCTGGGGTAACATGTGCCCCCAAAGAAGGAAGCAAGGCCGAAGCAAGGAGTTTGGAGGAGAGGTTTGAAGCAGCCTCCTCTGGGCCTAGATTTTCCTGCAGGGTGGCTCTTGGAGTCACAGCTCCAGCATCCTTAGTCCAAGCCTACCACTTGCGTCTAATTACCTCTGCTGCAACATCGTGAATCCCAGACTGGGACTCGCCAGCACCCGGGTACTGCGGGTCAAGGTGGCACTGAGAACAGGACAGGGCACACAGTTGACAACAGGTACAGGAAGCCAGACAGGCCATACAGATCAGCTGGTGTAGCCGCCAGTCCTGGCGGGGCAGCGGACTCGCTCTAAGTCACCTCCAGTAGCCAGCTGGATGTTTACGGAGACGGGAAGGCTGGGGGACCTGCTCTGGGCGCTGTGTGTGTGCCCTTCCTGATGTCCAAATGTGCACAGAGCCACTTGTTTTCTCCAGCGCCTCCTGGACTTCATCACTGGCTGCTCTGATGGAGAGATAATAATACTCAGAGAGTGCTATGAAGAGCAGGAAACCCTCGTGAGGCTCACAGTACAGACAAATGTTACACAAGGCTTGGGTTTGTCATGGCCATGTTTCAAACGTTGGCCACCAAAGTTCCCTCCCACTCTGGGGAAAAACAAAGTGACAAGACACACACAAAATAAAACATATCCTTGGGTCCAGGAATCCCACGCTTGAGAATTGCAGGTGTGTCCAACTTGTGCCCTGGGGGCCTCTTACCCTCCTTTGTTTAATGTAATAAAAATATTTTAGGGTAAATCTAAATCGTTTATAAGAAAATAGATGTGCTTCAGACAATAATGTTAAATGAAATAAAATAGATATGCAAGTTTAAATATCACATAGTTTCTCTTATAAGAGAAAAACAAAGTATAAATAATTTAAAGTGCAAAATAAAAGATATACATTAGGAAACAGGGAGATATATCTTTTGCAAACGGGAAGGAGACCAGGATGGAGGGAGAGGCCGGATAGGAGGCATAAAGATTTAGAAGCAATATGTACATGCACCAGCTCCCCGCAGTGAACGTAGTCATTATGTACTGCAAACATCTACTAACGAAAAGTAAAATAAAATATTTTATAATAGAGAAAGTTTTGTTACTTGTGTACATTAACTATATTATATATTCTATATGAGCCCAAGATAATTTTTCTTCACTAAGTGTGACCTAAGCAACCCAAAAAGTCAGGTCTACACATGAGAAGTAATTTAGTAAGGGGGGAAATTGTGACCAATAGTAGTTAAAACCATGCAGTTTAATATTAAAGAACCCTAAGTGGGGCATGGTGGCACACACCTGAAATCTCAGCACTCAGGAGGCTGGAGCAGGAGGATCACCAAGAGTTCAAGGCCAGTATGGTCTACATAGTGAGTTCAAGGCCAGACAGAGCTATATAGCGAGACCCTATGTCAAAAAAAAAAAAATTAGAGAAACCTTGGGAAAGTATCTGTATGAGTTTGCTAGAGTTACTGTAATAAGTACCACAGATTTGGTGACTTAAACAACAACAATGTATGTCTCACAGTCCGGAGGTCAGAAGTCTGAGGTTAAGGTGTTGACAGACAGCCAGGGATTTCGAATCAGCGGGTGCAACATCCACCTGGCAAGCGCGAGGCCCTGAGTTCAATTCCCAGTACCCACTAAATAAATAAATAAATAAATAAATAAAATTAGATTTAAAAAAATGTTGGCAGAGTTGGCACCTTCTTGGGACTGTTCCAGGCCTCTCTCCTTGGCCTATAAAGGGCCGTCTCCTCACTATGCCTCTTCACACCACTTTCCGCCTATGAGTGTCTCTATGTCCAAATTCCCTCTTTGCATGAGAACACTTGTCCTAATGGATTATCCATCCCAGTGACTTCCTCTTGGCTTGATTACTACTCTGAAGATCCTTCTCAAAAAAAACGCACATTCTAAGGTAGTGGGAGTTAAGATCTGAACATGTCTTTTTGGAGGAAAAACAATTATAAACTCGTAAAAGTGTTTTATGACATAACATTGAGAGAAATAATAATAATGGCAAAGTCTTAGTTGGCCCTTTCCATGGATCAGGCAGTGTCTTAGGTGTTTTAGATATATTGACTCATCTAATTCTTACCCCAGCCCTGTAAGGTATTATCATCATTTTGCTGATAAGGAAATCAAGGAAAAATTACTTTCTCAAGGTTACACTGCCAAGGGAAGGTAGAATCAGGCTTTCAACCACAGACATCTAGCTCCAGAGACCATAGACATGACCTTCTCAGCACACTACAAAATTTTATGAACATGAGGACAATATCAATATTTTTTAAATGTAAAAAAAAATTAACAGACAAAGAAACCTTCATAGGAATGCAAAAATAAAAATAGTATACAGGTAGGGGAGGGCTTTTTTCTACATTATTATTTTTATAGTTAATATATATACATATGTATTTTTTATGGACTTTTCCTGAAAACAGAAAATGCATTGAAAAGGTCTTCACCATCGTAGGGAAATGCAAAAGTGCAAGATGGCAGCACTTTGGTTCAGGCTGTGAAGGGAGAGGGCCCTGGGAGACGCGGGCCTGTGTCCACGGAGCTCCAGTGTAGGAGCATCTCCGGGTTTCCGCTGAGCCTCCGCCAATCTCCCAATGTAAACAAGTTCCGGAGCCAAGGTTGTTTGCTGGCTGTGTAAATAACTTATATAACCAAGGCCCTGTTGCTGGCACATAGCCACCTTTGTCTGTCCTTCTCTATAGAACCAGATGGCCACTCTAAGAGGCATGGTTGCATGACTGCGGAAAATCAGGATGTCCAATTTGCCATTTTTCACTTCTTTCGATTGCCCACCACATCCCCTCTGGAAGCTCTATCAGAGTCAGAGTGTGACAACAACATGGGAAAATTCTGAGGAGACCATATGTCAGAAGAGCGAGCATTTCTGCAGGGAGCCAATCCCCAACATGGTCCCAGTGGTTCTGGCCTCCTGGAACCCATGTCCTGTGTGTTTTCCCCAAAATTCCATAAACACTAATTCATGTGACCAATAGAATATTGTGAAGGCACATGGCTTCCAAAGCAAAGGTCAGAAAGGCCTTGCAGCCTCCATGTTGTCCTTCCAGATCTCTTGTTCTGAGAAAAGCCAGCTCCTGTGTTGAGTGACTCTCAAGCAGCATTATGGAGAGGCTCAACCTGAGAGGGTCACCCAGAGAAGACGGAGGCCTCCTGACAGCAGCAGCATCCATCTGCCCTCTGTGTGAAAGGGTCACCTTTGGAGCAGATTCTCAAGCCCATTAAAGCTCAGAGGACTAGCTGGGTGTAGTGGCGCACACCTGTAATCCCAGCTCTCGGGAGGCTGAGGCAGGAGGATCGTTGCAAGCTCGAGACCAACCTGGGCTACAAGGTGAGTTCAAAGCCAGCCTGAACTGCACAGCAAGACCCTGTCTCAAAAAAGGCAAAAAGAAAAACAAAGCCCAGAGGACTCTAGCCCCAGTCAACCTCTTGGCTACAAACTCGTGGGAAACCCACAGTCCCCCTAGTCAAGCCACTTATGAATTTCTGACCCTCAGTGTGGTAAACACAATAATGACACCCCAAAGATGTCCATATCCTACTCTCTGGAACCTGTATGTTACCTCACATGGCAAGGGCAATTTCACAGATATGATTAAGTATCTTAAGATAGGAATGTTGTCTAGATTATTAGGTGTGCTCAAGTAATCATAAGGGTCCTTAAAAGATGTAAGAGGGAGGTAAAATTGTCAGAGATGTGTCAACAGATGACTGGAGCAGAGATCAGAATGATGTGGCCATGGGCTAAGGAATGTGAGGAGCCTCTAGAAGTTGGAAAAGGCAAGAAATGAATTCCCTAGGACCTCCAGAGGAACACGCTCTGCCAAACCCATGACTTTAGCCCAGAATCCCCATTTCAGAATTCTGATTGCTGGAAATATAAGAAAATAACTTCTAAGCCAATAAATTTGTGGTACCTTGTTACAGCAGCAAGAAAAAACTACACACAAAAACTGAGGTTAATAAATAAGGGCAATTTGTTAAACAGTAATACTACTGCTATACCACTATTTACAACAACTTTTAAATAACAGACCAAATCCTGAGGGTTGGCCTTGACCTCTTTATCAGATCTGTCCGAATACCTCTATCCATTGATTCTTCTGGATTCTTTTCCCTCAACCAAACTACCTCAAAACATCAGGCCACAATCTGCTAATCTCAGGGACTAGGGGTGTAGCTCAGTGGTAGAGCACTTGCCTAGGATGCGCAAGGTCATGGATTCTCCCCAGTCCCACAAGCAAATAATCAAAAATCTCCTAATATCTAACTTGACTTCAGTCTTCAAGGACAGAGAACAAGAACTGAGTTTCAGGAACTTCCCTGGGTCACACTGTCACATAGGAGCCAATGCATTCCAGTTCTTCCAAAGAAATATTTATGTTTCCCAAAGCTCTACCTCCAATATTCCTTGAACCCTTCCTTCTCTAGCTCTCTCTGGGCAAAAGAGACAGCAGCTGGTCCTGCCACTGCAAGACATTAACGAGTTTGGAACTGACTTTGCCATTTTAGCATTCTGCCTTTCCTGGCCAGAAATACTTGTGTGCATCCCATATGCCATTGAGCTTTTTACCATCAGGCTGTTCTTCCAGTAATGATCTGTAGATGGCTTTTTAATGATCTATAAATCTTTGACACCTGCTTCCTTTATACTTCTATAAAAGTCACGCTCTTAACTGTTTTAATTCTCTGACAGCAAAAGGCTCCTCTGATGAGAAGGTTTGGGGTGCTGCTGACTGTTCCTGAGGATACCTAGCTGAAAAACTGTTTCTGTTGTTCAGCCCCATTATTAACCCTTTCATCCTACGCCTGTAGTTCTACTGGATTCTCCTCCTTCCAGAGAAATAAGCTCCCTCCCATCTGTACTCCTCCTGGGGGTTGGCCCTTCTCCCAAAATTGATCTGGCCAACGTCCCTGACAACCTCCAAACACAAGTGACACTTTCTGGTGAACTCACTTAGCTCTCTGAAATAAAAATTTTCTAGCTGCCAGTATCTGACATTCACAGAGTATTTTGAGCTTTGTAGCTCATCAAGTATCTGATGTCCAGGGACTCATTGCTCTTGGCCAGCCACTTGCTCCTTCTTGCTGAAATAATTATCCTTCCTTAGCATCACTCACAACCACCTTTTCTCCATCTCCAATGCCAGGGCCATGGCCAAGGCCTTCTATTCCTCCAGAACATTCTGGAATGTTATTTCTATAACAGATTTGTCCAAGGTTTTCCTCTGAATAAAAGCCATCTCTGGCAGCTCTATACAGCCCATAGTCACAAACCTGGCATGTACCCCAATATGCAAACATTTGTTTATATATTTTCTTCAGTACCAAGGACTGAATCGAGGGTCTCAAACATGCTAAATAAGTGTTCTGTCACTGAGCTACACGCCCAGCCCTTTTAAAATTTTGAGACAGGATCTCATTAAGCTGCCCAAGCTAGCCTCGAACTTGCAGCTCTCTTGCGTCAGCCTCCAAAGTAGCAGGTATTATAGGACTGTGCCACTATCCCCAGCCATTTATTTATGAATTATACTTTGTATGATTTATGAACAGACTATTTACTGTATAAATTAGACTCAGAAAAAGAAATCCCCAGGAAGATAACATTTACAGGTTGAATAGAAGGGCTAATGTTTTTTTCCCTGTACCGCAGAGGAGGCTGTGTGCACTTGTTCGGAGAACACAGACCCCAATAGTTAATTCCAGGTGCAAAGGCCTCCTTTTCCAGGCCTCTCAGTGCTCTGACCCCTGCCTGCCTTGCAGTCTCCTTTCCCTGCCTTCCTCCCTTGCTTTCGGTACTGTGGTCCAAATAGGAGGATTTGAGCCTGCAGGTCCCCAAAGCTACCTGCTATTTGCTCCTCTTTGTTTGGAATGTTCGTTCCCGCTTTGGCTCCCCAGGCCCCAGGTCTCTCTGTCTTATCCAATCCCTCTTCTGGAAGTGATTTTTGGTTACTTCTGCCTCTGTAACATTCCACGTGTGCATCCTTTTCTTCTCAGTATTAGACACTACGCATTTCCTTATCTGCCTCTCTCATGAGGCACGGGCTCATCTTTTTTATCTTATTTATATCATAATTGTATCACAGTGCCATAGAAACAGTAACAATGAGGAGAATAATACATAATACACTAATATATGTCAAGTACTGCTCTGGTATTATATAAATATTTCCCTAATCCTGCAAGGTTGGTACACTGACCTCTATTTTGCAAACAAGGACTCTCAGGTATACTAACTTCCTTAGCTCACCTCTGTACTATGTGAATTTGAGGGAACTTTCAACTAACTTAACTCGAGGCACCTCATCACACCTGGGTTGAGGGGCTACCATCACCCAGGCAGAGATGGGTGAGGAAGTGCTCAGACTGAGAAAGGAGGCCAAGGGCGGCTGACCTCCTGCCAGCCTGGGCCTGTGCTGCCCCCTGCTGGCCAGCTCTACCTTCCTGCAGGCTGCTTTTCCGCTCCAGAGCCCTAGCATGGGAGCTAACAGGGCCAGACGTCCCCTCTGCCAGTAGAGCTTAGGCATGAGCTCTGACAACAAGCATAGGATGTTCTGAGAGGAAAAGAGAACCAGAAGATGACGCGGGGAATATGCGAGGATTCCCCTTGATCTACGTAGCCAAAGAACTGTCCCTGGTAGGGGATGGCTGAATGAAACCACTCAAAGAATCAAGTTGGAGAAGTAAATCCTCTGCCCCCAGACGCCATAATAGGCACCAAAACCAACAGGAATGTTCATTCTTTAGAAGATAAATTATTTGGATTATTCTTACCTAAGGTTCTCCTTTAGGATGGAAAATTAAATGCTAACTTATTGGGGTGGGGCTTAGCTATGGTTTGTCCCCTATGGACTAGAAGCTTGGTGCCCGGCATGGCAGTGTTGGTGGTGATCCTTTAAGAGGTGGGGCCCAGGTGGGTGTGATGGTACATAGCAGCACTCCCATCACTCTGGAGGCTGAGGCAGGTGGACTCTGAATTCAAGGCCAGCCTGGACTACAGAGTCCTGAGTTCTGCCTCAAAAAAACAAAACAAAACAAAAAATGGGGGTCTAGAGGATGGTAAGAGGTCATGACATGACCCCCACCCCCATAAATGGATGAATGCAAGTATGGGAGGGATAGATTACTTCCCAAGAGAACAGGTTGTTGCAAATAGAGTGAGTCTGAACCAGGCGCAGTGATGCACACCTGTAATCCTAGCTACTTCGGAGGCTGAAGCATAAGGATCACAAGTTCAGGGCCAGCCTGGGCAATTTAGTGAGACTCTTGTCTCAAAAAAGTGGGGGGTGGGTATGTAGCTCAGTGGTAGAGCCTGGCATGGGTGAGGCCTGGGGTTTAAACCCCAGTATCATAAAAACATCTTTTTAAGGGTAAACCCAAACCCTCCTTGGTTTCTGCAACTCTGATAATATCAGCCAGGAGGCCTGCACCAGAGCCTCGGTGATACCAGCACCACGGAACTGCGGTGAACCACCCTCCAGAACTGTGAGGAATAGACCTCTTTTCTTCAGAAAGTCCCTTTTCAGGCAGTCTGTTATGGACTAAGACACATATATTAACATACTGGCTCTCAAACAAGGCACCTCATGGAACTGTTCAAAACTACAGCTACCTAGGCATCCTTCTGAAAGGACTAAATCAGAACCACCAGTGGCTCCCACTTCTGCCGGCTAGCCTCGGGGACACAGTCCCAAACCCAAAGGCTCTGACACTATTTAACATAAAAAAAAAAGATCTTGTCTATAAAAGTGCAAATTAAGCCCTAGCTAATAGAGGTCCAGTTGATTTTCCCGTCTTCCTAAAAAAAAAAAAACTGCTTTTCCTCCATTTGTACTGTATATTTATTGCATATTCCTGGCCTATAAATAGATCTGTTCCTCACACTTTTTTTGACCCTGTTGTAGCATCCGCCTGATTCCCACAACAATTAGTGAGTTTACTAAATGTTGAACATGTTTGTTTCTATTTTGGAAAAGTGTCTTTAACCTAACAATGGCAAGTACTTTCCTTGTCTCTGTTCTGGCCACCTGGCACTTATATTCTGCTTTGGTTGGAGTTTACCCAGGAGGTTTGTCAAAAAGAACTCCTAACCGTGTTGTAACTTCCTACTATGCATATATCCATCTATGGTTCCCAAAGAATAATGGAATGACCAAAAGATAGATAGATAGGTAGATAGATAGATAGATAGATAGATAGATAGATAGATGATAAATAGATAGATTGTTCTGAGACAGGGTCCTGCTATGTACCCCATGCTGACCTTGAACTCACGATCCTCCTGCCTCAACTTCCCAAGTTCTGAGAGTATAGACATGTGCCACCATGCCCAGATGGTATTATATTTTATAATGCAAAAGGGAAAGTCAGGACATTGGTTCATAATCTTCTCTTCTACAAATAAAATAACACAATACTGTATAACTAGAATGAAATAAACCCATCAGATTTTCACTGGGCTCTCTCAACTTTCGTATTTACTTTTTCCTTCCTTACCTGTGTGTTTGACAGTTCATCAATATTATACATAATAAGATGTTTTTACTTATATTCCATCTAACACCATTACAAGATGCTATGGAAAAATAAATGACTCATGTCATCTTCCTGAATATATAGACTCAATCTATAAAAATTAATGTTATTTTCCCAATGATTATTTATTGAGCACCTATTATGAGCCATGCATAATGACAAAAATAATTCCTGGGAGCTAACAGTCTAGAAAGAGGGTCAAACACCATAGACATAAATGTTTATTTTCAAGTTTTGTGACCAATACATGAAATGAATATTTTGAATGCAACAATTCCAAAAAGGAGAGGCCAATCTAAGTTGGAACCATGGACGGTGTTCTGATTATCTTCTGCTGAGTAACCAATCACCCCCAAACTTAGAGTCATAAGACAATCGTTTGGACATTCAAGGGTTCTGTGAGTCAGAAATTTGGAAAGGGGACAGTAGGGATGACACAGTCAGAGACCACCTTACAGACAGAGAACAAACTCCTGGGCCATTAAGCTGTTACTCATTAAAAGCGTGGTGTGTGTTTTCTTCTGAAGCACTCCGGAATTTAAAAGCTGCTTTTGCCTGCCATATGCAGCGGCACATGCCTGTAATCCCAGCACTTGGGAAGCTGAGGCAGGAGGATTGTCATAAGTTCAAGGCCAGCCTGAACTATATAGCAAAACCCTGTCTCAAAAACCGAAGCAAAACAAGTTGCAGTGACTTAATTTTGGCCTACGGATTCCAAATAGATAACTAAAAACAGAACAAAGCTTAACTTTTGTTTTGTATCTGTCTTCTTTATTACCCTAAAACTGCTCAGCTGTGCAAACTAATATTAATCATTTAGCGAGTATCTGTCTAAAATAGGTTGATTGGCCCTGAATTTACATAACTTATCTCATTCCCCCTTCAAAACTGAGGACACCAATGTAAGAAATTTACAGAGACGTCCAGCTACCAATCGGCACTCTGAAGTATCCAGTCTTTGCCTTAAACCTGCAGATATCTAGGATCCCAGCAGAGCCTCTGTTAAACTAAGCCTGCTCCAGGCAGAAACAGTTATCTGGAGATTGGATTTCCCTTCCAGCAATAAGTCATGACTCTTCCTGAGTCATTTTGCAAGATCATAACTGAGATTGCGCACCTCAGCTAGTCCAGCAGGGCTGGTGGGCTTTTGTTATCTGACCAGCCTGATCCTCTTCGCCAGACCTGTGCCGGCTCACCTCCTCGGGCTGAAGTTCCTTCCCTATTTCCTCTTACTTTCTAAGTGCTGTCTAATGAATCTGCCTATGTGTCGCACCTACGCATCCTGAAATTCTTTTTCTGTGGGAATGAGTCAAAAACCAACTCCAAAGGGCGAGTAGAAGTCACCATCTCCCTTTGGGGGGTCTCCTCAGGCTGCATCAGGTGACAGGGAGGGGCTTGTCTCTGTATGACAAGGCGCAGAGTCTGGGCATGAAGATTCAACACCCAGGGTGACTCATGGCTGGGGCTGGACTTATCCATCAGGTGGCGGAAGCTGGCTATTGGCTGAGAGCTGAGCCAGAGGTACTGGGCAGAATACCTGCCCGTAGCTTGTTCACGTCGCCTCGGGTTCTCTGCACGATGTGCTGGGTTCCAGGGTAGAGCAGCCTCCAACAGAGCCAAGAAGAAGCTCTGTAACCTTCTGTGACAAGCCTCAGTGCACTGGCTGCTTTCTATTTGGGGCCAGCCTCATAGGCATGAGACCCGTGTAGTCACAGAGGGTCCATGCTTCAAAAGAGCCCCTCGGCTGATTTAATCCTATGCTGCCATCATCCTGAAACTATTCATAGTATTTTTATTTTGCACTGGGTCCCACAAATTGTGTAGCCAGTCCTGATTCTATTTGTCTAGGCAGTCACAAAGTCTGCCCATACTCACAGGATAGAGACCTTGATTCCTGCTCTTGATGGGACAGGAGCAAAGCTTTGGAATAGCACATGGGACTGGATATACTGCTATGCCCTTTTCTTTAAAAATGCCATCTGTGTTGGGCATGGTGATGCACGCCTGTAATCCCAGCACTTGGGAGGCTGAGGCAGGAGGATCATTGCGAGTTTGAGGCCAGGCTGGGCTGCAAAGTGAGCTCAAGGCCAGAAGGCCAGCCTGAACTACACAGCAAGACCCTGTCTCAAAAAGACAATAAATAGGCGCCCAGGCAGCCAGTTCTCCGGGAGCGGCAGCGCTCCTGGGTCCGAGAGTGGGCCGGACTCATACCACCGCGATTCCCAGCCGAAAAGCGCGCAAAGAGCCAGGTAGGCCCCACTCAATCCCGGAGGCCAGGACGC
>NW_004955484.1:4327469-4331659 GCF_000276665.1 Chinchilla lanigera
AAAGCCAGCCTGAACTGCATAGCGAGACTCTGTCTCAAAAGGACAAAAAAAAAAAAAGATGAGAATCCATCAGGACTATGGCTGGAGATGCATCTGCAGATTAAATTCACAATGGTGAGTTTTACATATTTTCCTAGGGGATGAATGGAGGCTTGGGATTATTGGTACTACACTTTCGAGATTTCTCCTTATTTCATTAGGAGTGGGCCATCCTCTCCCACCTACTAAGACTCTAAGACTAAGACTGCTAAGATTAAAGACAAGGCCAAGACTATAGATTATCAAGTAAGGGTAATGATGTCAATCATGTACCCTTGCTACCACTGGATCAATATTAGCTAAGCAACCATACTTGAAATCTTATTAGTTGATCATAATTTTTGTCAGGCTAGACCCAGAGCAGCAACTGAGACCACCAGGACAGGCAAGATAAAGCAAACAGCGATATCTTTATTTCAGGCTGGGTGCAACCTGGACAAGGGCAAAAATGCCGCTGGACGTGAACAAAGGAAGGGAGCCTACTTCATAGACTATTTTGGCTATGGGAGGGGGAAATTCCACTGAGGAAGGTGGAAAATTTAAGTTTCTTAGGGGTGATTGGTGGGTCTGGTGCCTCTGGGGGAGGGAAGTGCAGGAGGACATTGGTGTGTTGCTGATTTACAGCGTAGCAATCTGTAGACTTATGAGATCTCCTGTAAGCCTGAGAACAAGGCCTGGGAACCATCCTGACAAACACATTTACTTTAGTCTCTCGAGCTGAGTGAGGGGCTTTCTTTCTGAACAGATTGGTTGTCTGTTGGAGTTTTTCTTTTCAAGTTGGGTGGGGTACAATGTGAGGGACCTAACAATTTTGACCCATGTTGTACCTGCCTCATGATTTTGCTCTATAAAATTTCCTTTGAGAGGAGGGCTCCTTGGCAATCCATTCGGGACCCCTCCTGTCTCTCAGGAGTTATTCTTAATCCCCTTTCCCCATTCCTATTCTCCAATAAATTTTCTTACTCCTGGCCTCCACTGTTTCTTACAATTCATCCAGGTGTGGTTGTGCACACCTGTAATCCTAGCATTCAGGAGGCTGAGGCAGGAGGATTGTTGCACATTTGCGACCAGCCTGGGCTACAAATTGAGCTTAAGGCCAGTCTGAACTGCATAGTGAGAACCTGTCTCAAAAAGACAAAAAAAAAAAGCGATTACCAGGGGCTGGGAAGGAGAAAGGAGAGCGAGGTGGAGAACAGGTACTAAAATACGGTTTGACAGAAACATGAGGTCAGATGAAAACATATGGTGAATGTTTAAATTTAAAAAGTTGTTACAGTAAAAGACACACTGCCATTAATCCTCCTCAAAATATTCCAGTCCCTTCAAACACACTTCTTCCATTGTTCTTACCACTTTCTGAAAATTTAGTTTATATGTATCACAGTTTCTGTCAGATAAAAACATTATGGTGTTTCCTCACCCACCTCATTTGATCATTCTAGTACTGTGCCACTTCTGGCTCATTCCCAAAGTCAAAATGACCATGAAAGGTAAACTTTTTTCATTAATTCAGAACGTCAAGGCAGCAATAATACTGCAACTAAAGACACTCACAAAAGCAGACTTCCATAACGGCTTCAGGAAGTAACAAGAACAATGAGATGCGGTTGAAGTGAAGCATTTTGAGGGAGATTAATAGCAAATAGATTAATTTTTAAAAATCAGATCTTCATCTTACTTTTTAGCATACCTCTAAGCTCTAGCACAGCACAGGAGGCTGATTCTGGTTTGTAACTTATTACATATTTTGTGCAGAACTTTTGAAGAATGAATTGTAAGAAACAATGGAGGCTAGGAGTAGGAAAATTTAGAACTAGAAAAAGTTCCAAACATAAAGAAATTAGAGAAATGTTAATTAGCCTGCTGTGATCATTACATACTAACTTATTTCCCTGTACACAATATTTACAATGATTATGTACCATTAAAAAGAAAAACTGAAAAAGAGAGAGTGAGAAAGTGTGAGAGAAAAACTAGTGCATGGTATCGTTAGGGATCTAGCTCCACTTTGTATCCCTTCTGTTCACTGACTCCCATCTCAGACTGGTTCTGAGCAACGTCAAAGGACAGGTGTGAGTGGAATGAAGACATTGGTATACAGGAGACAGATCACCAGGGTCCAGGACAGCCAACTGTTAAATTTTCAGAGATTTTGTAAGCCAGTTGCCATTCCAGTTTTCTTGAAACTTAGACATGGAGAAGCATTTACACCATGGAAGTAAGGAGTAATGAGGTTAGGGTTTCTGACTGCTTTCTGTCAAGAGAAAAAATATTTCTGAGGTGCTAAGCAAACCTTCGGAGGTAAATTAGCAGCAGGGCTTATTTAGCCACTGCTGTCCATCACCTTCAGACAACTATCAATAGCGTCATGATATATTTTTTATTTCTTGGCATTGTATAATTTCTTGTACATTTGAAATTGAAAGAAAAAATGATTTTGGAGGTGGGAAGGCCTGGGATGGTCACTTTCTACACTGTGACGGCCATGGATGCTGAAGCAGAGAGGGAGAGCAGTCCTTCGAAGTCAGTGAGCTCAGTGCTGCATCCTGCAGCTTCAGTGGTGATAACGCAGGACAAGGATGGAGTTAGGCACCCAAGTGCCCAGTGAAATGTTGAAGGGGCTGGGGGGCAAGTTCACAACGTTATCAAAGGAGAGCAGAAACTAAGCGAATAAGCCAAAGATCACTCGGACTTCGGATTTTCCCCTAATATCCATTCTCCAAAGATAGTAACCACTGAGAGTTGTGCTTCTGGCCAAAACAGGAAATGAAATCCTGAGTTAGTCACTGTGTTGGTCATTTTCTCCTCACTGGGACAGAATACTGGACAGCTGTAACTGAAGGGAGAGGTTTACTCTGACTCATGGTTTCAGTGGGTTCAGTGAGTGGTTGGCTGGCTCCAAGACAGAAAACCTGTTCAATCCACGGTGGCCAGGAAGGAAATAAGAGCATAGCAGTGGGGACAAGAACATGCCCTCCCAGTAAACCACCTCTTCTGAGCAGGCCTCACCACCTAACAGCACAATCAGCCATAAACTAATCCATGGGTTACTCCACTGATGAATATAGGCCCCCCCAAATCATCTCCCAAAAACCCCGCCTATGAGCACATGAGATTTGGGGGGGGGGGACCTTTTAGACATAAACCAAAACAAATGCCAAGCCATAGCCACACCTAAGTTCAAGAAAGGTATTTCCTCTTGCCATGACCTGTAAATGACTTATTTTAGGCAAGGTGGTACATGCTTGTAATCTCAGCACGTGGGAGGCTGAGGCAGGAAGACTGCCATGAGTCTGAGACCAGCCATGGCGACATAGTCAGCTCAAGGCCAGCCTGAACTACACAGTGAGATCCTGTCTCAAAATACAATAAAACAAAACAAAACAACCTGCTCAAGGGGCACAATTCTTAGCCCGGTTGGAGCACATGCTCTGTGTCAGACACTACAAGGGGGCCTGGATACAACAGCCACAGAATAGACCTCCAAACAGGTACGCCCTCAGAACCCCGGCACTTTGAAAAGCACAATTTGAATTGCTCTCTCCCCCATCTACGTAAAGAAAACTCCCCTTTTCAGCAAGTTTTAGACATTGTCTTCTTTCTTTGTTTATTGCTTGCTGTTTTGTTTCCCACACACACCAGCACGGAAGCACTGTGCCAGTGGAGCTCACCACTGCACCTCCAGCCCTGCACACACCCGCAGAACACAGATGCTCACACACGCGGAGAAAGAATTCATTGGCAGGTACTGGTTTTTTATGTAAATATCCTTACTTGGCAAAATAAAAAGCTGCCAGTTTGGCATAGTTCTTCATTTTTTAAAGTTATTATTCAGTCTGGGACTACGGTACTACACGAACTGGCCTCAGGCCCCCTACATCACAGCTATTGTTAGACACGGAAGGAGGAAGAGAGGGAGGGAGGGCAGGGTAGGTGGGTGAATGTGAGAGAATGAGTGAGCAAGTGGGCGGGTCTGCTGTGGGAAAACAACCCCAACCTGCTGACACACACACACACACACACGCACACACCCAGGAGCACGCCCGTGAGCCAGGAGCACAGGTGCGCGCCGGGGGCCGCAGGGCCAGTGCGCGTGCGCACAGGTGCTCGCCGGCCGCCCCGCCCGCCCCGGACTTGGCCGCGCGCCCGGG